>NC_092127.1:70660957-70970388 GCF_043159975.1 Macaca nemestrina | reverse complement strand
CTTAGTTTTCTACACACCTGTAGGGCCTACTTTTAGAAACTTTTTATCCAGGATAGCTTTCATTTTTGTCTTTGGGGCAGTGTAGTAACTAAGCAAAAAGGAAAGCAGATTTAACTTTCCTTATAAGTCATTTTAGCTTTTTATTTGCCTTTTATGAAGAGTCTTTAATTTAAAATACTGAAATACTTGAGAAGCTTCTGCATATCAATAGGCATCCATAGATGAGACTAATTTGGGAAGCTTCATTTTTTTTCATTTTTTTTAAATTTCAACTTTTATTTTAAATACAGGGGTACATGTGCAGATTTGTTATATGGGAATATTGTATGATGCTGAAGTTTGGAGTACGGGTTCCCTCACCCTGGTAGTAAGCATAGTATAGTACTCAATAGTTAGTTTTTCAACCCACCCACTCTGAACCTTGAGTTGTCCACAGTGTTTATCATTCCAATATTTATATCCATGTGTTCTCAATGCTTAGATCTCAGTTATAAGAAAGAACATGTATTTTTGAATTTTCTGTTTCTGCATTAATTTGCTGAGGATTATGGCCACCAGCTCCATCCATGTTTCTGCAAAGCCCATGTTTTCATTTTTTATAACTGCGTACAATTCCATGGTGTATATATATCACATTTTGTTTGTTCAGTCCACCACTGATGGGCAGCTAGGTTGATCCCATGTCTTTGCTACTGTGAATAGTGCAACAATGAGCAGACAAGTGCATGTGTCTTTTCGGTAGAATGATTTTCTTTTGGGTGTAAACCTAGTAATAGTATTGCTGAGATGAATGGTAGGTTCTTTGAGAAATCTCCAGATTGCTTTCCACAGTGGCTAAACTAATTTAAATTCCCACTAACAGTGTATAAGTTTCCACTTTTCTCCACATCTTCACCACCATCTATTGTTTTTTTTGGAGTTTTACTAGTAGCCATTCACACTTGTGTGAGATTTTATCTCACTGCCAGTTTGATTTGCATTTCTCTGATGATTAGTGATGCTGAGCATTTTTTCATGTTTGCTAGTGACTTGTATGTCTTCTTTTGAGAAGTATGTCTTCATGTCCTTTGCCAATTTTTTAATGAAATTATTTGGTGTTTTGCCTGTTGATTTGTTTAAGCTCCCTATAGATTCTGGATACTAGGCCATTGTTGGATGCATACTTTGCAGATATCTTCTCTCATTCCGCAGTTGTCTGTTTGCTTTGTTGATAGTTTCTTTTGTTGTGCTGAAGCTTTTTAGTTTAATTAGATCCTTTTTGTCTTTATGTTGTTGTTGTTGCAATGGCTTTTCATACTTAGCCAAAAATTCTTTACCAAGGCTGACTTTGAGATAAGTATTTCCTAGGTTGTCTTCTAGGATCTTTACAGTTTAAGGTCTTACATTGAAATCTTTAATCCATTTTGAGTTAATTTTTGTATATGGTGAAAGGAGGGGGTCTGGTTTCACTCTTCTGCATACAGCTAACCAGTTATCTCAGTAACATTTGTTGAATGGGAAGTGCTTTCCCCATGGCTTGTTTTTGTCAGCCTTGTTGAAGATCAGATTGTAGTAGGTGTGCATCTTTATTTCTGAGTTTTCTATTCTCTTCCACTTGTCTTTGTCTGTTTCTGTACCAGTACTAAGTTGTTTTGGTTAGTGTAGCCTTGTAGTAGTAGTAGTGGTGGTGGTGGTAGTAGTAGTAGTAGTAGTAGTAGCAGTAGTAGTAGCAGTAGTAGTAATAGTAGCAGTAGTAGTGTAGCCTTATATAGTACAGCCTTGAAGTTGGGTAGTGTGATACCTCCGGCTTCATTCTTTTGCTTACAATTGCTTTGGCTATTGGGGCTCCTTTTCACTTCCATATATATTTTAGAATCATTTATTCTGTGAAAAATGGCTTTGGTAGTTTGATAGGAATAGTGTTGAATCTTTAAATTGCTTTGGGCAGTACAGCCATTTTTATGAAACTGATTCTTCCAGTCCATCAGCATGGAATGTTCCCCATTTATCTCATCTCTGATCTTGTTTTTTAGTTCTCTTTGTAGAGATCTTTCACCTCCTTGGCTAGCTGTATTCCTAGGAATTTCATTTTCTTTTGGCTATTGTAAGTGGGATTGTGTTCTTGATTTCACTCTCAGCTTGGACTTTGTTGGCGTATGGAAATGCTGCTGATTTTTATACAATGATTTTGTAACCTGAAACTTTACTAAAGGTGTTTATCAATTCTAGGAGACTATTGGCAAAGTCTTTAGGATTTTCTAGGTATAGAATTATGTCATCAGCAAAGAGAGATACTTTGACTTCTTTTCCTATTTGGATGCCTTTTATTTCTTTCTCTTGTCTGATTGTTCTGGCTAAGACTTCCACTACTGTGTTGAACATGAGTGGTGAGAGTGTACATTTGGTTCTGCTCCAATTCTCAAAGGGAATGCTTCAAACAATTGCCCACTTTGTATGATGTCGTCTGTGGGTTTGTGATAGATGGCTCTTATTATTTTGAAGTATGTTCTTTCATTGCCTAGTCTGTTGAGGGTTTTTAACATGAAGGGATGTTGGATTTTATCAAAAGCTTTTTCTGCATCTATTGAGAAGATCATTTCATTTTTGCTTTTGATTCTCCTTATGTAGTGAATCACATTTATTGATTTGAATATGTTGAACCAGCCTTGCATTCCAGGAATAAAGCTTACTTGATCATGTTATATTAACTTTTCAATATGCTGCTGGATTTGATTTCCTAGTATTTTGTTGAGGATTTTCATGTCTATATTCATGAGAGATATTGGTCCAAAGTTTCCTTTTTTAATTGTGTCTCTGCCAGATTTGGGTACCAGGCTGATGCTGGCTTCATAGAATGAGTCAGAAAGGAACCCCTCCTCTTTGATTTTTTGAATAATTTCAGTAGGATTGGTATCAGTTCTTTGTATGTCTGGTAGAATTCAGCTGTGAATTCATCTGAGCCAGGGCTTTTTTTGGTTAGTAGGCTCTTAATTACTAATTCAATTTCAGAAGTTGATAGTGGTCTATTCAGGTTTTTAATCTCTTCCTGATTCAATCTTGGAAGATTGTGCCCTTCCAGGAATTTATCCACTTCCTCTAGATTTTCTAATTTGTGTGCATAGAGTTGTGAGCCCTCATTTTCAACTGCACTTCTTCAAGTGCAGTGTTGTTTCTATGGAATGTTCCATTGTAATTTTAAATTACCTTTAGTAAGATTTTGCTATTTCTAAAAGTGTTTGCTGTTTCCAGGACCTAATACTTACACGTGTAGGTGTGGGCATAGCCAGAAGGTAGATTACTCAGTTCTTAAGAAAATAAGGGTCCCATTTTTATCTTGAATCTTAGCTTTAATTCTCAGATCCTCTTAATCAACTTAGCCAATAATTTTTTCCTACTTTGGCACATAGGAAAAACAAAGGAGGTAGAACACAAAAATCCCTATAAATTTCTACAGGCAAAGTTTGTGTCCCCTGAAATATTGCCATTTTCTACTGGTTTCTGTCTGACCCATTCAGACATAAGAGGCCTGTAACTAGATCCAAGCCAGTTAATTATCAGATCCAATCAGATTCTGGACCCGATTTAGTTTTTTTGTGACTTCCAAACCTAGTTTGGATCAGAAACTTGCTCAAATTCAGAAAGCTCAAAACACAAATATGTGGAGCTTTGAATTCTGAGAGAGAACTTACCATCATTCCCAGTTGCTGTGAAAGAGCAATGGACACAATGAGCCCTGCAAGTACCTCACTTGGTCACTCGATGCTCCTGGGGATCACTGGAAGCTCTACTTCAGATCCCACTTCTGACACCTTCTGTTAAAAAAAAAAAAAAAAGCCTTAGACAAATTAAATTTAATAGAGTTTAACTGAGCAAAGAATGATTTGTGAATCTGGCATCTGGCAGCCTCCTTAGAGAGAGTAAGCTCAGAGAGACTCCAGTGCAGCCACATAGTGGAAGATTTATGGTCACAAAAAGGAAAGTGAAATACAGAAAATGGAAGTGAGGTACACAAACAGCCAGATTGGTTACAGCTCAACATTTGCCTTATTTGAACATGATTTCAACAGTTGACTAGCCAAAACTTGGTGACTGGCACAAGAGTAGGTTATTGTCTATTTAAACTTCCATTGAGGTTACTGTTCACTATGTACAGAGAAATCTTTAGGCCAAACTTAAAGTATGTAAGGAAGCAACTTTAGGATAAACTTGATTTAAAAATATTACATGTGCATATGTGTATAGACATATGTGTCTTTGTGAATATAAATATAAATATATCTATATATATAATCCTCTAAGATATTGGCACTTTTAATAAAGTTGTTATTAAATAACACTTAGAGATAAAAAACAATGAATTTGATTAGTTTAGAAAGCAGAGAAAGTTAACAGAGCTAATTCTAACATGAATACAGTTGTTTATTATATTCATTGTGAAATTAGAATCAACAAACCTGTGATTTTTTTAGTATTCACCCAATCTATACCTGTGTACAAGTAATTGGCTCATTATATTAAAGTTGCTTTTTACTTCATTTTATGTTAACTCTAAAAACTGTTAATTCTGGAATTTTTTAACATTCTTCAATTTCTTTTTAATTTAATAAAAATATTGTTAATGTTATCATTGCTTCTATTTTCTATGTGCTTAACATTTCTCTAGAGTTGAGCAGGCCTTATCTTCCACTTTATAATGACAGCAAATTCGTTTGTGAGTGGGGAAGATTTTCATTTATGCAGATGGGCTTGAGATAGATAAATAGATACTCAAAGAGAACAACAGAGAAATACACAAGAATATACACAATACACATACTAATTTATCATCTATTTACAGAATGATAGACGTTGCAATTGAGTTCATATGCCAGATACATTGAGTTTATCTATTTACATATCATTTAAAAAACAGAATGGAAGTCTTCCTATATGCAGTAAACCTTTCCCTGCTCTCCAAATCAGGACATTCCACCCAGAATTTGCTTATCTCATTGTGCTCTAATACACTTACACTCACATGGTATAGGACAGTTGTATCTACAATAGATGGTTCCAGTTAGTGATGCTAATGTTCTTGTTCAACTTTTCATAGGTGTTTATTTCTTCAGCTTTAGAGACAGAGTTCAAGATATTAGTCATTCCTTGTTGCTATTCTCTGCCAGATAAGTCAATGTAGTACAATGTGAGAGTCTAGGCTTTGCATCCAGATAGACCTGAGTTTAAATCCTGATCAACTGTTTACTAGTTATAGGGCTTGTCTGACTGTAAAGTGGAGATGACAATATCCACCTCCAAAAGGTTTCTTCTATAGGTGATGACAGTACAAATACACAGTACTGGCCACCTGTTGGGCTTTCAATATATATGTGTCTCTTGCCACCACCCTCTACAACACCCACACCACCCAACACCCACCCACATCCATCCTCTTCTCACACTTTCCTTCCTGTCATCTGTGAACTGGGCAACTACATAACCAAGAAGATTTGAATTACACCTAAACCAAAATCCAATTATTATAATAGATGTATTTATTTATTCTGAGTGCACACTATTAATTAGCAAAACAAAGAATGTAAGCCTAAGGGCTAATCTATTTGGACCTTTAGGTCGGTAATATTTGAGATGGTCCTTGAAAGTTGATAGGATTTAAACTGAAAGACATATGTAGAGAAGCATTCTGTACAGAGGAAACTGTTTCAGGCCTAAAGCACAGCATAGAACAAGGAATGATTCAATTTATCTGGAATATAGGGTGTATGTGGTAGAAGATAAAACTCAAGAATAAATATAGGCCTGTTTTGTCAAGGATTCTGAGCACCAGGTTAAGAAGTTTAATTTGATGGAAAATAGGAGTTATTGATATTTTCTAAGCAAAGGACTTTTGTTTTAGGAGGATTTCTCTGGTGTTAGCATTTGGGATATATTCGTGCTGGAAGAAACAAAAGTGAGGAGGTTATTTAGAAAGTTATTAGTGTGGTTCAAGCAAAAAGCAACAAAACCTAACTCTCACACATTACTAGTGGTAATGTAAATCAGTACAATCTCCATGACAGCCAACTTGGCAATCTCTACCAACATTACAAACGCACATACCATTTTCCTTAGCCATTCCACTTCTAAGAATTTATCCTCAGATATATTTTCAAATGAGTGAAGTGATGCATATCCAAAGTTATTCATAATAGCATAAAACCTTAATAAGAACTTGAATAACTTATAGCACATCCATAGTAACTGAATTACAGCATGCATATACAATAAAAATGGGGAAACCCCTTATGTACTGATTAAAACAATCTCTAAGATGTATTAAATTTTAAAAAATTAATGTATAAAATTGTGTGCCATTTGCTTCCATGTTTTAAAAATAAAAAATTCTGGAAGAATACACACACACACACACAAATGATATTGGTGGCTTCTTGTTGAATCCAAAATAAATATTAAAAGCCATAAAGCCTAAAGTCAAAGTGGCACCTATAATATTGGAGAGATAACTTATTAGAAATTGATAGTGGGGAAAAATTTATAAAGGAAGAATATGGACTTAGAAGAACAGAAATTTGTAGAAAGCCTAGTATTGAATAGTATTATGTTATAGCATGAAGGAGATGAGTGTAGATTTGTGTGCTTTAAGCAGAACGAAAATTTAAGAAATCCTGTTTGGAGAATATAATTGTCATCCCCATTTTGCCAAACAGGCACCAAAATACTTGGAGATTTATTGTTTCACCCAAGTCACACAAGTGATGACATAGTAAAAACAAAAAACTTCTTTCAAACTTAAAGTTTTATCTAAAGCTTCAATGGAATAGATATTTAGACAAGCAAGCCCTCACAGACGGAAGTGCCCTCCTCCTCCCTCACCAGTTACCCATGTACCTTCCCTAATAAGGTGAATGTTCTTATTCAGCAGGAAATATTCCCTAGACATTAGGGTTTAATGTAACCATTTATTAAAATTCATGCAATTCTTTCAAAATTCTAACGTATCTGAGGCTTGCCTGATTCTGATCATAATATTCAAGCAAAGACTTTTAGAAATTTTTCTTTAAGTCAGTATGAAATTTTGATGTTTAGTCAAGAATGAATCCATGGTTTACATTTCCTAACCTCATTAACTCCCTTGTGCCTCTTAAGTGCAGTTCTGGGTACTTACTATTCTGTGGAAGGGTTGACATTTTTAGAAGGGAAACATTTATAAACCCTACTTCTTTTTAGCAAGCTGATTTAGCTAGTTCCTAAGACAATTTACTTTCAGAAAGTATAACCCTTCACTACATAACAGTATTAACTTATAGAATGATTTATCTATCAATAAGTTATTTAAAGGAGTTATAATTTAAAGCAAGAATAACAAATAATAAACCAAATGTGAGTCTACCACTGCAAAATTTTTAATAGATATCTGGTTTAGTTACAGTCTTTTATGAACTTCTCACCTTTTATCCCTGGAGTTAGAAACTTCTATCAGTGTATTATTCTCACTGCAGTTGAAACAGCCCTCCAGATGCCAGCAGCTTTGGCAGTAGGTATCCTCTAGTGCTGACTCATAAAGGTTTGAAATTTTTTATATTTCTGGTCTTTCTCCCATCTCTGCAGAGATGCCTTTCTAGGTATCTTGCTTTTAATTAAGTCTTTATACAGTACCTTACCTGACTCTTGTATCTGGGTCAGTCTGCTCATCCCTGCAAAGCCCTGGGAGAACTATTTCACTTAGATTATCGCTGTGCCAAACTTTACTTCTTAAAATGTCTTATTTCAATCAAAACAGATGTGGCTTGCATAGGCCCAGTCAAGCCCTAGTATTTTCTCTCTAATAAAGGAACAGTTCTTGGGTGACTTTGTTAATACTTAGCAAGTGTTCATTCTTTAGCATTGTTCTTTTTGTCCTTTGAGTCTTTACTCTCTACTTAAGGAACTGGGCTTCTGAACCAAATTAGTACTCTCAAAATTTTTCAACATTTCACAAACCACTTCATTAGAGGGGCTATCTTATAATAAATAAATGTTTTAAAACTGTAAATGTTTGAATATTTAGAAGCTTAACAATTAATCACTAGCTTTTTAAACCTAGCATTTTTTAAATCACAAAATAAATATATTTGTTTGGTATTTTGATACCCCTCTCCCCCCAGAGTGAATTCAGCCTTATGAGCAAATATGATTAATTGAAACCTACTAGTAGTGAAGGTGATCTTTGTGATTACCTAAATTTAATTCATTCACATATGAGCCAAAATCAAATTTTCATGTAGGTCGATTTTCTCAAAGGTTTTTGAAGTTAAATTAAACACATTTAGAGATGTTTAATTTAATGCTCTTCCTATATCTATTATATTGTGGAGGTAGTGATTAAAACAAAGAAGCAAAATGTTTCCTGCTGAAAAATAAAGATGTTTTCATTGCAAAATTGAGTATAACCTTTGTGCTACACTGCTGCTTAAAAAAGGATTTCTATTAATTATTCATTTTTAAAGCTATCATAAGGTGTAACTATATTCATGATTCCATCACTTTCTAACTCTAAAGGAACAAGAACAGCTTTTGTCTGGCCTCTAACTAACTGCAATAGGGTCTTTCAGAATAATATAGAAAGAACATTACAACAGCATGAGCAAGATACACAATTCAAAATTAGTTGAAAATTGGTGATCAGAGAACTGGAGATGTTCTCATGACATGTGAATATTTGTTCAGCAGCTAAAGTAATAGCAATGCATTAAACCAATAGAATTACTTTTGACACCTAACAGAAATGTTAATTGATCATCAATCATTAGCTTGTAATTAAAGGGTTGAACTTGCAGTTCTGAAAATATAGCCAGAAAAATTAGTGAGAAACATGAATGTTATAAAAAAGACAAACTGCTCCAAGATAAATTGCTTTAAATTACATTGACCTCATCACCGTACCTTTGAAAGCTGTCCCTAATTGAGAGCAATTGATTTACCCTTCCAGCTTTCCTTTAAAGCCTATCAGATCCCAAATTCTAAATGTTAAGAACCCTTTGCCAATTTATTCCGCAATTGAGCTTTCCTTGAGATTCTGAAGTGATGACTAAGGCACAAGCCAGGTAGAAAAACAGTGCTCAATGAATTTAAACCTTAGAGATTAAGGTGACATCTTTTTTCTCCCCCTGGAGAAGGTGATAAAGTGAAAGTAATTTTTAGTGTAACTAAACATGAAAACCATGCACAAAAACATGAAAGACAATAGACACCAAAATGAGCTGTGAGAGGGACAAACATGCCAAAATTTCTAATACCTACCCACACCCAGAAGAAAAAGGTCAAGTTCCTGGAAATTAAGGAGGATTCGTGGGGAGGATTTTTGGGAAGAGTTGTGCTGTGTGTTGAGCATGATCCCACCACCCTCTACTCATGGGAGAACAGAGGGGTCATTGCCTGCTCTGCTGCTAGCTGAGATCTGGCTTCAGGGTCACTGAGACCATCGGAGAGCTTGAGAAGTGTTCCCCGCAGGAGGCGGACACAGTAAGTTGGTGTCTGCCTTACAACTAATAAATCCAAAGTACAAGAGAGAGATTGGCTAAAGTGGTATCAGAAGAAGAAAGAACCACATATAAGAATTATGTGCCCTCTTTTCCCAAGACAGATCAAAGGCTCCCAAATCCCAAGGCCCAAACGTGCAACTCTTAAAAGGAATATTAGCCTAGGGTCCTTTTAAAAGGAACCCTGCTTGGCTGGGCGCAGTGTTTCATGCCTGTAATCCCAGCACTTTGGGAGGCCGAGGAGGGTGGATCACAAGGTCAAGAGATCGAGACCATCCTGGCCAGCATGGTGAAACCCTGTCTCTACTAAAACTACAAAAATTAGCTGGGCATTGTGGTGTAGTCCCAGCTACTCAGGAGGCTGAGGTAGGAGAACTGCCTGAACCCAGGAGGCAGAAGATTGCAATGAGGTTGCAGTGAGCCGAGATCGCACCACTGTACTCCAGCCTGGCAACAAAGTGAGACTGATGGCTCCAAAGATCTCAGATGATTTTAAACATATGCATATGAAAATATCAGTCGAGTAATAATTCCCTGCATCCTTTTCACTCCTTCATCTCCATGTCCCACATACTAAGGGATCAGAAACCTCAGTAAGCAAGGAGAGTAAAATCACCCACTGGAGAACAGAACCTTAATCAGACTTTCTTCCCAGCCTGTCTTGCAAATTCTCTCCTGCACCAGGTCCCAGGAGGATGAGAGGAGCAGATTTCATATTGCAACAAGTTTGGAATTTGGATTGTTTTTTGAACCAAAAGATTTAAACTACTAAATCAAGACTTAAAGCTACATGACAACTTTCTGTCACCTAAGAGATTAGGGAGGCCATTCTGCAAGGGAAAACTACCCACACTGAACAAATTTTAAAGGAACAGTGGGAAAAAGAAGTAAGATTGCTTTAGTAATTATATTCCATGAATCCTAATTGTTTAACATATGAGCTACATAATTATTTATAAGATTATTTCATTCATTTTATATTCAGATTTTTATACCATGACTATACATAGAAATATAAAATTTCTAAGAATGAAATAAAAAGATTTTTAAATGTCTTGTCAATCACAATGGCCTCATATATGATTAACAGATGTAAATCCATATTTCAAATAATCTTCTTGAAACTTTTGAAATTTGGGAGCCTACTATTGTTAAACGTGATTATATCATCACTGTTTTCATCGCATTAGGGGCTGACAAGAGTTCAGACTAGAAGGAGCACAGGGGTTGGCTCTGGTACTTTCCTTTCCTTCACTTGCACTTTCATTATTATTAATAGCATTCGCTATGAACCGTGGTTTCTTAGTAATCTTTTTAAGACACTTGGACATTTTGTGATGGTTAGGATAATTAAAGCTAGAAAATACAATCTGCACATCTGTGTAACTAGGCTCTCATAAACTGCCATGTATAATAATACACTGCAAGTAAAGTGTACAATGTGCCTGTGTCAAGGAGTCCCCTTGAGGAACTCCTCCTCTTCCCTCAGGCTTGCCCATATCCCAGAAGAGGGGTTAGAGGGAAACTTCAGAAGGCAATGATTCAAAGCCCCTCACTTTCATGGACCCCGTCCACAGCTTGTTTGAGACCACCATTTCTTTCCATTCACTTTCCCTTGTATCAAACATCCCCTTAGGACCGGTAGGGTTGGAATAGCAGCGGGCATCTTTTTGGATCGAATTAGAAGTTGAATGAGAGATACGTTTAGTTGGGTTCACAGTGCAAATAAAGCATTTGGAATTTGTATGATGACCTGATTGAAAAAACATGCCACAACGTGAATTTTATTAATTTTTTTATAAATACAGCAGAGAGAGGCAGCTACAGTCCGGATTAAAAGTAGAGAAATGCCAGGCCTGGTGGCTCATGCCTGTAATCCCATCACTTAGCAGTGGCAAGGCAGGCAGATCGCTTGAGCAGCCCAGAAGTTTGAGACCAGCCTGAGCAACATGGCAAAACCCCATTTCTACAAAAAAATACAAAAATTAGCCGGGCCTGGCCACATGCACCTGTGGTCCCAGCTACTGGTGAGGCTAAGATGGATTGGTCGATTGAGCCCAGGAGGTTGAGTCTGCAGTGAGCTGTGATGGAGCCATTGCACTCCAGCCTAGGTGACAGAGCAAGGCCTTGTTATTCATTCTTTCTTTTATAAATAAATAAGAAATTATTATACCCAATATAATGTTTGATAATATCTTACAACATAACATCAAGAGTATGCTATGACCATATAAAGCAGAACCATCCTACACCTTTAAAGTCTACCTGATTTGGACATTTTTTTTAAAAGGACGAAGAGTTTTCTGAATGGCTGACTTATTTTTTTGTATACATGAGGAAAGAACCAAATGAGCTCCAAAGTATAAGTATACTCACAAGCCTTCCTCAGAATAGATAAAATAATTATAACAGGTTAGCCTTGGGTGTAAGAATTTTGAGACAAGTCAAAATATCATATTTTACCAAATCTTAGGTAACATGATTTCTTGGGTACTTACTATGTTGTCAGACACTATATTGAACTTTTAGCTTGTATTATCTCATTGAATCCTCACATGTAATTCATCTGGAGCTGCTAAAGTTAACATTTGCTCCCTTATAGTCTGATGAAAGACTATTTTTCTACCTTCCTTATTAGTCTCTTCACATTTGGTTTCCTTTTCATCTGCAGCTCATTATTGATTGAAAGCTAAATCGTCAAAGCTAACACAATTTCCAAATAATGCTTCCCAGCCAGCAAGAATCATGCAAAATGAAAAGCAGTGATTTGACATGAAGAGGACAATTTTTCTCACAGCTCGAACATAAATTGTCACTATTCAAGAACTCCAGTAGACTGCTCTTCCTTTATGATTTGTTCTTATTCATGCCACAGCTGAATAGGAATAAAGCCCAGGGCACTGGGCCAGTGTGCTGAACCCAAGACAGGTGGCTCATAAGATACTAGCCTTTAAAATATGCATTCTGTTGGAACCTGCAATTTCATCCACTTCTAAAAATTTTTCCTAGGAATATAGTCAGATACAAACTAAGATATATCAATGATAATGACCAATCCAGTGTTGTTTATAACAATAAAAATTATAAGCAAACTAAAGGACCAAGAGTAGAAAATTGACTAAGGACATTGTGATAATTGTGATAATTTATAAGATAAATTACTATTTAGCCATGAAATATATATATTAAATATATATGTGTGTGTGTGTGTGTGTGTGTATACACACACACACTTTATATATATATATACACACACACACACTTTAAAGTATTTTTAACAATGTATTAAAATGCTACAGATATATTGCTAAGCAGTAAACACTATCTGTCAGGTTATACCATTACATTAACCTACACATACAAAATTTTATATAAAAAAATTTTATACATAACTTACAATATATACTTTTATATATAAATCATATATATGATTTTAATATATGAAAACAATTCAGAATGTTTTTCTCTTTTTTTACATTTTCTGTTTTTTACCTTGACTGTATAATTTTTAAAAGGTAAAAGATCACTTAAGATAGAGACTTCAATTCAACAAATACTTTTCAGTAGTCTATTATGTAATTAAATTAAGTTTAACAAATATTTATTTAATGAACCATACACATGACTGTAGATATAATAAAAAGTACAACCTGGTCCCTGCTCTTGAGTTCACAGTTTAGCAAGAGGAACGTATAACAAGTCAAAGCAACTAATCCTAATAATTTTTATAAGAGAGCGTAAGGTACAGTGAAATACAAAAAGGAAGTAGTCACCTCAAACTGGAAAAGACATGGTAGGTAAAGAGACAGGAAGGTATTCCAGGTAGAATGAAAAACATCTACTAATGCATGGAGTCATGCACACTGGAATGAAAGTAAAAGCAAGTAAATGGGAAAATATGAAGATGAAGAAGAAGGTAGGGGCATTATCATGATGGACTCTTGAAGCATTAAGGACACAGACTCTACAGCTACACCAGCCACACGTGAATTGAATTCTTGAAAGTTGGCTAATCCTAATTGAGATGTACTGTAAATATAAAATACCACATCAGATTTTGAAGACTTCGTATTTAAAAATGAGAAATGCCTCATTAATAATTCTTATGTTGATTACATGCTGAAATGACATTTTGTATACATTGGGTTAAATTAAGTATATTATTTATTATTTAAATTAGTTTTATTCAATTATTATTTTTCATAATGTGGCTACTGAAGGTATAATTTAAATTACACACGTGACTTGCAATATATATCTATTGGACAGCGTTGTTCTAGAGGATAGATTAGGGGAGCCCAGTTCTGGAAGGAGGAAGATCAGTTAGAAAGCTTTTAAAGAACCCAGCTAAGATTCAATGAGAGATTAAACCAGGTAAGTGCTAATAGGAATAGAGAGGATCAGCTGGAGTTATGAAAGAGACTGTATTGACAAAACAAGTCCAGTTCAATAAGAAATGAGGATCTGGTAAGTGTCTGGAATGCACTCAATTTTTTGGCTTGATAACCATAGGAACAGTAGTAACCTTAGGGAAAATAAGGAATACAAAAGCAAGACAAGATCTGGCTGTAAAGATTCATTCATTCAAATATTATTTATTGAGCATCTACTATGTGCTAGTTATTATTTCGCTGGTTAGGTGCTAGAAAACTAGCAATGATGAAACAGATGAGGTCCCTGCTCTCCTGGAGCTTACTTACACTCTATTGCAAGCACATAATGAGCTCAATTGAGCCATGTTTAAAGTGAGAGGGCTATGGCACGTTCAGATAAAAATGTCAACTAGACATTTAAGTATAAAATTTAGGAGAAAGATAGAAATAGTAGTTTGAGATGTGGGGATCATTGTGGTGATTCCACCTAGAGACAGCATGTAAAGAACAAAACCCTGGAAAACACTAGCTATCTAAAGGTAATGTGGAGAAGGAAGAATCAGTGAAAAATACAGATAGAGGAGAACTAGGAGAAAACAGTGTCAAAAAAGCCAAGGAAGAATAAAATTTTAAGTGTGGCCAACCATGTTCAACAGAGTAGATTGGTTAATGCAATGACTACCAAGTATCTATAATAGCTAAGAGGCTATTGCTTACCTTTCAGAAGGCATTTTCCGTGGGATGGTGGGGACAAAACTTAAGTCACACATGACTGAAACGTGAATGTAGGTGAGGAGTAAAGTGAGCACCTGGGTACTGTTCCTTTGAAGAACTTGGCTGGGTAGGACAGTGGCTAGAAAAGACAATCAGGAGAGAGCCTAAGATGAGAGAGATTCAAATATGTTTTCAGGTATGAGGGAAGGACCAGTGGAGAGGACTGAAATAGAGGAAAACAGAGGAATATGTGATAGACTAAGATTACATGGGAGTTGAAAGCAGATGGGATGAAAAGCACTGGGAGATATATTAGTCTTGAATACAAAATGGAACACCTTTGCTTGACACTCCAGGTGTCAGGAGGAATTTTTAAAAGACAAATGTGTAGAAAGAAGGATTTGAAAGTTTCTGCTTGATAACACTCCCTGTTAATTAGGGGATGATTAGGGAAAGTAGGGAGAGTGGAAACTGAACAGAAGACCTCCAGAGAGGGTTGAAAGTTTGAAATAGCTGCTGAAGGGAACAGAAGAGCAAGGTGACAATGAATAAATAAGAAGAATATCCAGTAGCACTAAGGATTCCATTGAGTTTGGGGACCATATGCTTATGCGCTATGAATAGCTCCTATTGTGTGTTTTTTCTCTAGCTGTGCTGAAGAGTCCATATGTGGAAGTGAACTAATTAAATGGAAGAACTGGCCCAAAGTCTCATACTTGCAGAGCACTGAAAGCAGAAAGATGATCTGGGAATCTGAGGGTAATGGTATTAGAGAAGTTCAAATCATTGCAGATAGAATCTTGCCTGGTAGAAGAAGTGATCAGAAGCACATTGATTGATGCAGAAAAAAATAAGAGGGTTAAGAGATTGAAAAGCTATCCTGATAAGGCTGGTGAGCTGCTAGAAAGAAACTGTAAATAAGAAATGATGTTTCTCCAAACTAACAATAATATATCAACAATAATAAATAGCTCTTATGTATTAAGCAATTACTATGTGGCAGTCAATGTATTAAATTTTTTTAAACTTTACATTTAATTGTAATGACAACCCTGTGAGGTAATTACTATTACTATATCCTTTTTGTTTTCTTTTAAACAAGTCAATTAAAGTACTGAGAGTTTAAATAACTTGCTAAGACTGTAGAGCCGGTAGGTGGCGGAGCCCTCTTTCTTGATCACTATACAGGCCAAAGGCAAAGACATAAAGATATAGTTTATTTAAAAAGGAGTAAGGTTTCATGGAAAATAGCAGGAAATGGACAGTAAGAAAATAAGTGGAGACTAAAAAGAAGAGTACACAGTGAATGGGGATAAAGTTAGAGGAGACAAGAATAAATCATTGAGGCCCACAATTTTAATGGTGCTAAAAGATTACCAGAATGAGCGGCATTGAAAATAACTGACCCTAGACTTTTCAACTTTAAAAATAAGATTGTTGGAACCAGCTCAAGGCACATACAATATATTACAGACAGTTCAGAGAATAAAGTTGAAGGGCCCATGCCAGCCCCCAAGGAACTTACAGTCTAGAGATGAATAAAACAAGTATATTTAAAAAGCACAAAACAAGCCAGGGTAAGAAAATGTCAGAAAGACAAAACTAGGTGCTCTAGGGCTCACATTTTTAAGAACATTGCATTTGCCTTGAGAGATATGAAACAGTGTACATGACACTCTTGAATACATAAAATTGAGCTAGGTAGCAAAATGAGGCAGCATATTTACAGAGAGAAGAAACTGTATAAACAAAGCCATGGAGAAGCAAGTCCAAGGAATATTGTAGGTCAACAAGCAAGGCAATTTGGCTGGTTTGCCCTGAGCACAGACGGGGTACACAAGGGAAGACTGGAAAAATAAACTGGGACCATGTAGTACCGTAGGTTGACACACTGAACTTTATTCAATTCAAAAGCTAATGAGGCACTTTGAGAGGGCTCGAGCCAGGGAATTATAGAATAGGAAGTTCAGGCCCAGAGCATCATTAGAATATCCTTTCTGCTCAGAATTTTGTAGTTATTTTTCAGAATGAGACATGCTCGTGTGATGGAGTACAATCTTGACAGTGATGGAACTCATATATTTTCCACGATGATAAAAATGAAACTTCTGGAGTTTGTTCATTGCCCTATATAAAAATAAACTAGTTTCCTTACTCTTTCTGTAATGAGTGTTTCTGGTCTGGGGATCTAAGTCAAAGAGGAAGAAGAACACAAAGTAAATTACAGTATACTCTTCCTTTGCCACATAGTCATTAAAATGCCATGAAATAAAGCAAAAGTGAATGTGAAAGGCAGCCTTTTAAATAGAGAACTCATAAGTTAACATGCATCTGAGAGGTACATGGAGATATGGAAAACTTTGCTTTGGTAAAAAACAGGATTGACAAATAGACACAATAAAAAATGAAAAAGGGGATATCACCACTGACCCTACAGAAATAAAAACTACCATCAGAGAATACTATAAACACATCTATGCAAATAAACTAGAAAATCTACAAGAAATTGATAAATTCCTGGACACATACACCCTCCCAAGACTAAACCAGGAAGACGTCGAATCCCTGAATAGACCAATAACAAGTTATGAAATTGAGGCAGTAATTAATAGCCTACCAACCAAAAAAAAGCCCAAGACCAGACTAATTCACAGCTGAATTCTATCAGAGGTAAAAAGAGGAGCTGGTATCATTCCTTCTGAAACTATTCCAAACCACTGAAAAGGAGGGACTTTTCTTGAACTCATTTTATAAGGTCAGCATCATCCTGATACCAAAACTTGGCAGAGAGACAACAAAAAAAGAAAGCTTCAAGCCAATATCCCTAATGAACATTGATGTGAAAATCCTCGGTAAAATACTGACAAACCAGATCCAGCAGCACATCAAAAAGCTTATCCACCACAATCAAATCAACTTCATCCCTAGGATTCAAGGTTGGCTCAACATATGCAAATCAATAAAAGTAATCCATCACATAAACAGAACCAATGACAAAAACCACATTATTATGTCAAAAGATGCAGAAAAGGCCTTTGATAAAATTCAACAGCCCTTTATGTTAAAAACTCTCAATAAACAAGGTATTGATGGAATATACCTCAAAATAATGAGAGCTATTTATGACAAACCCATAGCCAATATCATACTGAATGGGCAAAAGCTGGAAGCATTCCCTTGAAAACTGGCTCAAGACAAGGATGCCCTCTTTCACCACTGCTATTCAATATAGTATTGGAAGTTCTGGCCAGGATAATCAGCCAACAGAAAGAAATAAAGGGTATTCAGATAGGAAGAGAAGAAGTCAAATTGTCTCTGTTTGCAGATGACATGATTCTATACTTAGAAAACCCCATCGTCTCAGCCCCAAACTCCTTAAGCTGATAAGTAATTTCAGTAAAGTCTCAGGATACAAAATCAATGTGCCAAAAAATCAGAAGCATTCCTATACATCAATAATAGACAAGCAGAGAGCCAAATCATGAATGAACTCCCATTTACAATTGCTACAAAGAGAATAAAATACCTAGGAATACAACTTACAAGGGATGTGAAGGACCTCTTCAAGGAGAACTACAAACCACTGCTCAAGGAAATCAAAGAGGACACAAGTAAATGGAAAAATATTCCATCCTCTTGGATAGGAAGAATCAATACCATTAAAATGGCCATACTGCCCAAAGTAATTTATAGATTCAATGCTATTCCCTTCAAACTACTATTGACATTCTTCACAGAATTAGAAAAAAAAAAACATGAATTAAAATTTCATATGGAACCAAAAAAGAGCCCATATAGCCAAGACAATCCTAAGCAAAAAGAACAATGCTGGAGGCATATGCTACCTGACTTCAAACTATACTACAAGGCCACAGTAACAAAACAGTATGGTACTAGTACCAAAACAGACATACAGACCAATGGAACAGAACAGAGACAGAACAGAGACCTCAGAAATAACACCACACATCTACAACCATCTGATTATTGACACACCTGACAAAAACAAGCAATGGGGAAAGGATTCTCTATTTAATAAATGGTACTGGAAAAACTGGCTAGCCATATGCAGAAAACAGAAACTGAACTCCTTCCTTATACTTTATACAAAACTCAAGATGGATTAAAGACAAGTGTAAAATCCAAAACCATAAAAACTCTAGAAGAAAACCTAGGCAGTACCATTCAGGACATAGGCATGTGCAAAGACTTCATGATTAAAACACCAAAAGCAATTGCAACAAAAGTCAAAATTGACAAATGGGATTATAATTAAACTAAAGAGCTTCTGCACAGCAAAAGAAACTATCATCAGAGTGAACAGGCAACCTACAGAATGGCAGAAAATTTTTGCAGTCTACCCAACTGACAAAGGTCTAATATTCAGAATCCACAAGGAATTTAAACAAATTTACAAGAAATAAAAAAAAAACCTCATCAAAAAAAAATGGGCAAATGATATAAACAGACACTTCTCAAAAGAAAACTTTTATGTGGCCAATAAACATATGAAAAAAAGCTCACTGATCATTAGCGAAATGCAAATCAAAACCACAATGAAATACCATCTCACACTGGTGAGGCTGTGTAGAAATAGGAACACTTTTACGCTGTTGGTAAGAATGTAAATTAGTTCAACCATTGTGGAAGACAGTGTGGCAATTCCTCAAGGATCTAGAACCAGAAATACCATTTGACCCAGCAATCCCATTACTGGGTATATACCCAAAGGAATATAAATCATTCTACTATAAAGACAAATGCACACATATGTTTGCTGCAGCACTGTTTACAATAGCAAAGACTTGGAACCAACCCAAATGCCCATCAATGATCAACTAGATAAAGAAAATGTGGTACATATAAACCATGGAATACTATATGGCCATAAAAAGGAAGGAGATCGTGTCCTTTGCAAGGACATGAAGCTGGAAGCCATCATCTTCAGCAAACTAACACAAGAACAGAAAACAAAATATCATATGTTCTCATTCGTAAGAGGGAGCTGAACAATGAGAACACATGGACACAGAGAGGGGGACAACACACCGAGGCCAGTTAAGGGATGGGGGGCTAGGGGAGGGACAGTATTAGGACAAATAGCTAATGCATATGGGGCTTAAAACCTAGATGACAGGTTGACAGGCAGCAAACCACCATGGCACATGTATACCTAGGTAACAAACCTACATGTTCTGCACTTGTATCCCGGAACTTAAGGTAAAATTCAAAAATAAAACAGGATTGAAGGGAATTAGAAGCCAAATTCACATGTCTGTATGAACCAGTTCTGTTTTCATAGCAATCTTCTGAGCATCACCACACATCCGTCAGCAGTACAGAAGTCCTCGAAAGGCATGGCCAACGGCACTTACCAAGTTGTGTTTTGTACTAAGGACAACTCTAAGTCTAGGACATTGAAATATTTTTATGAGCTTAATAAAACATGCTTGTTTTTAAAATGTGTTCAAACGTGTTCAAAGCTACTACAAAGCAACCAATGGGTTTGATGACCTGAATCTTTTCTGTATGAATAAAATATACATTTCTATGGAAAATAAAAGTTTCTCTGGGAGAACTGGGTCTAGCCAGGTTTTCTCAAACTGTATTCCAATGACACCTACATCAAGACCACTAGAGATGATTAAAATGCAGGTACCAGGACCTCCTCCAGACCTAAAAATCGGAATCTATGAGTATAAAGACTGGTGATCAGAATGTTTTAAACTTCCCAGTTGATTTGTATATATCCTAAACCTTTTGAATCTATGGTCACCCAGAAGGATACTAAAGCAAAACAAAACGGGTTGGCTGAGAGAAAGAGTTTGCTGTAAACTCATAGATTGCTATGAAAAGAGAACTTCTGAATTCTGACTCTTTTCATGAACAAAACTTGAAAAAATGAGCAGCATATTTATATTTGCACCCTCAGAACGAAGCACAGCATCTGGCAAATAGCAGAATAATCAGAAAAATATTTGTGGATTTCAACTGAGCAGCATGGTCATGAAAGGCATAGTTTATAATAACTAGCATACTTTTTCACATCCACATTTCCTCTCCTGTTCCCAGCCTTCTCCAAAGAAAGAGAATACTTACTGTATTGTCAACAGTGTTTGCACCAGGACCGATGTTTTGCTTTTTATTCTTGGTAGTGAGCCATGCATCCCCCCATACTTACAGCTTAATAGATCCACAGGGTTGATGCTAGAAAGTACAGATAAAGCTTCCCACATTTTTCTCTTAGTTACACTTTGACAAACGGTATCTGTTTCCTTTCTCATAAATACTAACGTATGTGGTATTTGATATTTACCTTTTCCCTTTTTACAGAAAAAAATTCACAGATAACCATCTTGCTATACACATCTATATCTCACAGACTAGAAAGAATTTTTTCAGTTGTTAGTCAAATAAACATTATGCCTTTGGCAGAGTTTCAAATGATGTGAGTTTTAAGCAGCTAATTAGTCCTTTTGGTGACAACTAATTACTCATAGTGTGTTTATAGCAAAAATTGTTTTATAAATGCAGTTGTCACTTCTGTTGACACTTTCCTTCTCATTGGAATCTACAAGTATAAAGAAAATAATCTATTTTGACCAATTCCATCTTTAAAAAATAAATAAATAAAACAAAAATAAAACCTCAGTCCTGAAGTACTCTTAAAATTGTAAAAGTATCATCTTTAGGACAAAACTAATATCTACTTCTCCTGAACTAGCAGCCTTTTCAAGCCTTGTCTTTGTTTCCTTCTATGCTGTACAGAAATTGTTGTCAGGTGAGGAATTACCAAGAAGTGAAATGACATTATAAATGTCATAGGTCAGTACATAGGTAAGGAAGAAATGCTGTCTAGAAAGCAAGCTAACTTTTTGACCAAAACATTCTCGTTATATATCTATTTTTGTCAATTTTCCTGCTTAATGTGCATACTTTCCTAACAAAAAAGTAACAAAGAAAACTTAGAGAGGTTACATGTTCAGCAAGAGATGTGCAATATTCCATGTCTAGAGAAAATATTGTGATTCATGAAAAAAGAAGTTCAAAAAGAAATTGAAATGTATTATGTCCTGACAAATTATATTCCCTTATGGACTTGTATTTCTTTAGGAGCACAAAACAAATCTCAGGCTTGAGTCCAAAGTCTAAAAGGATCATAAGGTGACATGCATTACAAAAACATTAAACCATCCTTTAGCTTGTGGTGCACCTTGCATTATATTAAAGTGTGAATATAAAAATAGAATTGAACATTTGGGAAAAGTTCCATGCTTGGAGGCTAAGTAGGTTTTCTTTTACAGGACTAAGTTCAACACCTTATAAGTATCACCTGAATTCTTGCAAATCAGGTTCAGTTTCATGAAAAGCAATGTTCTTTACCAGCTCATAAATCATTTTGGGTTCTGTCTGTCTTTATCAGAAAGAGTAGCATTTTTTTTTACTTTCCATGGTCACGCAGGTAGAGAGTAGCTCTCTGCTTTAATTGTCAGAATAAAAATGTTTTCTGAGGTTAAAAAGTGAGTTCAAAGGGATTTCAAATGTATTAGTATCACAAGGTTATATATTATCCCTGTTTCCCATTTTCTGTCCCATGCAGATATTATTCAAGTGAAATATGACACATACAGACTTACTGACAAATCTTTCATAAAAATAAAGCAAGAAATTTGAACTTACTAACCAGGTTAAAAATACACGTTTTTAAAATTGTAGTTAAAAAATTTTTAGGAGAAAGGTAAACAGAAGTATCATTTTGCTATCTTATTAAGGTACATTGAAAAATGTGGCATGTAAAACAAATGAGTAAAGACCACCTCCAACAGACATTAGAAAAAAACTTCCAAATTTAAGAATGATTTTCATAAGTTTCTCAATCACCTAATGTTCTGATAAATTTTTCAGGAGAAAAAGAGGAAATTTAAGTCACAGTATTGAAGTTACTATTAAAAAATAACCAGAAGGTTTAATTTTTAAAGTCTCGTTTTTTTAGAAAGACCCAAAATGGTAAAAGGCTTACTTCCCAATTCCATGACTACATTGGTCTGCCGGTACAGATAGCTATTTTAAATCACTCACAAAATATTTTGTTTGCAAAAGTTCAAAGATTTAATATATGTTCAGGCAGAGTGAATAGAAATGTAAATATTCTTGATCACAATGAAGCTTTTTATGTAAAAGCCTGCAGGATTTGTTCCATAGGATATTACTACTTCCTCTTATTCATAGTTGTTAAGTAATTACATTTTTCTTTTTTATTGTATTAAATCTTAGTATAACTTTTTCTTTCAGCTCTGTCACATTACCTCGATGAATTTTCTTGAATATTTCTTTCAGTCTCTTAATGAATGACCTATTAAACTCATTATTGTGATTATAGTAAACCATTGTTACTATTCATTCACATGACATTATATATTTTCCAAAAGTACTATTATCACATGAATTATTTTTA
Source organism: Macaca nemestrina (assembly GCF_043159975.1). Lineage (NCBI taxonomy): Eukaryota > Metazoa > Chordata > Mammalia > Primates > Cercopithecidae > Macaca > Macaca nemestrina. The sequence continues at coordinate 70,947,352 of NC_092127.1, read as the reverse complement.
TGATCTTTTTTATAGCAGCATAAATGCCACAAAGGTTTTGCCATTAAAAATCCCATGCAGAAGAATTCATTTGTCAACACTAACCAACAAAAATTATCTGCATTCACTTAAAGCAATAGTTTTACAAATACTCATTGTACATTTACATCCTAGACCAATGCAGTCTAACCTGCAGAGTTCAAATTTATTTTATTGTAAAAAATGTCCCACACTTGCTGTGATTTTCTTTGAATGCATGGATTCAATCTAGGTCAGCTGCTTCCATAGGAAGAGTCAATTTTATCTAGCCAAGAGTTAAAGATTTTTCTTAAAGGAAGTGTTTTATATTGGGAATAATGGAACTAAAGAATGTGAAAAAGGGCTTGAGAAACATACAGGTTATGTTATTCAACAACAGTCTTATTGCACCAACATGGGTATACGGCCGCTATTGATGTTGAATGTATTTTTTGTTATGAAATATATGAAAATTTCAGGGAAAAAATGCTCAAGTCTTGCTGATAACACATCCTCCAGTATGTATGAATATAATGAGGGTTTGAGGGATATGTCCCAAATCCAAAAACACACCATGAATTGAAACCCTGCGCAGACTACTTAAGGAAAAAAACTAGCATCGCTGTGATTATACTGCCCTCTAGTGTCAAAATAAATGTTATTTACACTGAAGTTCATTTGCTTTTTTCAGATCAGCATTTTCATGACCCATTTGTCCAACTATGGGAATGACCGACTGGGATTATATACATTTGTTAATCTGGCCAACTTTGTGAAGAGCTGGACCAACCTGCGACTTCAGACTCTGCCTCCAGTACAACTTGCCCACAAGTATTTTGAGCTGTTTCCTGATCAGAAAGACCCTCTCTGGCAGGTAAAATTAATTCAATCATTGATATAACCCATTAATTCCAGGAACATAATTCTGTGAGATATTCCAAATGTGAAAAGTGAAGCCACCTGAAAAAAATCTGCATTTTGGAAATGTTAGTAAATTTGAGGAACTACTCCTTCCTAAACTGTAGTCTTTTATCATTGCTACATATTGCTCTCAATTCCCTGTTCCCTTGCGCATTGGAAATCATGGGATTCAGAAAGTTCAGTGATGGATTCAGTGGACATAATGTCTTCAATCAGGAGTGAGAGATAAATCTACATGTTGCAATAGGCTGGAAGAGTAGAAGATGGCAAACAGGTCGTTTGTTAGGCAGGTAGCCTTTGAACACATCCCCATATCTTTAATGATTAAACCTTATTAAAGGATCTCTGAGAAGAGTTCAGAACTGACATCTGCCTTCTGAACCATGAGGTACACCAACAGCCAAGAGCCGCTGAGTGTGGACAGCTTTCAGAAGTATTAATTGGGGATTAATATGAGGGAAGGCATTTCATGGGAAAATCACTGAGCTTCTTAAGATAAAATACCACATGAATATGGCATACTCAGATGACCCTGGGGGTAACCTAGATTTCAAAGCATAGACTCTTAGGTATCATAGAATTAATTGCAGGAACAACTTTGAATTTAAATTGTCCACTCCATGATCTATGAAAAATCATAATCTTGGCAAATAATTACATCTTGCTTACTATATGTCAGACTGGGCACTTTACATGTATTAACTCATTTAATCCTCACAACTACCTTACGTGGTAGGTACAGTTATGATTTGCATTTTACAGATGAAGAAACTGAAGCACAGAAAGGCTCAGTCAATTAAGCAAGGTCACACAGCTAGTGTGTAGCAGAGCAGGAATCAGTTGTAGGCCATCTGGCTTCAAAAGTTGTGCTTCCTAATCACTGTTTTCAACGCTACTAGTTACAGACAGAGCTGATGGTAAAACAGTAACAATCATCAGAAGTAGACCTCAGTAAATTTTTACCACAGATTGAATTTGTTAACTCTGAACTTTATATTCAATGCATTCAGCTTTCAACCGTAAGTTGATTACCTCCTGAGCACACACAGGTAACTCCATAACAACTGCACATTTAGCAGGTTAAGGTTGGTGGTTGTGGACTTATGACTGCATATTACTTTTCCATTGTTTCAACAAGCATCTTTTCATTGTAACAAGCATCTTTTCATTTTAACTACCACAAAACATCACCAAATGTTAGCCAATGGAAAGACATGCAATTTTCCTGCTAATTTAACCTAACTTTTAAACTGAAATCATTATTTCAGGTGACAAGTTTTAAACTTTTTCAGAAGAACAGCCAAAAAGAATACTCACTTTAGTCTTAACATCTGTTGCTTATTAAAAATAAGCAGAAGTCTTATTTAACTTCACATACCTATGGTATTAACTGACTAAAAATAAAAAGTGGTACTTTTGCCCATTCCTGAAATAATATTAAAGGTACTGTAATTCTTCCTCCTTTTCTACATAATATATACTTTGTTCTTAAAATGAAGGGTGTTCTAAGTAGGACTTGTGTGGTGGATGTTGGTGTTAAATATTATACACCAAAAGCAGAATCCCTAAGGTAGTAATTCACCCTCATTATTCCCTTTTGCTAAAACTTAGGACTTTCTAGCATCATAGTCTATAAAATTACGTTTTTAGATACACATTCATCAAGCTTTGATGGCAGTTGAGAGGTACCTACTCTTTAGATAGTAGTATTTTTGCCAGATCCCTATCCCTCTGAAGCACAGCTGGAAAGTTCAAAGTTACTTAGAATAAAGATCTGACAACTTATATTTCAGTTATATATTGAATACTAAGTGTGTATCATCTTTTAGGTTAGCAGGAAGCATAATCTCTGCCCAGTAAACTATTTAAAACATAAATAGAACTGCTAGTAGCCAATTAAACTGTTCATGCTTTGAGATTGTTTACCCAAAGTGGAAATACTGCCCATCTCCAGCCTCCTCTGTAGACTCTCAGCCTCAAGATGGAAAGGAGTTATTCAGAACTTCCATGATGCCACTTCAGGGCTTTCATTTTTTTAAAAGAGCCTATGTTTTTATCCCAGCGTTTCCTGGTATACTTTTAAAGAACACAAGTTGGAAAAGCTGGCACACAATGGACACATTCATGAAAACAATACATCTCTATGTTCTTCTCCCATTTAGAATCCTTGCGATGACAAACGCCACAGAGACATTTGGTCCAAAGAAAAAACTTGCGATCGCTTACCAAAATTCTTGGTAATAGGACCCCAGAAAACTGGTGAGAACTTTTTATGTTATGATTAACCAGTGTAAAATTTCTGATGACTAGACAATGAGTTATTGTCACAATAAGTTTGTAAACCTCCCATAACTGCTAATGAATGAATAACGTTTTTCTCTGACATAATTTTCATTTAGCTCAGTAATGTACCTAAATGCTTAACAAAGTGTTTTTTAGGTGAAAAGAATAAAACAGATGTCACACTGTTCAAATACCCAGCAGTCAATTTGGTGGCACATTTTTTCCCCCCAAATGTTTTCATTGAAAAGTATTTAATTAACACTTCTAAAATCAAAGCTAATCAGTGACAGGATTATATCAAAAGTCAAGAGGGACACAGATAAGTACCTATAACTCTTTATAATAAATCCCTGCTAGAAAAATAGTCCCTTAGGCTGCCGTTTTCCTAATATTGTTTATTTGTAAACTTTCTTGCAGAGATGACTATTTTTTAAAAGTCTAAAAGATATTTCACAAGCAGAATTCCTAGACATACATAAAACTCTGTGCTAAGAAAGGTGTTTATTCATACCCAGGAGAAATCTTTTGCACCTTTTCTTTAAAATGATGTGCAATTTTTTTCCCCATAAACTTTTTTTTTTTTTTTTTTTTTGAGACGGAGTCTCGCTCTGTCGCCCAGGCTGGAGTGCAGTGGCAGTGATCTTGGCTCACTGCAAGCTCCGCCTCCCGGGTTCACGCCATTCTCCTGCCTCCGCCTCTCGAGTAGCTGGGACTACAGGCGCCCGCCACCATGCCTGACTAATTTTTTTGTATTTTTAGTGGAGACCGGGTTTCACTGTGTGAGCCAGGATGGTTTCAATCTCCTGACCTTGTGATCTGCCCGCCTCAGCCTCCCGAAGTGCTGGGATTACAGGCGTGAGCCACCACACCCGCCCTATAAACTTCTTGTTTCTAAAAATCAATATTAAAACGAAGCCTCATGGAAGCTTTAAACTACCAGACATTCATGCTATATCCTGCGTGATAAATTATTTGGGGCCCTTGGTTACTGGCTTCACAGAAAACAGTGAACATCATATTGCTTGCTAAGGAGAATACATTTCCTCTCCTCATTGATCTAGAAATAACTGAGGAAAATTCTGTGCAATGTACACAAGGAGTTTAGCATGTTCATCTTTTTCCTTAATGTCATTTGCAGATATCGATCTGAAAACAATAATAAATATGGCAAATACTTATATTTTTCTTGTCATTTATTTCACTTGTCCTTATCTATCTAAAGTGAAAAGACAACTAGGAAAACATTTAAACTAAAATCTCTTCAGTGAACTCCCACTGTCATCACATAAACTTGTCAAGACTGATCACATCCTGAAGGCTTGGTAGCATTTTGCTTTAGAAAGTCCTGCAGGATTCACTTCCCTCGTGTTGTGCTGGATATGCAGACATTTTGATATCATGGTTAGATGGTAGAGTTATCATTTGTCCTCTTAAACTCAATTGGGTTTCCAAGTGTTTGTTACAATTTGGATATGGCATTTGTCGTTGGAAAAGACCTTTTATACAAATTGATTCTTTTTTATAGAAATTGATTTTTCCCAGTTTTGCTGAATATAATTTACATGCAATAAAATCCAGCCATTTTGAATGTACAATTAGCTGAATTTTGAACATTGCACACAGTTGTGTCCACCACCACATTCAAAACACAGAACAGTTGTCAGCCTAAAAAAAATTTGTCCTTGTTCCTTTGCAGTGTATCCCCCCCGATCCCCACCACATCCCCAGCCACAAGCAACTACTTTCTACCACTACAGTTTTACCTTTTCTAGAACTTCACGTAAATGGAAGCATGTAGTGTGTAGTCTTTTGTATCTGACATCTTTCATTTAGCATAATACTTTTGAGATTCGTGTTGCTGTATATATCCATATTTTGTGAAATTGATTTTTTAATTAAAGTATTTTCTCATATCAGTGACATGAAAATTAAATAGCTTCATTTTTAACTGTACTTTTGTCAAAAGTATTTTTCTGGGCCAGGCACGATGGCTCATACCTGTAATCCTAGCACTTTGGGAGGCCAAGGCGGGTGGATTACCTGAGGTCAGGAGTTTGACACCAACCTGACCAATACGGTGAAACTCCATCACTACTAAAAATACAAAAATTAGCCAGGCGTGGTGGTGTGCGCCTGTAGTCCCAGGTACTCAGCAGGCTGAGACAGGAGAATTGTTTGAACCTGGGAGGCAGAGGTTACAGTGAGCCAAGATTGCATCACTGCACTCCAGACTGGACAACAGAGTGAGACTCTGTCTCGAAAAATAAAAAGTATTTTTCTGGATAATTTTGCACAGATTTCTAGTTATCTCGATATTCAAATATTTCAGTGTTAAGACTGACAAAAAATATAAAACTGAAGATTTATAGATGGTTATTTAAATGTGTGTCTATGATTATGTAGTTGAGTTACCACTCACAAAATACATATGCAGGACAGTTTATTCAGACCCAAGAATATGTACAGGCAAAGACAGAATTCAGAAACCACAACTTAACAATTTTTTAACACTGATACATTTCATTATGCCTTTTACTGACTATGCAAAATAATTAGATTATATCCGTTTTTTCTGTTTGTCTAATTAATGCTGATCATGAAACGCTATTAAAAGTGAACAAATGTATTTAATACAATTCTTAAAAATAAGATTCAGAAAATAATGTTTTCAGTTGATCTAAGAAAGGAATTAATCTCTCTGCTTTTTTTCTCACATTATAATGGCAACACTTATTTCCAAAAATATTTGTTATTTTTAATTTTAAAAATTCCTCATGCATTTTTCTGGATTATATCTCACGTGTATAACTGAGATTTAAATGTATTTATATATTTATGTATTATAATTCTAAGCTATATCTCAGTAAAGTTTTTATCTGAAAAATGCCTTTTAGATATTCAGATATGGCACTCTTTAGGTGATTTCGCCTAGGTTACCTCGCTAATCCTCATAGAACACTGATAGCTAAGTATTTTCTTCCCCACTACACAGATGGAAAAACTAAGACTCAAGAGAGGTTGTAAATAATTTTTGTTCAAATTCACACAGCTGGTAAGTACAGGAATAAAAATCTTGATCCTAGAATTTACCTGACTTCAAAGAACATGCTCTTTCTACTTTACTACTTTCTACTTTACTATGGATTTAATGTAATGGAGCTTTTTTCCTCCAATAAATTTTAGATATTGCTTCACAGTTATTCTAAGTCAGTGATTCTCAAGGGTGGTTGCCAGAGCAGCAGCATAAGCATCACCAGAAAACTTACTAGAAGTGCAGGCCGGGCGCGGTGGCTCACTCTTGTAATCCCAGCACTTCGGGAGGCCGAGACGGGTGAATCACGAGGTCAGGAGATTGAGACCATCCTGGCTAACATGGTGAAACCCCGTCGCTACTAAAAATACAAAAAAATTAGTCAGGTGTGGTGGCGGGCGCTTGTAGTCCCAGCTACTCGGGAGGCTGAGGCAGGAGAATGGCGTGAACCCGGGAGGCGGAGCTTGCAGCGAGCCGAGATCGCGCCACGGCACTCCAGCCTGGGTGACAGAGCGAGACTCCTGTAAAAAAAAAAAAAAAAAAAAAAAAAAAAGTGCAAATTCAGCAAAGACTTGCTGAATCAGAGATACTAGGATAGGGCTGTGCTATCTGTGTTTTAGCCCACCAGATGAATCTAATACATGCTACTTAGAGGAGCACTGTCTTAAGGCAAGCTTGTGAAGCACATTTTTACTTTGTATATCATAGATTACTGTGTTTTATTCCCTATAATGATCTATGATTACAGTGTTCATTGTTTGGTTCAGATATAATCTAGGAAGACTACCTCTTTCAATTCATTTTTTAAGACAATATTGCTGTTGACAGTTATTTTAACAATTTTTCTATTGTATAGATATGGTAGATTTAAGTAAATAAATATTAAAGAAAGCTTAATTTATAAATACTTAAATAGTATTTATTTACTTAAATATTGCCATATTTGTACCATTTAAGTAAATAAACACTAAAATACTACCTTACTTCCATATTAATACTATTTAAGGACTGGGCACAGTGGCTCATGCCTGTGATCCCAGCACTTTGGGAGGCCTGGGTGGGTGGATCATCTGAGGTCAGGAGTTCGAGACCAGCCTGGCCAACATGGTGAAACCCTGTCTCTACCAAAAATACAAAAATTATCTGGGCATGGTGGCGGGCGCCTGTAATCACAGCTGCTCCTGAGGCTTAGACAGGAGATTCGCTTGAGCCCAAGAGGCAGAGGCTGCAGCGAGCCAAGATCATGCCACTGCACTCCAGCCTGGGCAAGAGAGCGAGACTCCATCTCAAACAAAAAAAAAAAAAGAAAGAAAAGAAAGAAAGCTTATCTGAAAAATAAGAAAATTCAAAGTTTTGTACAAATGGCAACATGACATAATTACTAAGCAAAATTAGAGTAGTAATTTCTCCAAGTGAGAGAAATGTTACAAGGCCATGTCTTATTACTATCGCTAGCTATTGACTTGGAATATAATTTTCAAGTCCTGCTCCACAGATTGTATAACAGTGTAAATAATAGTATATTTCTCTCTTAGGGGTAGCCAATATGTAGAAATGCTTTTATATTATGATCTTTTAAACACAGTCACAGTTACAAATATTAAATACATGGCTAAACCTTTGACAAACTGAACCCAAACTGCCTTACTTTCTCTTGTACCAGACTGACTAAGCTGCACCCTTTATCTCCTCATTTAGTCTTATAAAACACTAATTGTACAGTTTATGACATTGCTCACTTTTTGAAAAATCACACCCTTGCTCCCCAACAGTCACAAATATATATGCGTACCTGTGATATACCATTCTCTTCCCTAGTAAATGCAAATTCTATAAGTTATGTCGCTAAGAAAGGGCACTATTTTTTTTTCAAATTTAGCAATTTAAACAATTTTTGACACTACTTTTATAAAAAATATAAGTACATTCAAGCTTAAGCAAACTTGTGGAAAGATTAAATTCTGTCTTGAGTTTAATTAGCTTTCATAGGCCTCAAGAAGAACTTAATATGAGAACCCAAGTATTGATTTTGGTAATGTAATATATTAAATAATAACATATTTCATTTATATAGTGCCTTATTACTGTCAAAATGTCTTCAAGTACATGTCTTTTCATTCTCAGAGAAAATCTATGAAATAAGTAGGCAGGGGATTTTCCATTAAGAAAGCTGAGACAGGCCAAGAGAGGTGGCTCACTCCTGTAATCCCAGCACTTTAAGAGGCCGAGGTGGGAGGATTGCATGAGCTCAAGTGTTCAAGACCACCCTGAGCAACATAGCGAGACCTCATCTCTACTAAAAAATTTTTAGAAATTTTAAAATTAGCCTGGCACAGTGGTGCATGCCTGTAGTCACCGCTACTTGGGAGGCTGAGACAGGAGGATCCCATGAGCCTGATGTCAAGATTGTAGTGAGCCATGATTGCACCACCACACTCCAGCCTGGGCAATATAGTAAGATGCTGTCAAAAAAAAGAAGGAAGGAAGGAAGGAAGGAAGGAAGGAAGGAAGGAAGGAAGGAAGGAAGGAAGGAAGGAAGGAAGGAAGGAAGGAAGGAGAGAGAGAAGAAAGGAAGGAGAAAGGAAAAGAAAAAGAAAACTGAGACAAACAGAAGCTAAAAGACAAAGTCACAGACAAATCAGTCATTGAACTGAGATTGAAAGCCAGTTCTCTCAATCCCTGCAACAAGCCTATTTTCACACCACACTGTCTCCATTTTTTTAGAACCTGCTTCTGTTAAACTGCTGATTATCCATTCAAGTTATTTCAAGGAGTAGTTGTAACAACTCTGTTTGGATCATTGTAATATTTATTAATGACTTTAAAGTGCTGATCATAGGAAATTGTGTTTTCATTTAATTAATTTCTGAACCTCTATTATCTTTCCAGGTACCACTGCTTTGTATTTGTTCCTGGTTATGCATCCTTCCATCCTTAGTAACTCCCCCAGCCCAAAAACCTTTGAGGAGGTACAGTTCTTTAATAGAAATAACTACCACAGGGGGATTGATTGGTAAGATGGGTTATTAGTATAAATCTAAAAGTTTATGTACTGTGCACAGTATAAACTTAGCACTAATATTTAGAAACATCTAAGTTTGTAGTCACAAATAAAAGTTAACCTCTGTGCCTTGGAAATTGATTGAATATCATAAAGGGGCTCAGAAATTTTTCAGAACAAACTCTTCTCAGTTTATAAAGAGACTTGTTTCCCCAAGAGGATCACATGTAATTTCAATTGTCATTAATTTTCTTGATGGTAATTATAGATATTAAGTCAGAAGAATAGCATAATATTCAGAAATTTAATTCCTCTCTACTAGTAAGAGGAAAAAAATTTCATATCTTTTTCTTCTTGTGCACTTTTTATTAAGTGATACTATAGCCAACATATGTGATTTTCTATTTTCTTTGGCACATAAAAGGAAAAATAAATAAATAAAACTAGAAATGTTTGTATATTGCGTGAGTAATCAAAGCTATAAAAAAACTATCAACAATACACAGAATTTAATTTTTGCCTTTGAATCAAAATTAGAAATATATCAACCATCTGAAGACAACATTTAAAAAGTAAAAATGTCAGAATACACAAAATACAGTCATGTAGTAGAGAGAGATGGTGCAAACTAACATGTTAACCATAAAATGTATCCAAAGGTCTTGCTATGAAGGTGTAATGCTGGACAGAGAGTGGTATAAATGAGTGAATTATAATAATTCTATAGCATAAATAGATTTTACGTGTATTTTAGCATAGTCATATATATCTCTGTTGTCAGATTGCATGATCTCAATTTTATAATTATCAACCCCCTGAGGAGCTGCTTATGAGAAGTCAGAATGGAAAGGAAAAGGAATGGATTGAGTATAATTTGAGCACCTACTAGGATTTATGTATATTCTAATTGTTATATATCTCACTGCCAATTTTTCAGTTCAGGGTTTGATATTTTGATTAATTGTGTGGTGTTAAATAACAGCTGGAAAATGAAGAAACCATCAACAGTGGCCAGGCACAGTGGCTCACATCTGTAATTCCAGCATTTTGGGAGGCTAAAGTGGGTGGATCACTTGAAGTCAGGAGTTTGAGACTACCCTGGGCAAGAGACTACCTTTGGTAGAGACCCCATCTCTACCAAAAATATAAGAATTATCCAGGCATGGTGGTGTGCACCTGTAGTCTCAGCTAATTTGGGAGACTGAGATGGGAGGATCACCTGAGCCCATAGAGGTTGAGGCTGCCGTGAGCTGCAGTTGCACCACTGCACTCCAGCCTAAGCGACAGAGTGAGACCCTGTCTCAAAAAAAAGAAAAGAAAGAAACCATCAACTACTTCAGCTGTATTTGACCACTGACTCAAGTATATATGCCAGTATATAATTATAGAATAAAATGATGTTAACATCAGGACTAAAAGGACTGAATAAAAATTGCTTTGGAGGTGGACAGGAATGTATTAGTATTACATTCCTGTCAATAGTTGGATTCTCTAGGACTTTTTTTCAAAAAACATATTTTTGAAAACTTTATGGTAAAAAATTATTGCAAGAGTTATTCTTAATTTTTTATCATAAACCTTTCAAAAATATGTTTTGATCATCATGTGGCTAGGTACTCTGATAGGAACAAAAAGTCCGGCCGGGCACACAGGCTCACCCCTGTAATCCCAGCACTTTGGGAGGCCAAGGCAGGCAGATCATCTGAGGTCAGGAGTTTGAGACCAGCCTGGTCAATATGGCAAAACCCGTCTCTACTGAAAATACAAAAAGTAGCTGGGCATGTTGGTAGGCGCCTGTAATTCCATCTACTCAGGAGGCTGAAGCAGGAGAATCACTTGAACCTGGGAGGCAGAGGTTGTAGTGAGCCGAGATGGTGCCATTGTCCTCCTCATTGTCAGAAGGAGACTCTGTCTCCAAAAAAAAAGAAAAGGAAGAAATACTCAGGGTCAACCCAAATAACAAATAAATGAAGAAATGTGGAGTATTGCAAAAAAAAATTCCACTTTTCAGGTAAAAGAAAATGCTGAAGTTTTATGTTTTATAGAAGTAGGAAAACTTAAGGGAGGCATTTGCTTTTAACCCCCGCATTGTTAAAACACTTCCAGTTTGCTCACTAATTCTTTGAATAACCTGAATTTACATTCTCTAAATGTGAGCCTATTTATGGAGCTTCCAGGTCCCATACTAAAAATATGAACCTTTTATTTGCTTCTCTATTCATGAAACATCTTTCAAGTACCTGTAAGTGCCAGCCACTACACTAGAAAGATGCAGACATATAAGCAAACAAGAGCTGTGCCCTGCCCTCTCCATGAGCCCCTGGAGCCTGGCAAAATCAACACATTATAGGTCCAAGATCCAGACTTGCTTGAGGAGGTTTTCAAAGCCTAAACTGTTCCAGATATAAAAGACTTCTAGCAAGGTAGGGCAGGTTTAAGAAGCTAAAATTTCTGCTCTTTTTTGTGATTTTTGAAGCCTTTTTCAGAACAAGCAGGTTTGAGACAAGCTTGGACCAAATAAGATACCACTAGACACTTGAAATAATCTTAGCACTCCTGGAACCAGTGTGAGCTTCTACATAAGAAGTATCCTGAAATTTGGCACTTTCTGTAAATAGAATGTACACCAGAACAAATAGCACATCAAACCTTCCAGAAATTTTTGTATATCTCTTTCTCCCTAAAAGGGTGCCAGAATTACATATCACCAACAAGCCAATTCCAGACAACATAAAAGGATTTCTTTACTGCTCTGAATCTCAAGATATCACTGTGTTGCACCAGCTAAACTTTGCAATATGTTAACAACTGGAATTCTACCAGAAGCTTTATCATGTTTGAGGATATGATCTCAGTCAAAAATCTACCAACATCTCATGTGATCTTTTGGTCAAAAGAAAACAAGATACTGTAAAAAACAGGTCATTTCATGAATATTAATGACTTTTTTGTTGAGTAATTATTGAATTACCTTGTCTTGGTAGCCCAGTGTGATAATGGCTTATGAATTGAAGGGGGTGGCAATGGAGGCTGAGGCCATTATTATAAAATATAAGAATCCCTAGAAGCTATATTTTTACAGTCACTCTAAAAAAGCCCTTTTCCTCTAAAAGATGTTCCTTAGTGCTTCAGAAATATTTCTTATCATATGCTGAATTAGTTGTATTTGACAACTTTTATTCAGGTGGAACATTAAATGAAATCCTACATTTCAGTGCTTGAACCTATAGATATCACTGTGTTCATTCTGCTGGTAATTTGAATTCTGTCTACTGGTAAGGATATAGAACATGACCTTGGGAAATTTGTTAGGATTGTATATTTGGAATGTGCATACTTTTTAAACTTCTCTTATAATCATACTAAAGAGGGACATAAGTGGCTCTATATGAGAAAAAGTAAGCAAATAAGCAATATTTATACCAGATATGCTCTGCATCTTTGACACTATGTGAGTAAACATAACACTGGCACAATACATTTGTGGAAAAGAAATTATTTCACTTGCAATAAAGTAAAAAATATTTTCTCTAAATCCTTTTAAAATGTCTGAACTGAACATATCATCTGTTTTAATACAATTTTCTTTTTGAGTACTTGAAATTTTCTCTGTACAGTGTTTCTACATTTAGACACATTTGATATAGCTAGCTTGATCCCTGTTGCAGTTTGATCATTCTGTGTCTACGTGTTTGTTATCACTTATATTTTTTCCTGATATTAAGCAAAACATAAAGAAAATGTACTTACAAAAACATCTTCCAAACACATTATTAGTGTTCTGGATATTTTTCTCTTGCTCACAAATGCTGTAAAGAAAAACGCTTTTGTTTAGGAAGCACATGAATTTGTGGGACACTTTTAACATCTTTGGTCACCAGAATATGAGTATAAACCATAGTCTTACTTTGAGAAAAATATTCCTTTTCTAGGTATATGGATTTCTTCCCAGTCCCATCTAATGTCACCACCGACTTTTTGTTTGAGAAGAGTGCCAATTACTTCCACTCAGAGGAAGCCCCTAAAAGAGCTGCTTCCCTGGTTCCCAAAGCCAAGATTATCACCATTCTCATTGACCCTTCAGACCGAGCATACTCCTGGTACCAGGTAAGGAAAATGCAAATAAAATCCAACAGGCAGAGGCAGAGTATGGACAATGAAGCATTGTTTTTAGCAATACCCACTACCTCAGGTTTTCACAAAAGAGATTTGCTAGTTGTTTGATATCTACAGAAAAATGAACAAGTTTTTCTTGATTTCCACTGAGAAATTTCCTCCATTAAGTTTTTGTTCTTATTTTATTAACTTAATCGCTTCATTTAATAAAATGTATTAATGCAATAAGAGAAACTAAATTAAAATATAACAAAATATTATGTACTTTTTTATATCTCTGCTTCTATATATCTGCATTTTAAAGGTAATAATTTTAAATCATTATTTTTTCATCTGATACATGTGTACTCTATAAAGAGTCAGATAGCAACAATTTCAGGCTTTGAGGGTTGTACAGTCTCTGTTGCAACTCTACCATTTTATTTCAAAAGCAGCCATAGACAATATGTTAATGCATAAGCATTCCTGTGTTCCAATAAAACTTTACTGAATAGGCAGTAGGCCATAGACTGCTGACCCTGGCTCTAAAAAAGCTTAAACAACTGCTTGTACTAAAGAAACAGCTTAGTGGCAAAACTAATATATATAAGAATCTTTAGGCTGGGGTTGGTGGCTCATGCCTGTAATCCAAGCGTTTTGGAAGATGGGAAGATTGTTTGAGCCCAGGAGTTCAAGACCAGCCTGGGCAACATAGGGAGACTCTGTCTCTACAAATAAAGAAAATTAGCCGGGTATGGTGGCACACACCTGTGGTCCCAACTACTTGGAAGGCTAAACTGGGAGGATCACCTGAGCCTAGGGGGTTGAGGCTGCAGTGAGCTGTGATTGCGCCATGTACTACAGCCTAGGTGACAGAGGGAGACTCTATCTCAAAAAAACAGGAAAGGAAAGGAAGGGAAAGGAGGGGAGGGGAGGGGAGGGAGGGGAGGGGAGGGGAGGGAGGGGAGGGGAGGGGAGGGGAGGGAGGGAGGGAGGGAGGGGAGGGGAGGGGAGGGGAGGGGAGGGGAGGGGAGGGGAGGGAAGGGAAGGGAAGGGAAGGGAAGGGAAGGGAAGGGAAGGGAAGGGAAGGGAAGGGAAGGGAAGGGAAGGGAAGGGAAGGGAAGGGAAGGGAAAGGAAAAGAGAAAAGAGAAAAATTCTACATCCCTGAGATCCTAACACATCTAAATGTTTCTTGTATACTCATTGCCATTGTTTTCTGATGTTGGTTAGAACCTTGCACAGAAATGCTCACTTTAAAATAACAAACTCTAGTAATAATATATATCAAATACACTTTTAATAAATCATTGCAAATAATAGGAAACAATCTTTTAAAACTTGTTTCAGTGATAGTTTAACCACCAGTTGGAAGGGTTCAATAAACAGCAGTCAAAATTAACATAATAACATAGTAAAATTGATGGAGTCAGTGTCTTTAGTCTCTAGGACCCTCAGTTCTCATTTCTCAGGTTTGTAATTTTAAAAAATGCTTTCCTGCTGTTCATGTGTTTATCCATTCATCAAATAATGTGCTACCATGTGCAGTTTTTTTCTAAGTGTGATTTGAAAAATAAATGTGATGCTATACTTGAAATTGCTTTCAGCCTAATTGGAGAAATATGTATAAACAAGCATATAAATTAGAAAGTAATAATCAATTGACATACAGACTCCTTCAGAATGACAAAACCCACTTGACAAAGACTATCTGGGAAAGGACAGATTTATTCATGGCTGTCGCAGAGAAGCCCAAACACCAGAACCATGGGGCACTTTCTCAAATAAGGGAAAGATACGTAAGGAGATAAATTCAGGTAAAATTAAAATGAAGAAGTGTTCTCATAGGTGCAAAGCAGAGCTATGTAAAGGAGTTATCGTCAGGTCAGTGCTGAAAAGCAGACTGAGGGTCCTATTTTCTTGGAAACGATAATGTTAAGACAAATGCGGAATGTTCTATGTACGAAAACCTCTAATCTGAAATCTGCAAGTAGGCTGGATATATGAATGCTTCCCTGTGTTAAAGTGACCCACGTAGCTTAGATCCTCCCTACAAGAGTGGGATGTTCCATTCTTACTGATTTGATTTAAAACAGCTAAGTTCTTGACAATTACAATATTAGAGAATAAAGTTGCTCATTACTGAGTCCTTCTGCTACTTAACAAAAGCAGTTGTTGAAGTTCACAAGAGGAAGAACAGATGGTTGGAAAAGCTTTTGCGGCAGGAACATAGTAGGGAAAGGTCACAAAAAGCAGATGAAATCTTAGATAGGCATTTTGATAATAATCTGAATAATAAGGAGTAGAGACATCCTGGAAAGCTAAGATCCATAAAAATCCACAATTCTATACTAATCATTCATGCCAAACCTGAAGCCATCTTTTAAATCAAAACATACAGCAAATTGCAAATTGCCTGATTTGATTTTGCAACTTTTACCTTTTCCGCCAAGTATCTGGAGAAAAGAAAAATAAGCCTTAATTGACTCCAAGAAAATGAAGAAAATTGGAGCATGGCAACCACTTCGTCCCTGAAAAATATAGAATTTACAGAAAAAGAAGGCTTTAAGGCTGCAAGCTAACAAAATGTCCTAAATATTACAAATAAATCACAGTGGCAAAATGCAGACCTTAACAAAGTCTAGCAGTTTGTAGTCCAGTGATTTGAATCTCAGTTGCAGAAAATTTGCTATTCAACTAGATGTAAACATCCACCAACTCACCACTAAGCCTGAATATTTATTGGCCAATTTAAAGAAAAGGTGATTTCCTCAAACCCATGGGCCTGAGCCTGAGCCATTATGAAACACTTTCCTATTTGGATTGCTACTTTCTGCATTTTCTGCACAATAAATGATTCTGATTCACCGCAAAGGTTACCATTAGATAAAATAATCTTGGCTTTTAGATACCAGGGGATGTATGATAAAAGCTGCAGATTTCAGATAATGTGCATGTCAGACTTTCTAGTACTTTCTTCATTTAAAAGAGCTAATAGGCCTTTTCTAATCTAAAACTGCATTACTAGATGGAGCGAAACTATTTGGCAGAGATAGTAGAGTGCTTGTCTATTATGGATATTCACTGGACACTATAAATGGTTTGCTTATGAGTGGGAATGGGGCCATTAACACAGTTTTCAAAAGTTTACTTTCACAATAAAATACGTACACTAAAGAAACAACTCAGTAATGTTGGTGAAGGAATCCTATCAATAAGAATTCAACTTCTACCAGATAAATTCTCCAAAACTTACTCCCATAAGTATCATAACTTCAAATCCTGAGGCTCCAAGCAAACATTTTCATCGGTTATTAATTTCAAAATAAATAACTCTCCAGCAGTGAGGCACTTCTTTCTTTAGCTTTGAGACTTGTCACAAAGATTGGTTTTTAATTATTTACGCCTATGGTTCAGATTAGTTTAATCATCCACCTTTTCATCATAGCATCAACGATCACATGAAGACCCTGCAGCTCTAAAGTTTAGCTTCTACCAAGTGATCTCAGCAGGGCCCCGTGCACCCTCGGAGCTCAGAGCCTTGCAGAAGAGATGTTTGGTCCCGGGGTGGTATGCCAGCCACATCGAGAGATGGCTTGTTTATTTCCCTCCATTTCAGGTATGGAGTAATAAGGATTTACATCATGTTAGAATCTCATTAAGTTGATGACTTTGCCTTAAGGATAAGAAAATTTTCACTTGTTAAACTATTACTAGTTTTTCCACTTTAGTTGTAAATAATGAGGCTGTGGCAAAGAGAAATAGGCAGAAGTAGAAAAACTGTTTAATTTTCTAAGAGTATTTCAGGATAATTCTCCCTGCTCTATTTGCTGTGCATACCTTTCCTGATTGTAAAAAGCTTCGAAAGCTTTAGATCCCTGATTCTCTTCCTGAGAATAAAGTTCGAAAGGGAACCTCTTAACCAAAAAAGACAAATAATATTTTGCTTAATTAAGTGCCATTATTTTCTTTTTGAAACCCCTTGCTGAATTTTTTATAAGTCTTATGTTTTTCTCAGGCCCTTGAATTTCTTCTGCCTGGCATCAACCTAGACTGCAAAATCAGCCAGCTCCTCTTGGGATGGTGTAAGCAATCCAGTCCCATCAAACATGGTATATACCTGTGAGTCTAGAGTCATGCTGTCCAAATATGACAACCACTACCACAGATGGCTATTTTAATTTATATTAAAATCAAATAATATGAAAAGTTCAGTTCCTCGGTTGCTTTAGCCACATTTTAAGTGCTCAATAGCTGGCCGGGCGCGGTGGCTCAAGCCTGTAATCCCAGCACTCTGGGAGGCCGAGGCGGGCGGATCACGATGTCAGGAGATCAAGACCATCCTGGCTAACACGGTGAAACCCCGTCTCTACTAAAAAAAAAGAATACAAACAACTAGCCTGGCGAGGTGGCGGGCGCCTGTAGTCCCAGCTATTCGGGAGGCTGAGGCAGGAGAATAGCGTAAACCCGGGAGGCGGAGCTTGCAGTGAGCTGAGATCCAGCCACTGCACTCCAGCCCGGGCGACAGAGCGAGACAAAAGTGCTCAATAGCTACATGTTAGACCCAGCAGCTATAGAACATGTCCGTCATCACAGAAAGTTCTATTGAACAGTGCTGATCTAGGCTAAATAGAAATATCAGAGAAGAGGTATGGATAGACAAGACTTGCTTTGCAAGCTTTGTGTCCTTTAATCCTGGTCTCCTCTTTTCTCACTGGGTCCACCCTCCTTGGAGTAACAAGAAACTTCTCCTCCTTAGTTTCTTAAGGAACTTTGTCCATGTTCAGGTTTCCTGAGAGCCTAACCTTATTCTCCACATGGATTATCAAAATATCTCTTCAACCTTTACAGTGCTATTCCTGAAATGAATCATGAGGAATGACATGTTCTCTGTCATATTACGTCTGAGTTTATTACAACCTTTCTTCTTTTCTATTGTATGTCCCAGCTTGAATGATGGGATCATTGCTTTGTCTCTTTTGAAAGTTGGTTTCCATTTGTGATTTCCTAGTCACATTTCTAAGCTCTCTTGGTATTTCAACTGCCTTTTTTGCTTTCATAGTGTGACTTCTCAGATTGCAAACCATGAGTGTACTTGATTGGTGTGATTTCTGGTTCCAGGTCATTAATGAGGATGACCTGGATTCTATCTAACACCAATGCATGCAATTTTACTCAGGACAGTGTCTCTCACTGAATGAGTTCAGAGTGCAGAAATTTTTCATTGTACAGTTTACATGTCTTTTTTCAATGTGCATTTTTTTAATTTTATAATTTAGTTGCTAATTATTGATGGGCAACAATTAAGAACTGATCCTGCTACAGTGATGGATGAAGTACAGAAGTTTCTAGGAGTCTCGCCTCATTATAATTACTCAGAAGCTTTAACGTAAGTTTATATTCTAATTAGTTTATTGACGTTTCAGCAGGGAATTGATTTCAAAGAAATTGTAGTTTGGTCATACAACTGTCAGGTTACCTGTTCCTTATATGCTGGTTATTTTTCAATTTGACATTAACCACCAAAAAAAAATTCAACAGTGTGACAAAGAAATGTCCTAACCTAAATCCTGTGTTAATTCCTAATTGTACAAAGATTTCCCTGAAAGGAGAGAAATAAAACAGTGGTAAATCTTAAAACAAACCACAAACCTTAAAAGAAGTTATCTGAAATAAGTTCATAAAGCCTGAGCCTATTTAACAGGCAATATGGGGCCTCTTGGAAGTATGAACAGGTGAGTAACTAAGTAGTTTAGGAACTGACTCTTCTCTCATTTATGTAATTTTCAGAAACAATATCATACAGCAAGAAATAGTCCATAGGTGGTTGAATAAGCAGAGAGAAATGTACTATTATTGCTCCTAAACATTCTTTTTTTGTTTTATTTTTTGCATCTTTGTCTTTATCCAACATTTGACCCTGTCACCTCTCCTTCAGAGTCCTCAGCAGTTAAAGCACTGGTTTGATTTTTCTGTTTGTTTATATGTTTTTTTGCTGGTTTCTTCCGATTTTCTTAGGTAACTGACTCTATAAGGTTCATGACTGGGGACCAGTAAGGCACTAGGGTTGAAGAAGGCAGTTACTCTCGGAGGTGTGCCCATGCCTGAGACTGAGTGCTGTGTCCAAGTGCCTCTCTTATCTCACCCTAGTGCTGACTCTGGGCTTCACTTAGCATTTTTGAAGAAGGCCTCTATCTTACTGTGTCTATTTGGAATGGATGGCAATCAGATTTAGGAGAATTATATTTGTTCCTACCACACGTGTAGAGCAACTGGAAGATACTGAGTTGGACTGGGTCATGGACCTGACTCACATCATAAGTTGGGTTTTTTTTTAATTACATGGACTGAGCCTTTAAAAAAAACTGAAAAAGACTATCATGGAATTTTTCCATTGTATTTTTCAGTATAAAACTCAGTTCCACAGATAAAGTAGTTTTCCCCTTTTTTGTACTCTTCAATATCAATTTAGAAAGCGAGAGGCAGGTTCCCTTTACCTTTCAACAAACTTTACAGTTAAAAAAAAAAAAAAAGATTAGCAGAAAAACATCAAATACTGCTTATATCTCCTACAATCAAATATAGAGACACGTAAGGGAGGCATTTTGGTTTAGAGGACAAAGGAGTAGGTGGAACTCTGCAGTTTTGAGCTTCCTTCCTAAGAGTCATTTATACTTTGCTGTTATTATTAACCTTCTGACCTCTGTGTTTTCTATACTATGAGTACTGTCAGAGTTTTGTAGAGCTTAGTTCAAGTACTAACACAGACACTGGCCTTAGGTATTTAACATTCAACTTGACCTTGTGATTTCAGTTTGCACTTAAAAATTCAAGACCATTTTCTGTTCTATATCTTTTTAAGTATCTCTTAGAAAAGAAAGCTTTTATTTTCTAAACAGTTTTCTATTTCAAGTTAGGTTATCTTTGGGTCTTTTTTTATAGAGTATGTAGCAAAGTATTGTATTTCAGAAAAAAAGTACAGTATTCTATAAAGACAGAGTTGCTTTTTCTTACGGGATGGTCCTTGACCTGCATGCTGTGTATTTGTCCCCTCTGCAGCCAGCTCAGCAGCAAGCTTTTTATTCATCTCCACTGCTGAGAAAAGGCAGTGTAAACTTAAAAGAGTATCAAAGCAACGTACTGTATACAAAGAACTGTAGGCCCCTTTGCACCTGGGCTGCATCTAGCAAAATTACTGATTATATGATTCTCTAACCTGGTTGGGGGCTCAGTGGGTGAAATAGCAAGATAAGATATGTGTAGTCCCTGAAACCACAGTTTCTGTTCCAGCAGTGCCACCCAGGCTCTCACCCTGCAGGTTGAGATAATGTGTTTCCATTCCATTTCTTTTTATATTTTCTTGTCAATCATCAATTGGCCTGACACAACTTGTAAATCCGGGCAGTGCACCAGTTGTAGAATATTTGGAAGTTTCATGTCATTGTCTGGGGTCTAAATTGATTATCCTTCACCCTATGCCCTTTGTAGTTGTTTATCTGAAAACTGTCTTCACAATTTACTTACTCCTGTTAGAGTAACTATACTGATAGCTGTTTCTGTAGTGCTGTGGAAATATTGAGGATGACTAGAGGTACAAAATATATATCCTCAAAAATGCCATTTATACCAGTTTGTATACTTTGTACACTTTGGTATTGCTTCTTATTTTTTCTTCTTATTTTCCTGCTGGTGATAATGACGACTATCTCACTGGTGCTTAAAAAAATTTTTTTTTCTCATTGGAAGACCTCTAAGGATATAGTAAACTGCAAACCAATATGAATTCTCAACTAACTACATAAATCTAGTGCTTTGCATATAGTAGAATAAATGAATGAAGCAAGGTCTATACAAATGTTTTACTATGCAATCTTGGCGTGAAAGAGTATTCCAATTTAAGAGATCTCTAAACTTACTATCTTCCATATAGCAAATTTCAGCATCAAAACTATTTTCAAGAAGAATCACAATAAGCCCCCATTGTCAAGACTGTTGTTTATTCTTTTCCACAAGTGCTAAAGAAAGCGTTCAAGACTTCTAAAGATATACAAAGTCACTGAAGAATTTGCGATGTCTTAAAATGATTAAGTACTGTCATCATGGGTGTTAAGTGATATATTTAATGTTAAATAATCTGATTTTCTCAGTGATCATGTGAATGAAATAAGCAAAATAAGCTTTAAAAATATAAATAAGAACTTTCTCATTCAATGAAGTAAATTATAATTTACAACTCTTGTTCCACATACCCTTAATCCCTAAATGGAACTGATATATTAACATTACTTTAGTTTTTGTGTTACGTGTTGTATAGTATTTTGAAGCAATCATTTGAAATAAGACAGGAAAAATAATGCTTAGCATGGAATTGTGCTAATTTGTATACACTAAAATGAAAAATATGAATTTTTAGTTTTGCCATGAATCCATCTATTCACAATT
Organism: Macaca nemestrina; assembly: GCF_043159975.1. Classification (NCBI taxonomy): domain Eukaryota; kingdom Metazoa; phylum Chordata; class Mammalia; order Primates; family Cercopithecidae; genus Macaca; species Macaca nemestrina. The sequence goes on along the minus strand of NC_092127.1, from coordinate 70,925,584 downwards.
ATACCTAGCCATCAATGCCTATGACAGGTGTCTTCATGTTTAGAAATACTAGTTAGCTAAATACCTGAACCTGGCATCTTTATGTCTCAGCCAGTTAACCTATTTGTCAAGATGAATGAAACCAGACTATGTTATATGAATTTTTAGTATTAATTTACTTTGAAAATGTCAATAAATGGGCAATGAGAATTTGAAAGCCGGGAGTTGAGTATATTTGTTTGTTTGTTTTGTGGATAAAGGTTAGCTAAGTCATGAAGGACTGAAGTTGTTTGAAAATCAGGACTTCAATGGCTTTAATATAACTTCCTTGGCAACCAAATTTATATCGCCCATGAACTGTTTTCCTACCCACTGTAGATACATTTGAGTACAAACGTACTAAATTAAATCTTTCTTATTAGCAAATTATAGTAGCCATAGTAACTAAAATCTGTTGGTTCTCTGGATGGCATGAAAGAACACCTAGAAATGCTGAATAGGGAAAAGAAAAAAATAGTCTACTCTAATTTCTATGATAAATTTTTAAGTGGTTGTAACAGTTCAAAATAAATATACATTTACATGTCCCATATATCTATCTCTCTTCATAAAACACAATGTGATAGGTACAATTAGCTCCATTTTTTTCCGATTAAAAAAACTGGGGCACAGGAAAGTTAAGCCAAAAGTCACTCAGCAAGTAAGTTGAGGAGGCAGGATTGAAACTCAATTATCTCTGAAACCTACACTGCCAACCTGTTAAGCTCTTCATATTGGCACAGGATGTTAGAACCACAGACAAACAATACTGTGAATTTTTAATAGTGAATAGCATATTAACAGGAAGTGCTTCCTTAAAAAGAACTAGAACCTCAAAATGAGCTATTGTTGTCTCAGATTTTATTATGAATAACATCCATCTCCACGTGCACTGGATGTCACTTTTCTTCATAAATATGTAATCATAAAGATATGCAAATTAAAATACATTGAAATACCACTATGTTACCCATTAGAATGGCAATAATCCAAAAGACAATACCAATTTACTGTATTAGTCCATTCTCATGCTGCTATGAAGAAATACCCTAGACTGAGTTATTTAAAAAGAAAAGAGATTTAGGCCAGGTGGGGTGGCTGACACCTGTAATCCCAGCACTTTGCAAGGCCATGGCAGATGGGTCACCTGAGGTCAGGAGTTCAAGATCAGCCTGGCCAACACGGCGAAACTCCATCTCTACTAAAAACTCAAAAAATTAGCCGGGCATGGTGGTGGGCACCTGTAGTCCCAGTTATTTGGGAGGCTGAGGCAGGAGAATCACTTGAACCCAGGAGGTGGAGGTTGCAGTGAGCCAAGATCGTGCCATTGCACTCCAGCGTGGGTAACAAGAGTGAAAAAAAAAAAAAAAAAAAAAAAAAAGAAAGAAAGAGAGAGAGAAGAAAGAAAGAAAGAGAGAGAGAGAGAAATGAAGGATGGAAGGAAGGAAGGAAGGAAGGAAGGAAGGAAGGAAGGAAGGAAGGAAGGAAGGAAGGAAGGAAGGGAGGGAAGGATAATTATACAACTATATAAATTTGCTAAATAGTGCTGAATTGTATATTTAACAATATGTAAATTTGAAAGAAAGGGAAAGAAAGAGAAGAGGTTTAATTGACTCAGTTTTACATGGTTGGGAAGGCTCAGGAAACTTAGTTATGGCAGAAGCCAACTCTTCACAAGGAGACAGAAGAGAGAATGAGTGCCAGCAGGGAAAATGCCAGATACTTATAAAACCATCAGATCTTGTGAGAACTTACTCACTATCACAAGATAAACTGCCCCAATGATTCAATTACCTCCACCTGGTCCTGCCCTTGACATGTGGGTATTATTACAATCCAAGGTGAGATTTGGGTGGGGACACAGAGCCAAACCATATTGCAAATGTTGGCAAATGTGTGGAGAAACTGGAATCCTCACACACTACTGATGGTAATGCATAATATGTGGCCACTTTGGAAAGCAGTTTTGCAGTTTCTTAAAAACTAAACAGCATCTTACCCAACAATCCAATTTCATTCTAAGAATCTACCCCAGAATAAATGAAAACCTAAGTCCATAAAAGCTTGTAAGGGAATTATTATACCATTATTCATAATAGCTAAAAACTAGAAACAATACAAATGTCCTTCAACTGGTGAATGGATTTGTTATATCCACACTGGGGGGTGGGGGTGGGGGTGGGGAAGGAATGTTCAGAAAAGAAACAAATGTAGAGTTAGAAAGAGTTTATCTGGGCCACGCATGGTGACTCATTCCTGTAATCCCAGCACTTTGGGAGGCCGAGGCAGGCAGATCACCTGAGGTCAGGAGTTTGAGACCAGCCTGGCCAATGTGGTGAAACCCCATCTCTACTAAAAATACAAAAATTATCTGGGCATGGTGGTGCATGCTTGTAATCCCAGCTCCTCCAGAGGCTGAGGCAGGAGAATTGCTTGAACCCAGGAGGCGGAGGTTGCAGTGAGCCAAGATCGCACCATTGCAATCCAGCCTGGGTAACAAGAGTGAAACTCTGTCTAAACAAAAAACCAAGAAATAAAGAAAGAAAGACTTTATCTGGAACTAGGGATGACAGCAGGGATTGACTGCAATGGGCTGCAAAAATACGGGTTTTCAAAGGATAGTGGAAATGTTCTAAAAACAGATTGTGGTGATAATTATACAACTATATAAATTTGCTAAATAGTGCTGAATTGTATATTTAACAATATGTAAATAATACCTCAAAAAAGTTGTTAAAATAAAATACATATCAGTAAAACGATTCCTTAAATAAGAAACATGTTTGCCAGAAGAGAACTGATTTTTAAAAACTGCTATGCTTATCCTATATTAGTAATATCTAAATGATGGTATTTTGATTTTGAAATTTACTGAATTGCTATTTTCAATTCAGTATTCACCCATAGAAATGGTTTTTCCATGTAAAGGCATTTCAGACACACTTTAGTCTTCCAAGTGTAATCTGAATGTTTTGTACGATTAACCCGCACGAGGGTAGAAATAAAGTCACGTTTTCATTAATATAAAAATGTCGGCCAAGCAAGAGGGCTCACGCCTGTAATCCTAACACTTTAAGAGGCCAAGGCGAGTGGATTACCTGAGGTCAGGAGTTCGAGACCAGCCTAACCAATATGGTGAAACTCCATCTCTACTAAAAATACAAAAATTAGCCGGGCGTGGTGGTGCATGCCTGTAACCCCAGTTACTCAGGAGGCTGAGGCAGAAGAATTGCTTGAACCCGGGGGGGTCAAGGTTGCAGTGAGCCGAGATCACGCTGCTTCACCCCAGCCTGGGCGAAAGAGCAAAACTCCGACTCAATAAAAAGAAAAAAAAAATAAGTCACTGTTTAGAGGTTGAATCATTGGAGAATCTTGGTGCCCCTGCCCACAAGTCTTTTACCGTTATTTCTAAACATCCCCAGAAGATATTCCATACAAGCATAAGAACCATTCTTACCCATTCTTGTTTTACTCTTTAAATCAACAAAATTTTATTCAATAACTATTACGTGCATGACTCTGGAGACACAATGATAAACAAAGTATCCCCACCACCAGGTTAGGGTAGCCATAGAAGCGGACACTAAACAATACATGAACACTTCCTCCAAAATGTTCACTGCCTAAGGCCTTGAAAGGAGGGGCCCAGCCATGAGAATGGTTGCCAGTGCTTACATAAAAAGATTGTTTCCTTGCTGTTCCACCAGACTTCACAGAAACACTGCTGCTTTCTGGACAGGTGTGGAGAGATTTTCTCCATCTTCTTATTTTTATTTTTTTGAGACGGAGTCTCGCTCTGTCGTCCAGGCTGAAGTGCAGTGGCGCAATCTCTGCTCACTGCAAGCTCCGCCTCCCGGGTTCACGCCATTCTCCTGCCTCAGCTTCCCAAGTAGCTGGGACTACAGGCGCCCGCCACCACACCTGGCTAATTTTTTGTATTTTTAGTAGAGACGGGGTTTCACTGTGTTAGCCAGGATGGTCTCCATCTCCTGACCTCGTGATCCACCCACCTCGGCCTCCCAAACTGCCGGAATTACAGGCGTGAGCCACCGCGCCTGGCCAATTTTCTCCATCTTCTATTACACTTCTTCATTTGGGCTCTGAAATAATATTACTTCTGCCCCAAACTCATAAGACCTTCAATGAATAGCAGTCCCTTCGTCTATCTATGATGGTTCTCTATGAAGGACCAGACCCAGTCCCTCAGGCCACTGGGTAAATAAACATGCCATCCCTTCTAGCTTCTCCTTCTCATTTGCATCCTGACACATTTATACCATTGCCTATGAGTGTATGCATACAGATGCCTAGACTAGGTGCCAGCTACACACACACAGTTTTTTTTCTCAGTAAAGCCCAGCCTGACACCTGCTGCATAAGATCTAATTAATCAGCAGAGATAAAAGAAAAACTTATTTTTCTTTTGATTCTTAATTTTAGCATGTGTGGAGTTCAGTGTTTCTTAGAAAAACTTTCTCTCAGAAGACTACTCATTTTAACACACAGCATATGTATGTTCCAGTTACGTATCTACAGCAAGGTATATTAGCGAAAAGTGAATAACTGGTCTGGATTCTGAATTTTGATCACTTGAATACTTAAAATGAGTCAGAATTCAATTTTGGAAAATTGCTGATAGCAAAATGTTAATGAAAAATATTACATCAATCACAGACTTCCAGAAATGTTGTATTAGTGTTTCCCAAAGGCTTTCATGTACAGATTATTTAACTAATACGATCTTTATTAATGATCTCTTTGTAATTCTGTATATAACACTAATTTATTCAGTTGCCTTACTGATTCAAACAAGAATATAAACAGCATGAAAACATAAAATGTTGTGTCCTAATCTGACACAATTGCTTTAATAACGATGGGAAACCAGACTTTACATAAATGGAATGTGATTATTCTCTCTAATACACAAAGTCATACAGAGGCAGAAATTCAGGTTTGCATTATTTTCATAGGACTACAGTTATAAATTCTACAAGATTAACTACATATAGAGTACACCCCCAGGTACACACACCCCCACACACACACATTAGATCATACTATCATTTTAAGTGCTTTGTTAATGTATAATTTACATATAATCATCCATTGTAATTGTGCAGTTCAAAGAATACAAATGTATACAGTTGTATGTACCACCAGAATCAAGATATAGAACAAAAAGATATAATCCAAAAGTTTCCTCATGCTCCTCTGTAGTCAATACTTTCTACTCACCTTGACCCCTGACGATCATCAAGCTACTTTCTTTCACTTAGCATAATGCTTTTGAGTTTCCTCTATGTGGCGACATCTATCAGGAGTCAATTCTTTATTATTGTTATGTATTACTCCATTTTATGGATATACTACAATTTGTTTATCCTTTCACCGGTTGATGGACATGAGTAATTTGCATTTTTTTGGCTATCACAAACAAAGCTACTGTGAACAGTTGTATGGACATATATTTTCATTGCCTTCAAGTAAAAACCTGGAAATGGGAAATGGGATTGGCAGGTCATATAGTAGTTCTGTATTTTAATTTCTAAGAAACTTTACAAAGAAGCTGTAATATTTTTAATTTCTACCAACAATTTTATTTGTTCCATGTCTTTGCCAACACTGGATATTTTTAAAATCAGTTTTTCTACTGAGGGTACAGTGCTATTTCATTTGTAATTTATATTTGTATTTTGTATTTCCTTAATGATGAATGGTGTTCAGCAAATTTTCATTTGTTCATTAACCATTCATGTGTTCTTTGGTGAAGTGTCTGTTCCAGTTTTTTTTTTTTTTTTTTTTTTTTTTGAGACAGAGTTTCACTTTTGTTGCCCAGGCTGGAGTGCAATGGTGCGATCTTGGCTCACAGCAACCTCTGCCTCCCAGGTTCAAGTGATTCTCCTGCCTCAGCCTCCTGAGTAGCTGGAATTACAGGCATGCACCACCATGCCTGGCTAATTTTGTATTTTTAGTAGAGATAGGGTTTCTCCATGTTGGCCAGGCTGGTCTCGAACTCCCGACCTCAGCTGATCCGCCCTCCTCAGCCTCCCAAAGTGCTGAGATTACAGCATGAGCCATCATGCCCAGCCTGTTCCAATCTTTTATCCAGTTTTTATTGATATTTTTATCTTTTATATTGTTATATATTCTGAATACAAGTTCTGCATTAGATATATTTTTTACAAATGTTTTCTCTCAGTCTGTGGTTTCCCTTCTCATTTTCTTAAGTGTCTTTATGAGAGCAAAATTTTAAATTTTGATAAATTCAAAATTAACGTTATTTTTCCCTTATGGTTCATCCTAAGAAATCTTTGCCTAACCCAAGACTGCAAAATTGTCTGTTTTTTTTTCCTATGTTTTCTTTCAGAATTTTTATAATTTTAGATATGTTTTTAGCCTAAATTTTTATAGTTATATTTAGCTCAATAATACATTTCAAGTTAATTTTTATATACAACATGAGGTAAGGGTCAATGTTCAGCTTTTTCATATAGATATCCAATTTTTCTTGTGCAATTTAAAAGACTAATCCTTTCCCATTGACTTACCTTGACAGCTATTTTTTGAAAATCAGTTGACTGTAGATGTGTAGATTTATTTCTGAATTCTTCATTTTGTTCCATTGATCCATTGGTCCACTGATGCCAACACCATACAATCTTCATTACTGTAGAATTACAATAAATCTTGAAATTAAATGGTATGAGTTCTCCAGCTTTGCTCTTTGTTTTCAAACTGTTTTAGCTTGTCTACTCCCTTTACATTTTTATAATAATTTTCTATTTCTGCTTAAAATATAGTCCACTGGAGTTTTGATAGGAATCATACTGAATCTATAAATTTGGAGAGACTTGGTATTTTAAAAATATCTAGTCTTCTGATTTATGAGCATAGTATAGATCCTTTTTTTCTAAAATTTATCTTAACAACGTTTTGTAGTTTTAAGTGTGCAGTCATTGCACATATTTTTTGTTAACTGTCACCCTAGGTATTTCAGGTTTTCACATTATAATGGTAAGTAAAGTGTTGGAAGTAGCATTCCTAGAAGTAGAACAGATTAAAAGCAAAAGAAAAACATTATCTGAAGAAATAATTCTAATTGAGAAGAAAAATGGCGATAGAATTATTGAATAACAAAAGCTACGTAAAGGAATTATCATTGCTGACTATTACTTTCACTTTTATATCTGAGCATACAAATTAGTGCTTTATTTACAGTGAATAATAATATAAAACCTACTTGGAGACCAGTAAAAAAGAAAAGGCCTTGAACCTAGAATCGGGGGCCTAGACTTGAGTCATGACTTGAATATTGAAGTATAGTACGAGATAAATAAACCTTGACAAGCATTTTCTCCTTTCTCATTTTGTGTTCAACTAATACTTGGCAAATGTTTACAAGAGCCAAACAGTATGCTAAATGCTATAAAATGGGAAGAATCCTTCACACCATATCCTTAAGTGTTAGAATGAAACCTCAAATGAGAAAGAGTTATATGAAATATTTTGGTAAGATAGAACATATATTTAATGTGCTATTATTATGTTTATTATAATTATGGCATAAAAAGTTCATTTAGGCTGGGTGCCTAGCACTTTGGAAGGCCGAGGCAGGTGGATCACCTGAGGTCGGGAGTTCAAGATCAGCCTGACCAACATGGAGAAACTCTGTCTCTACTAAAAATACAAAAATTAGCCAGGCGTGGTGGCGCATGCCTGTAGTCCCAGCTACTTGGGAGGCTGAAGCAGGAGAATCGTTTGAACCCGGGAGGCAGAGGTTGCAGTGAGCTGACATCGCGCCATTGCACTCCAGCCTGGGCAACAAGAGCGAGACTTTGTCTCAAAAAAAAAAAAAAAAAAAAAATCATTTATAGGTGCTATTACTTTAAAACAAGCTCATACCAAAAGAAGAAAGTAGCTCTGAAAAAAATTAAATGGATTATAGCTAGAGAATCCTAAAAGTAATCACTCCATGATACACTGAAACCTTTTCTCTTCTATTACCTTCTAGTTGTATGATACAAGTAGCATCTAAATTCATAGACATGGATGAAGACTGACTTGTTTTTAAACCCTACAAAGAAAAAGAATGACTTGTTTCTAAACCCTAAAATAAAATTGAAAATTTATGCATTTTTTCCTTCCAGATGAAGGAAGTAGCCTTATTAATTTCTATTAATAGGAGACCTGCTGACAGTTTTTCTAGTAGGAACCTGGCAAACTCACAAATATGACAGATGAACTGAGAATTTAGAAGTATGCCAAAAGACTTTACGCAAAGGAATATAGTAAAAAGGAATTCAGTTTCTCTGGTTATAGATTGTTATCCAAGTAAAATATTTATGCATTGGTCATTATATCATATAAATTTGTTGAAAAATGATTTTCTGGTCTTTTTGTGTGTATTTTTTATTTTTTTAGGTTTGATTCTCACAAAGGTTTCTGGTGTCAGTTACTGGAAGAAGGTAAAACAAAATGCCTTGGAAAGAGCAAAGGAAGAAAATACCCCCCAATGGACTCTGATGTAAGCATAGAGCTTAAAATAACAAACTAAATCAGCAAAATGATAACCAATAATATCATCTATTTTCTTAAAAAACTAGTTAAAGTCAAAATTCAACCTTTCTAAAACTTAAAAGTGCCATTTCAATTTCAGTACGGGTAGGTTGCTTGTTTCGATTTTACCCACAATATATTATTACTTGTCATGCAAGAATAAAGGAAAAAATAGAATTTGACATTCTGAAAAAGAATAAAGAGATAATATCTTATTCCAAAAAGAATGATACCTGCACAAAAATTTTAGCATAAAGGTTAACTGAAACCAAGACAGGAAATATATTCATTGAAAAGTGAAAATAAGACCAAGATTTCCATTTTTGGCTGGGTGTGGTGGCTCACGCCTGTAATCCCAGTACTTTGGGAGGCCGAGTGGATCACTTGAGGTCAGGAGTTCGAGACCAGCCTGGCCAACATGCTGAAACTCCATCTCTACTAAAAAGAAAAAAGAAAAAATTAGCCGGGCATGGTGGCTGGTGCCTGTAATCCCAACTACTCAGGAGGCTGAGGCAGGAGGATCGCTTGAACCCAGGAGGCAGAGGTTGCAGTGATCCCAGATTGCACCATTGAGCTCCAGCCTGGGCAACAAGAGTGAAACACCAACTCAAAAAAAAAAAAAATTCTATTTTTTTCACTGCCTGAGTCATTCTGTTGTAAGTGTGCCCTGGACAGTAATATAAATTACTGATACAATATACTAAGTTTTGAGCTGTTAATATGGTAATAAATGAAAGAAGCAATACATTTCCCAACATCTAACTTACACTAGCAGATAATTTAGGCTTTGGAGAATGTAGATACACACTTTGCAGTATGTATTCAGCACTTCCTGTTTATTCTGTTCAGAATGGTGACACTCTGATTAAGTGATTAAGTGTAGCATTAATCACTTAATGCTACAGTTTTCTCCATTTCTATACCCCACATTTTTACTTTGATCCTTACTTGACATATATTAAGATTTACTAATAATATTTTTATTATTAGTCTAGTTAGTATATAGTTTCAATATAAGCATGCAAGTGGAGTTTGATTTGTAAATTTTTTTAGATCACAATTAATACATTACATTAACTGAGAATCCTCAGACCTGAGGATCCTAAGGTGGGCTACATTTATTTGAATACTTTATCTAACAAAACCTTGAGGACTATTTTTTTGTGCCTGACCTGATAGATGCAGGGTCTGTCCTCAATAAACTCTTAATTAAATCATATACAGAAGAGAGGGGGTGTTTCCGTTGTTTTAATGAACAAACTGCAATTTCAGAACTCCAATTTTCTTTGGCTGATTATTAAAATATACCTTCAGAGCACTGTGAAAACAACCCTTCTTTTCCCAAAAGAAATTGACATACAATTTCTATAGTATTTCAAGAAAGTAATATAAAATATATCATCTGCATTTATGTCAAAGCTATTTCCTGTACATTTATTAAAGCTAAACTGCTTAAGAGACACTGCTGAATAGCTTTCTTAGCATTTTATTTTACTCTGGTTTAACACAGACCTTATTAAATTTGGTGGTAGAGAAAGATAAGAAAAACACAACTTTTCAGGATATCATTTCTTCTCAACAAGGTTACTGAGTATTCCATATTGGGTTTATTTAAGGGAGTGACTGATTTCGTGAAAATAATGTCCAGAAAGGAGGTAAGAGTAAAGAGGTCTTCCCAGAGGTAATGAAAATACAAATGTGTAGGAAGGATTAGAGTGGGCAGTACTGTCACCACGCCGTTTGCCTCTTCCTAGTAAGAAAAATGCCAGTACCCAAGACCATCAGTAAAATATCATAGGATGTGCTAAATAAATAGTCCACATGCTAATACAAATTTTAATCCAGATCTGGTATACTTGATACTTATTTCAACGTAGTCAAAGTGTATGAAATATAATAAACAAAATAAAATGTACTTTTTTCTCCTCCTCTCCACTTAGAGCAGGACATTTCTGTCAAGCTACTATCGAGATCACAATGTGGAACTCTCAAAGCTGCTGCACAAACTGGGTCAGCCTCTGCCATCCTGGCTGAGACAGGAGCTGCAGAAAGTAAGATAGCACTGAGAGAAAACTCGAGACTTCATCGTCCATGTAGAACACACCTTTTCCAAAGCTTCCAGAAGCTACCAAAAGACAGTTGAAAAATATACCTCTTCAAATGAGAAAAAAGAACAAAGTTTCTTCCATGTGCTGGCATGTGGATGATAAGAAAAAAAGAAAAAGTATGTGTTAAAGCCTTGAGGCCTGTGGCCTTTCTCTTAACTCATATCTGAGCCTGTGGGATTATTGTAGACTACTGTGCACTCATGTGGAAGTCAATTGCAACCAACATAAATATCAAACACAAATGCAGAACTGTTCCATTTCATAGTAATATTTACACTTTTATATATCAACTAAGATTGTGTCTCTGTAGGTTTTTAGACCACTGTTTGCCTGTACAATGTTTTCTTATTCTTTTATTCTATAAACTGTCCTATGAAACAAGAAGCAAAATAAACTTCACAATGTAGCATAAAATGTCAAAAGCATAACACCCATGAAAAATGCTTGCCAAAATTTAAATCCACTTAAGTATTTAGAAATAATTGTAAATTATAATTTGTGCTAGATCAGAGTGGAAACGTAATATATGAGCTTTATCTGCACCAAAAAAAAGATAAGTACTATAGAAAAAGTGATTTTTTCATATACATGGTCTAGTGAATATGTGTAAAAATTACTAACTCTTCCATCACAACATAATTGTTATACTGAAATATATACTGTAAAGCTGTTGGATGGTAAATAGAAACACACTGAGTACACCAAAACAGTAAATAACAATGTAAAGTGTACTGACTGAATCCTCTGAAGGGGAGAAATTATAGAGGTCTAAAGACATATCATTGAGAATTCTATGTCCACTTGCTGTAAGCTGTGAATCGATCCCAGTAGTCCTCACTAGTTCTACAGAAATGCATGCCTAGAGTCTGAGGTATGTGTCATCTCCAGAAACAGGTTGACTTTCAAATATGAATAGCTTTTATTTAACGCTCCCCAAAACAAAACCTATTAAATGAAAACTAAAAACAGTTTCCCTAGATGATGTGATTAGACTATTTACATTTAGGTTATTAAAAAATTCCATTTTCCCAGATAGTTCAAAATAAAATTACGTAACGTGAAGATTTATAACAAAAAACAAATTAATATATTATTTGTAATCTAATGTCTGCAGTGATACTTTTGATATAAGGCAAAGAAACAAAAGCAGAGCAGAGGCTCACTTTTGAAAATATTTCACCCATCACTCTGGTGGAAGATAACAGTTCATAGGTACAATTAAGGATTAGCTACTAAATTAAATGCAGGAAGTACAAAGATGAGCAAGTTATGCTCTTGCAATATATTTACATTTAAATTGTAAATGATAGACATGGTTAATAAAGTTTTCAAAAAAGAAAAGAATACATCATACTTATTGTCCTGTTAACATTTACTTAATTTTTTTTTTGAGGCGGGGACAGAGTTTCGCTATGTCACCCAAGTTGGAGTGCAATGGTGTGATCTCGGCTCACTGCAACCTCCGCCTCCTGGGTTCAAGTGATTCTCCTGCCTCAGCCTCCTGAGTAGCTGGGATTATAGCCACGCACCACCACACCCGGGTAATTTTTGTATTTTTAGTAGCGACAGGGTTTCACCATGTTGGCCAGGCTGGTCTTGAACTCCTGACCTCATGATCCACCCACCTTGGCCTCTCAAAGTGCTGGGATTACAAGCGTGAGCCACCATGCCCAGAATACTTAATTTTTAAATGTACTGTACATATACATAAAATTTAAGTAGTAAATTAATTCCCTGCTATGATTATAAGCCTTCATAAAATATTATCAAAGCTATGATTAGGAAAAAATGAGAGGAAAACCTATAGGAAAAATATTCTCATTGTCATTATAATGGGTAAAACTATCAATTACTAATTAGAAAACAAATTGTGAGATCTACTTACTATAAATGTTTAGATGTACATTATAATTACTAACTTTTTAAAAGTTTTATGTACCTAAAGAATATGCTAATTTTTAAATATACTATTAGTAGAAGGAATTGGAAAAATCACCAGTTTTTAAGACTCTTGACTCTAAAAGCAAAATCAAAGTCATTTGGACAAATATGGGAAACACAGTTTTCATTCTTACTGCTGTCTCTTTTAGAGCAGCACATGCCAGACATGCTGGGAAAATTACTATAGTCTTCCATCTCCACCAACTTAACAAAACTGGCTTAGGAAGGTTAACCATAATGAGAATAGGCCCCAGCAGTTATATACAGTGTCATGTTTTCATTTGGCAACAACATTTATTCTAATAAAAAAAAAAAGAAAAGAAAAACTGATACATTTATGCTTTAATGGTAAGATGTACATTTGAACTGCTAAGCAAAGCTGCTAATGGCATATTTTGTTTAGGTAAATCGAGTTGACGGAACACCTCATCCTTTTAAATAGATGTCAAAAACATACTCCATGTTCGTATAAAGATAGGAGAAAAAGGAAGAGATCTTACCAAAATTTATTCATTCACAAGTACATGTATTATGCTAGCTAGAGCAGCAAACCTGTGAAAGGATTTTTGACCACTCAATGTGTCTTGAAGACAGCATCAAATTCTAGAGGACACGCATACTTTCCACATTATGTACTCCAACTAGTTAATATGCTAATCTGAAAATAACATAAATACATATGAGAAAATAATGAGAGATAATTTGAGTTAAAACTAGCTTTGTATAGAATTCCCTTTTTCATTGTTTAAAATATGAAACTTCCTCAGGAAGAAATGAAATGGTTATTTCAATGTTTATAGCTATAATCTTGTCATTCACATTGAATGAAAATTACTGGAAACATTTTTTTCTCTGAGTTTTTTAAAATAAAAAACCTGGATATAATTCTGATAGTAGCATGGTACCTCATATGTACAACAATAAACTGATAGGAAAACGAAGAGTTTGGGCCTGGTGATTTTAGGTAATCAGTAGGTATTTTATTGTTTTGGCCTGAGGGTGAGTGGGAGGTGGTTACAGAACATAGATACCACTAACATAATTCAAAATGAAGAGATAGAAAGCTTTCAAGTAGGATATATATCCATCCTATATTTATAAAACCTTTCACAGATCATTCTCTTCCTAAATTTATATGTTACTTATAGTGATTTTTTTTACTTCCAATAAATATAACACAGCTCCTAGGTCATTTATGGGACCCTAGAATAAGAGAATAAGAGAATCACACAGCTGTTACTGAATGGACTTGAGAACAGGAATGATTATAGCATTTCTTACTCCCAGTATTCTGTTCTGCTCCACACCAATGAGCCCATTTCTTTCTTCAGAGTTTTAAAACGTGTTCATCTCTCTTTTTTAAAAATCTAGCAAAACGATCTCTGCAAAAAAAGGAGGGAGGGGGATTTGGGGAGTGTAAAGTTAGCCATTTATCTTCATTCTCGACAAATTTTCTTTTCTCTCTTCCAATCCCTTTCTTTTCTAGACATCAGCTTTTCACATGTTGCAACCCATCCTATCTTGGGGCACCAGCTGAATTCCCCACAGGCTTGCCTCCCACACACACGGCTCACTGATTGAGCTGGAACATCTCATCTCATCTTCTGCCTTCAGACTGTGATTTACAGCATTGGCTTCCCTGGTCCTCAGGCTTTCAGTCTCAGATTGAATTACACCATGAACCACCCAGTCTCCAACTTGCACAGCAGATTATGAGACTTCTCAGCCTCAAGCATGTGAGCCAATCCCTCATAATAAGTCATATGTACATATCTCTCTCCTATTAATTCTGCTTTTCTGGAGAACTCTAAGGCACACAGTTTCACTTGGATTCCATCCCCCCAGAAATCTGCAGTCTACTTCAAGTAAGTCTTTCACCTGTGGCCAAGGATACCTAACAGAATTTGAGGGCCACTTCTCCCCAAACCAGTGCGGTTACCAGTTCTTGCCATTTATTGTCCCTAATTTGTTGTCTATAAGAGTTCTCTAAATACTCAGTGCTCTTAATAAAGGTTACAGAGTAAAATTTATTCACTTATTTGTTAGTACTGAAACTAATAAGTTGAACCTTCTTCCATTAATCCTGTAACTATCCTCATATTTACGTATCTGTCACATCTCAGTCTATTCCCAAAAGTTATAAATACAAAAATTAATAAATCACTAAAGTTGGAATTAGTTACATGCTCACCATCTCCTTTGGAGCATCTCTTAGAGAAAGAGGAATCATGAATAGTATCAATAAGTTAAAAAAGACATTCACTTTCCAGAGTCAAGTCAAATATCTCATTTATTATATTATAGTCAGAGTTCTCCAGAGAAATAGAACTAGTGGCAGACACATATACATATATATATACATATAAGCATGCATACACACACACATACACACACACATATATAAAGACTCATTATAAGGTATTGGCTTAAATGATTTTAGAGGATGCAAAGGCCCATGATCTGTCATCTGCAAATTGGAGACCCAGGAAAGCCAGAGGTGTAGTTCAAAGGCCTGAGAGCCAGAGAGCCAATAGTGTTGCAATCTGGGTTTGAAGGCCTAAAATCCAGGAGCACTGAGGACAGGAGAAGTTCAATGTTCAGCTCAAGCAGCCAGGCAGAGTTAACTGGACCTTCTTCCACCTCGTTCTATTCATGCCCTTAATGGATCGGATGATGCCCATCAACACTGGGGAGGGTAATCTGCTTAACTCAATCTACCAATTGAAATGCTAATGTCATCCAGAAACACCATCATAGCCACACCCAGAAATAAGGTTTCACCAGCTATCTAGGTACCCTGTGACCCAGTCAAAGTTGACACATAAAATTAGTCATCACATTTACTTAGCAATCCTTTTCAAGGAAGTCAAAGCAAATTTTACAAATTAAATGCTCACAGCATAAAGTCTCCAAGATATTGTTAGAAAGAATGTATTTGCCCACATTTTACCATACAGAAAAGTGAATTACACTGAATAAAATGTGAGATATTTCCAAAGCACCCAGAATCCGTGACAAATCTTATATAAAACTGTCTACATCAAGCCGCTTCTTGCTTTTTGAGGGAATACATTAAGTGTAGGAAATGCCTGCTGCTGCATTTCTGATGCCAAAATGGTCTATTTCAAATCAATAACTGAAATGGAAACCAGACCTTGCTCTTAAATATTATACATAATTTATACAGTTGGACCAAAGATGAGTCTCCTCTATTTGATAAATAATATTCTGAATCTAAATTTTTTTCAGTTTCAACTACATTAAATAGAAATGCAAGCTCAACATGCTATATACTCCTAGTGCTTTAGTGTATCATTTCAGAACTTACTTTATATCCTTCAAAGCAAACAAAACTTTTAAAAGCCCACAAAACAAATATACTATCAAAAACAAAGCTTGCTTCACATATAAATTAATAAATTGACAAATTTTTAATAATTTTTGGGAGGCCGATGCAGGCGGATCATGAGGTCAGGAGATAGAGACCATCCCGGCTAATGCGGTGAAACTCTGTCTCTATTAAAAATACAAAAAAAATTTAGCCTGGCGTGGTGGTGGGTGCCTGTAGTCCCAGCTACTTGGGAGGCTGAGGCAGGAGAATGTGTACCCAGGAGGCAGAGCTTACAGTGAGCCGAGATTGCGTCACTGCACTACAGCCTGGGTGACAGAGCAAGACTCTGTCTCAGAAATAAATAAGTAAATAAATAAATACAAAATAGAAACAATAAAACTCTATGAAAATAGAATAATATTGATAAATTATCCCTCCTGCCTATGATCATCCTGAGAAAACCATATTGTTTTCATTCCCAGTTAATGTCCTCAGTACAATCAGAATAGCAAAAAAGATAGACTGGACTATAATTCAACATCTATCCTTAACTATGTAACATTGGGTAGGTGACTTTTCTGATCTCAGTTTACGCATCTGTCAACAGAAGTCACATGTGATCATTGGTAAGGAGGAGGAATGCTTTTCTCCCTGCTTTGTTTAGCGTGTGCCAGTAGATCAATTATTGTAACATGTGATTCTGTCTCTGATCTACTCTCCCATAGAGGAGGAACCAATGAATTATCTAAGTGGTAAAATTGAAAGCAGAAATTCGGATTGAATAGCTCAACCTGTCTCCCTCACTTCTCTTTGGGATCTACCTGCAAAGATCAGTCACCCCAGTCCTCTTGGCCTGTGTTAAATTTAGCAGAAATTGACGTTTATTTAAAGCCACAAACAAAACCAAAAGAAGAGCTAAAAACATAAATCCATGCTTAAAAATTAGGAAAATAAGCAAGAATGTAAGAAACTGTAATATAAATGAGCTAAATGTCTCCCCCTCATGTGGGGAGCCAACAGAAACTGCTTAAAGTTGACAAATTAAGAAATTAAGGTAAAAGCGTAATTGGAATTATGAAGATAATCAGCAGAGCTTAAACAAATGGTAAAAGCAAGTTGCCTTTGATAAGTGGGACTAGAGTTCTGGACCAGGGAAAAGTATTTGAGTTTTTATCTCCAAATGCATGAATTGCTGTACTTTTATAACAACAATAATTTATCACTTTAAAGATCAAGACTGTAAATATTCAGGACCAACTGTGTCCAAAAGAGGGAGCACAGAAGCAAGAAATCTAAGCAGCATCAGATACTACTGGCTATTATCCAAGAGATTAATAAACAGGACCTCTGCCATGGTGTAGAGTCTCAACACTACAGTACAATAGTTTTAAAATATAGCCTGTGGATCTTGAGCAGACCTGAGTCCTCTTCAGGGGGTCTGCAAGGTCAAAATGATTTTTATAATAATGTGAATTCATTATATGCCTTCGTCATTGTGTTGATATTGTTACCAACTGTGCGATAACAATAATGGGTAAAACTGCTGGTGCTTTAGCATAAATCAAGGCAGTAGAATTAATCTGTACTATGGTATTCATCACCACACATTCATTGTTTAAAACAGTCAGTGTCACTTATGACTTGACAAAACAGTAAAATTATTAATATTATTACATTCCCACACTACAGTATATGCTTTTTAATCTTCTGTGTGACAAAATGTGAAGTGTGCCTAAAGCACGTCTGCTACATACTGAAGTAGGTGATTGTCTTGAAAAAAAGCCCTTGAGCAACTGTTTGAGTTGCAAGTGGAACTGGCCACTTTATTCATAGAACACACTTTTTACTTGAAAGAATGACAGAGAATTATGGTTATTCAGACTTGAGCAATTAGCAAATATTTTCTTAAAACTGAAAGGAGTGAGCCTGTCACTTCAACAAAAAACAATTGACAGTATTTCTTGCCAATTATAAAATTTCAGCTTTCAAGTAAAAATTAGAATTTTGTAGAACTTGTATTGCTACCATGAGCTTCACAGCATACTCATATTTAAAGATCTTTCTGATGAGATTGGTGGTGATATTAAAAAATGTAATTTTCCAACATTATATAATGAAAGGTGTCAATGTTTGAAAGATCAGCATAAGTAAACCATTTTCCAAAAAAGCAATGCATGAGGTCACAAAACACATATACATAGTATACACAGTATAAATATACATAGCATAATTGTTATAATAGTGAAAGGTCTATTCTCAGAGTAAGATAAATCAGTAGGTTTTAATGTAGCACAATATGAACAGTTCATTGATTTCTTTCAGATTCCACATTGCAAATATCCTTTAAGACAATAGCACTTGTCAATTCTTAATGTAGTATCAAAGAAAAATATCCATGATTATCTGAAAATGCTATAAATATATATTTTCTTTTCCCAAACACATATGGGTATATAAATATATACTTTCCTTTCCCAAACACATATGGGGATGAGGCCAGATTTTCTTCATGTACTTCAACAAAACAACCTATCAAAATAAATTGAATGCAGAAATAGATATGAGAATACAATCTCTATTAAGCCAAACATTAAAGAAATTTACCAAAATGTAACACAATGCCACTCTTCTCATTTTCTTTTGTTTTGGAAAACAGAGCTATTTTTTCATTGAAACTATAGCTTTATTATGGGTTTGTTCTTGTTATTTTTTAATGTTTTTTAATTTCTCTATTTCAATTTCTAATAGATTAAATATTAAAAACTGTAACTATATTATCTATATAGTTATCTATAATATTGATAAATTTATCTATAATATCGATAAATATAATGCTTTTGTTTTATAAACAATAGCCCTTTGGGGTTCTCAATAATGTTTAAGAATGTAAAAGGATCCCCAGACTAAAAAGTATGAGAGCCATTGGCATGAGAGTTGGAAGTAATTCAAGTACCTACAGCCAAGATTTACACCATAAACAATAGGCTATAAAGAAAATAAGTGGGAAGCCAGACTACACCTCCCCTCCATCACCTTCCCACTCTACTCTCAGAATGGAGTTGCCTGGCTGGAGATGAAGGAATACTGCAAAGAGGAAAAGAGAGGTAAATACAAGTTTGGGTTTCTTCTCCCCCTACCTTCCTCCTTGACACCAAACTGAGCCCTTAAAATGGAGGATGAGAGATCTTTAAGTCTGAGGATCAAACAGTAGGGAAAGCTGTGCCCTACTTTCCATTTAAAACTCTGCAAAGCAGCAACCTCCTCCATGTACTCTGCCCAACAATGGTGAAGGCCCTCCCTCCAAGTAGTAGAGATAGCTCGTGGTATCCTAGGTATAGATGGCCTTGGTTTGCACAGATTCCACAGTGGCACAGGACAACACATAAAAGTTCCATTTCTCCAGATAGGCTGCAGGAATCACTAAGAACAGCCTTTTAAATCCAAAGTGACCTGGCAGCTGGGACAAAGAGGGCACTTAATAACCTTCACAGATCGATGACTACAGGCCATGAAAGGAGCCTAAACCGTGGAATCTAGAGACCACTTTACAAAGACTGAACCTGTTGAGGTTCATCCAATGCCAGCAGAGGAAAGATGATGGCTGAGACCGGATGTTACCCACCACTTCATGTCCACTGCCATGACCACCTTTGGAAGAAATGGAGAGAAAAATCTTGAATTTGGCTGGGTTTTTCTACAAGATATTTAAAAATCTTTAAAGTTCTGAATCATATCTTGAATGGGGACAATTATTAAAAAGCTACTCGGGAGGCTGAGGCAGGAGAATGGGGTAAACCCGGGAGGCGGAGTTTGCAGTCAGCTGAGATCCCGCCACTGCACTCCAGCCTGGGCAACAGAGTAAGAATCCGTCTCAAAAAAAAAAAAAAACTAAAGAAAGTTGTATTTTGGACAGGTTGTGAATTATGGAATTTTTACCCACTACATAAGCGTTACATTCCAGGTCCAATTAGCAACAATGAATACTCGGGGAAAAGGGGCAATCAGCTAGGGTTTGAGGCTAGTGATAGACCCTGCCTCAGTTAAGATGATCCAGTGTACGCACAGTGATGTAGTTAGGGTTGAGTCTGCAGGTGAGGCACACCTGTGGATTATGATCTTCCTCCAAAAAACCTATTCCATTATGTGGTAGACACACTCTAAGAGTGATGATGCCCTTATATGATCCTATCTCCTTGAGTGTAGGCATGAACTGTGAATACTATAGGATAGTGAATCCCTTGGTTAGCAAGCCCCATATTTGATCTGTCAAGAAATGGTATTGGCCCAATCTTTACTTCTATCCAAAACCAACCACTTCTCACCAAATCCAGGGCTGCCACCTCATTCTAAGATGCCATAATCAGCCGGGCCCGGTGGCTCCTGCCTGTAATCCCAGCTCTTTGGGAGGCCAGGGCTAGTGGATCACAAGGTTAGGAGATCAAGACCATCCTGGCCAACATGATGAAACACCATCTCTACTAAAATTCAAAATAAAAAATTAGCCAGGTGTGGTGGCACACGCCTGTAGTCCCAGCTACTCAGGAGGCTGAGGCAGGGGACTCACTTGAACCTGGGAGGCGGAGGTTGCAGTGAGCCAAGATCGCGCCACTGCACTCCAACATGGCGACAGAGCCAGACTGTGTCTCGAAAAAAAAAAGATCCCATAATCTTTATCCTGGTTATCCTCCCTGCTTCCAGGTATCTGTTGTCAACCCAACATCCAGGGTAATCCTTTTACAAATTAAGTCAAAGTACTTTAATTCCTTCTATAGCTCTCCTTTTCAGGCTACGGTCCTTATAGTGGCCTGCAAGGCCTCACATGATTTGGTATCCATCACCTTTGTAACCGCAGCTCCTCTTTTTCGAACTCTCTCATTCTGCAACAGTTGCACTGGCTCCCTTGCTGACAATCTTATTTAAGACCTTTGTGTTGACATGCCCACAAATAGCAACGTGGCTAACTTCTACACTTTAGTTCAGGCTTTGCTCAGATGTTATCTTCTCAATAAGGCCTACCCTGACAACCTTATATAAAATTTCACCCCTTCCTCCCTACCCTGACTCCTGATTCCTATTATTCCGAACTAATCTTTTTTGAACCATAGCACTTATAATCTTATAACTAATTGTATAATTTACTAGTTTTATTAGATCTTTTGTCTTCTCATACTTGAATAAGCTTCTTGAAGGCAAACTATTTGTCTGTTTTCTTTCATCAATGTATCCCCACATCGATGGGTGTAGTCTCTGAAATAATAAATGTTCAATAAATAGTTGTTGAATTAATTAATTTAACAATAAGTAACTGGAAAAGCAAGACAGATGACAGTTTTAACATATGATATATTCTTATATTTAAGTGCTAGAAAAAAGTATAACTTTTTATAAAAATCAATAAATTTGATTAACAAAAATATATATTTCCCCAATCATACAAAGACTTACACTGTCTTTCTTCTAAATAACAAAAAATAAATTCAATTTTAAATAATTAAAATTCGCAAAATAATTATTAAATGTAGGACAAAAATAAACCTCTTTTAAATAATAATTACCAGATAATTCTTATAAATTATCCTAACAACAATATCAAAAGGAAGATACTGCCGATTTCCTTCTACAGATGAAGAAACAGGTTTAGAATGGATAGATAACTTTCCCAAGGTCACACAAGTAGCAAAGCCCAGACTTATTTTATTCCTAGTATCATTTTTCTTCCTTTACACACAACACCAGTTAAGAGCATGGGCTCTGAGCCAATGAGACTACATTCAAATCCACTCCAAATCTTAGGTTAATTACATTATTTCTCTGTGCCTCAATCTATTCATCTGTAAATTGGCAACAATAATTGTATAGCGCTTATACAATTGTTAGGATTAAATGAGTTAATGAGCACCTAAGTACTCAATAAACATTAGTTATCACCATTATTACTATCTCCCTTAGAGACTATAAATAACTGTAGTCAGGTACCGTGGCTCACACCTGTAATCCCAGCACTTTGGGAGGCTGAGGCAAGCAGGTCACCTGAGGTCAGGAGTTCGAGACCAGCCTGTCCAACATGGGGAAACCCCGTCTCTACTAAAAATACAAAAATTAGCCAGGCTTGGTGGTGTAGGCCTGTAATCCTAGCTACTCAAGTTCTGTTCAGTGCTGTAAAGAATGATGAGTATTTAAACATTCGTATGGCTTTTATGAAATGTAAGTTCTCAATTCCAGAGATCTCTTTCTGGACCTTCTGTTTTCTAAGAAATACTGTCCATTTACATAAATTATCATACTGATAAAAGGGTTTTAAACTAGAGAAATACAAAAGTCACTTATCTGGTTCTATTCTATTTAGTTTTCTATAGTTTTACTTATATAATTAAGAAATAACTACTAAAACATCTTACATATTAAGTTGGAAGGTTTTTTTCATCATTCTTCATTTGGAGATAAAATATATTTATTTTTCTCTCTATAGTGTAAGTATGACATTTATTTTAAACTTTTTGTTTAAAACTTTACAAAGATGGCAGAAAACAAATCTATAGATCAATCATATTCCTGAATAAAGAGGCACAGTTCTCAGTGCAGTGTTAGCATGCAGAATCCAGAAACAGGTTACAGGTAGAATACATGGTGACAGAGCGAACTTTAAAGAGTGAATATGGAAAGGCTGCTTGAGCACTGTCCCAGGAAGGCAGAAATTAATCTATTCTTTTATGACTTTTTAAATAGACTTTTTGAGGCTGTATGATTAGATACTGTAAAACTCACCCAGGTGAAGTGTACATCTCATAACTGCTGAGTTATTCATGGGATTGAAGAGCCATCACGGCAATCTGATATCAGAAGATCTCTGACACCCAGATAGAAGGCTGATAGACGGGGTTCCTCATGCCCATTTGAAGATAAGCCCTGTCCCCAACCCAGCCCCAGTCAACCATTGATCTGTTTTCTGTCACTATAAATTTGCCTTTTCTGAACATTTCATATCAATAGAATAGTACAGTATGTAGTACTTTGTGTCTGGCTTCTTTTCACTTAGTGACATGGTTCTGCATTTCATCTATAGCATGTATCAGCCATAGCATGTATCAGTACTCCTTTTTTAAAAAAACTTTTATGTTAAGTTCAGGGGTACATGTGCAAGATGTGCAGGTCTGTTACAAAGGTAAACGTGTTTCATGGCAGTTTGTTGTACAAATTATTTCATCAGCCAGGTACTAAGCCTAGTAACCAATAGTAATTTTTCCTGATCCTCTCTCTCCTCCCACCCTCCGCCCTCAGGTAGGCCCAGCGTGTACTGTTCCCCTTTATGTGTCCGTGTATTCTCATCATTTAACTTAAATTGGAGTATTCTCATACTGCATCTGAAATCTTTTATTTTACATTTTTTATTTTTTATTTTTTTGGAGATGCAGTCTCACTCTGTCACCCAGACTGGAGTGCAGTGACACAATCTCGACTCACTGCAACCTCCACCTCCCAGGTTCAAGTGATTCTCGTGACTCAGCCTCCTGAGTAGCTGGGATTACAGGCACCTGACACCATACCTGGCTAATTTTTTTTATTTTTTGGTAGAGACAGTGAAGACCTATTCCAGTTATAAATACTAATAGGAATTAGTTTCAAAGTTTGCCATAGAATTTCCTCTCTGAAATGATTTCCATTATAAAACTTGAAACACAGTCCTACTGTAGCGGGGAGACTTAATTTAAACCTTTTGGCAAAGACAGAGGTAAGATGTTTCCAAGGCCAAAAGAGTTAGTCATCTTTACCTTAATATACTAAGTTGCATTCAAAAAAGTTTGTCAGTTTTGCTTAAATGTACTACCCTGCATTCACTTTTCCTTCTGTACATTATGTACAATTTCCCAGAATTCTTTTTCACTTTTATCATCCTGGCTTCCTTATTCAACAAATGTTTCATTGAGTGTGTTCCAAAGTAGTACTGCAGGTAAGATGAATATGACTACATTCTTGTCCTCTAGTAGACTGAGCAGAAATATTTTATTTCTCCAACAGAATCATTGTCTAGTTTGATACATATTAACAGTGTATTAACTACTTCAGACAGTAGGAAATGAATTAAATCTCTAATGGATTAATTCAGTATGTTAAAAATCCGTATATCAAGTTCACATATTAAAAAGGTTTGGTGTATTCCAATGGTATGTTTAGAATACGCATCTGGAGAAAGTTGTTCCTTTCTGGTAGAACCTGAAGTTTTCAATATTCACTGTAGATATTTATTCATCATATAAAACTAGAGTCCAGAGGATAGGCTTTTAGAGATACTAGATATGCTGACATTTTCATGTTATTATCCACATATACATTAATACATTCATGCACAATGAACAAATGTATTTAATTCAAAGGGGTTTAAACACATAACTCAATAACAAGGTAACAAATTCAAAGTTCAAACATATACCTAAATAATAGCATAACAGAGCCATCTAGTGGCCGCAGAAAAACTTGTTTCATGCGATTTTGTTTCGTTCCATCAAGTTTTACATAAACGTAAGTTTATCTTCCCTCTGATACAGATATTTATAATGCTTGTGGATAATGGGCCAAAGTAATTTGGAGCTGGGGTACTACAGTAAATGTTTGACATCCTAAGACATCTATAATCTATATTGTGTGGAGAAAAAGGAGAATTTTAACAAGTGATCATTAAATTTTCAAATTACCTTAATACGTATGGGATGAAAGCATCAGATTTTTTTTAATTGTTAGTTTACGAATACTCCAAAACAACATTTTCTCTTTTAATATGCCATATTAAATGTTAAAATAAACAACAATCTTCTTTTGCATAAAGGCAAGTAAGCCAAAAAAAAAAAAAAAAAAAAAATCCTCACTAGGAAATAGATTAAAGCAAGGACCACAAGCCATCTTGGAAAGAAAGACAGAAACAAAATCAAGCTTTTCAGATGTTAAATATTTAATGAAACACAAGTGCAGAATCTCACTGACATGCAAGTTTCTACAACCAAGTCAGGCATTCACTCTTAAAGTCCTGGAGGCCAGTTTGAGATCATAGAACACATGGGCATTTCCAACTTTTCAGGCTAAACTACAAAAGGTTCACCATGTTGCTTGCCAAACTTTTCAATAAATTATATATAATAAATGTTTCACAACATCAAACACTTACTCTGAAATCCCAGCTCCAAAATTCTTGGATCACCATCACCTCAAAATTCATGGATCCAACTTAAACCACATTTTCAATGTCCCTCACTGTTCTCAAGTATTAGCATCTCTTCTTGTCTAACATAAATGCCATGGTAAATCAATACAACCAGTCCCTTGCATGCATTCCTTTTCCCTTCTCTCACTTTGCTCACTCTCTTGGCAAACTACAACTTGGTTAACTCCAACTCCCTGTCAGCTCCATACCAGCACCTATGCAGTTGAGCATGATGAAGAGAAAATACGCAATCACGCTAGAGATTTGACTTTGAATTCATTACAAGAACTCGAGAAAGCTCCTAATGTGACCAGGGAAACCTACTACTTTTCAAAGTCTATTGATGCCATCTCCTAATTATATTTTTTCCCCTCTCCTCGAATCTCCAATACCGTCTCCCCAATCCTCACTCTCAGTTGATGGCCTGGTTTTCTATTACCCCAGAAAAAAAAAAAATTAGTAGATGAGAGCATTCAAAGTTCGCAGTACCACTCATCCACAAGCACCTGTACCCATGTACTCCTATTTCTGTAGATGAACTGCCTAAACTATTATCTTAGGGCAACCCCTACTTTTGTGCACTAGATCCCATCTCATTTCCCAAGGAGTTCATCAAATCTCTGCTGCATCATCAGTTTTTCAATTTCTACTAGATCTTTCCCATCAGAATACTAACATATTTTAAGTTCTCCTATGCTTGAAAAATGACCCACTCTTGATCCCACATCCCTTTCCAGATATTGCTGCATTTCTCTTCCTCTGTACCGTGTAACTCCTCACAAGAGTTGTTCCAAATCCATGATTTGCAATACTTCTCCTGTTCTCTCTGAAATTACTCTTAACAAGGTCCCAAGTGACTCTCATATTGCTAAATCCAATGGTCATTTCTCAGCTTCCATCCTACTTGTATCATAAACAACTGACCACTTTCTTTTGAAAAACTTTTTTGACTTTTAAGGTACCATACTCTGCTGGCTGTCTCCCTAAATGACTTCTCAACATCCTTTGCAAGTTCCTACTGTTTTTCCTGGTAGATTAATACTGACAGGCTCCAGGGCTCAGTTTCTTATCCTATTTTCTTTTTTTCTTTTTTTCTTTTTTTTTTTTTTATTTGAGAGTTGGGGTCTTGGTTTCTTGCCCAGGCTGGAGTGCAGTAACATGGGCATAGCTCATTGCAGCCCCGAATTCTTGGGCTCAAGCGATCCTCCTGCCTCAGCCTCCTGAGTATCTGGGACTACAGGTGCATGCCACCACACCTGGCTAATTTTTTTTTTTTAATTTTTTGTAGAGACGGAGTTTCACCATTTGCCCAAGCTGGCCTCAAATTCCTAGGCTCAAAAGAGCCTTCTGTCTCAATCTCCTAAAGTGCTGGCATTAGAGATGTGAGCCACTGCACCTGGCCTCTAATCCTATTTTTTATCTATCTTTCCTCCCTCAGTACGATCATCTAATCTCATGGCTTTACATACCATCCATAGTTTGACAACTCACATATTTATTTCTTCAGCCCAAACCTCTCCCCAGACCTCCATACTCATATATTGAACTCTTTACTCAACAATTCCATTTGGATGCCTAAAAAGCATCTCAAACATAACATACAAAACTGTACTCCTAAATACTTCTTCCCAAAAATCTGCTCTTTCTGCAGTCCCTATCTCAGCAAATAATCAAAAACCTTAGTCATTTCTCTCGTAGCCTACAATCCCTTTATCTTACATACTATACTATGTCCAATCTTTCAGCAAATACTGTCACATCTATGGTAAAAGTATTTCCAGAATTGAATCATTTATTTCTTTCATTGCTACCACTAACCCAACACTATTCTCTCATTTTATTATTCCACTACCCTAACTGCTTTCCCTGCTCCAACCCTATCCCCATCGCTACCCTAGAGCTTTTCTAAACAGAGCTTTGAGAGAGAACATGTAAATCCTAAGTTAGATCATGCCATTGTACTCACAACTCTCCAACACTATCCAACTTATTCCAAAAAACTAAAAACTGTATAATGACCTATAAGGCCATAGATAGCCTATCATGACCTTTCTAACTTCACTTCCTACTTACATAACTCATTCTAGCCAAACTGGTCCAAATATTCTTCGAACATGCCAAGATGAGTTATCTATTCTTACATAACAAATTATCCCAAAATGTAGTAGCTTACAACATAATTTTTTATCTCACACACTTTCTGTAGGTCAAGAATCCAAGTGTGGCTTAGCTGGATCCTCTACTACAGTGTCCCTCCCAGGCTGCCATCAACAGCTGGGGGTATAGTCATCTTAGGGCTCAACTGGGTAGGGATCCACTTCCAAGCTCATTCACATGGTTGTTGACAGAATTCAATTCCTCATGGACTACTGGTCTGATAGCCTCAGTTCCTTGTGAGATGTTGGCCAGAGGCAACTCTCTGTTCCTTGCCACATGGGCCTCTGCAACATAGCAGCTTGCTATATCAAAGCAAGCAATACAAAAAGGCACAAGAGGAAGTGGTAGCAAAACATAAGTCAGGTTTTTATACCTGGTCTCACATTTCACCACTTTGCCATTCAAGAGATCACATAAAGGAAGGAAAAACACGAGGTGGGGTTACCGGGAACTTTGCCTACTGTATCAAGTATGGTCCCACTGAGAAAGCATTGGTTGCTTCAAATATTCCTCTTCCAAATGTCTATATGT
Source organism: Macaca nemestrina (assembly GCF_043159975.1). Classification (NCBI taxonomy): domain Eukaryota; kingdom Metazoa; phylum Chordata; class Mammalia; order Primates; family Cercopithecidae; genus Macaca; species Macaca nemestrina. The sequence continues at coordinate 70,897,746 of NC_092127.1, read as the reverse complement.
TTTGCTCCCTGATGTTCTTCAACTTGCTGACCTAATGTCATCTTCTGAATGACATTTCTCCTGAACACTTTTTTAAAATTATAATTCCTACCTTCCAAACACTTCTCATCTTCTGTGCTCTGTTTTTCTCTACAGCACTTATTGACTTTAACATACCATATAATTTACATGTTGTGATTGGTTTCTACTTCAGTTTAGCTAAGCTAGCCCTACATTTCCCTTCCCTTCCCTTCCCTTCCCTAAATAACTCCAGCTTTGAAAAGTCCACAGGAGACATTTTGTATGAGACTTGGTAAATGAAACTAAAGCAGCATACACTTTTGACACTTGGAAGGTCAGTATAGGGCATGAGGCAATGTTGCAGATCATGCAAGATATCACTTATCTGCTAACTCGTCTTATAAGTGTGGGGCAGCAGTAGTCAGATCTATAGCTTCTTCAGTCATCCCAGATCTTCTGTTTCAACTTCAACAACCTCCAAGTCTGTGACAAAGGGCATCAGCTTCTCTTGCAGATCACCCCCTTCATCAAAGCTAAACTCTTGAAACCAGGAAGAGATTAGTCCTGATTCTAGTTCATTCTCATGGATTATAGCTCATTCTTGTAGATGCCAATTTTCCTTGGTCCCCCCACTCCACAATTCTATAAGCTCAGATTCTACATATATGATTTAAATCATATATAGTATGTTCTGATTCTGATAGAACTCTAACACTCTTATTTGCATCTACTTTCTGCTAAAATGTAAGCTCCGTGAAATTTTTTAAAATTCCATTTTGTTTAGTATTTCTAGCCACAGCATTTATGACAGGACCTGGAATATAGTAGAAACTCATTATTTATTGATGATAATTTTTTTTATTGTACAGTACAAAGAATAAGTATTAAGGACAGCAAAAATGAGACGAGACCAGTATTTTCTAATGTTCTAAAAGAAAGATTACTATAAAAAAGAATAAGAACTGAGATGTATCTTAAAGGATGGGTAGGAAGAATTGAAAATATATTCTATTCTATGAAATAGCATGAACAAAAATAGGAATGAGCATGCTAAGTGTAACATACATTCCATGTTAGCCTGGGATGAGGAATTTTACCTGATAATTGGTAGGAAAGCCATTACACTTTCTGTAACAAGTGCTTAACATGTATAAAATATTTCAGGAAATGTAATCTTTCATTAATATACTCAGTTGATTGGAAGAGAGAATTAGAACGGTGGGGAGACAGCTCAGACATGTTATCGTAGATTAGCAGTGTGATATGGTTTGGATTTGGATTTGTGTCCCCACCCAATGTCGAACTGTAATCCCCAGTGTTGGAGGAGAGGCCTGGTGGGAGGTAACTGGATCATTGATTCCCCCTTGGGGTTCTTGTGATAGTGAGTTTTCACGAGATCTGGTTATTTAAGTGTGTAGCACCTCCCTCTGCTCTCTCTTCCTCCTTTTCTGCCCATGTAGGATGTGCCTGCTCCCCCTGCCACTATGACTGAATGTTTCCTGAGGCCTCCCCAGCCATGCTTCCTGTACAGACTATGGAACCATGAGCCAATTAAACTTCTTTTCTTTACAAATTACCCAGTCTCAGGTAGTTCTTTATAGCAATGTGAGATCAGACTAATGCACAGTGTAACAATAGAGAAAAGGTAGCTATAAAAATAATGTAAACAGTTGTAACTTGGCCACGGTAGAAATCATTAGTGCTATAATAATATATTGAAATATTTCTGATTATCTTCCTTCCAAGCACACAGTAGGATTCCATTTCCCCAGGCTTTTGGATTTAGGTGTGGCCATGGAACTTGCTTTAGTCCATAAAATATGAGTCAATGTAACATATGTCACATCAGAATGGAATCCTTTAAGAACATAATAACAATTTCCCTTCTCCCTTTATGTTGCCTAGAACCATTACAAATGGTGAAGGCCTCATTAGCCTGGTCTCTAAAATGAACATGAGCATGACAAGAAACAAACCTCTGTTGTTTTAAGCCACAGAGATTTTGGATCTTTTATAACTGCAACACAACTTCATCCATCCTGACTGTGACACTTTTAAAATATGTCAACAAAATTCTATACTCCCCTCAAGATGGGGCTTAATTTCCCTCCCCTTGAATGTGAGCTGGCATTAATAACTGACTTCTAACAAGTGATGGTGTAACAAGTAACTTTCTAGACTAGGCCATAATAAAAAGCACTGGGGCTTCCTCTCTTGAGTCACTCACTCTGAGGAAAGCCAGCTGCCATGAGAATCATGAGGACAGTCAAGCAGCCCTATGGAGAGATTCACATGCTGAGGAACTGAGACTTCCTGCCAACAATAAGCATTACCTTGCTAGGTCTGTGAATGAGTCACCTTGAAAGAGAATCCTGCAGCACCAGCTTCAGTGAAGCCTTCAGATGGCTGCAACCCCAGTCAACATCCTGACTGCAACCTCACAGGAGACACTGAGCCAGTTAAGCTGCTCTTAGATTCCTGACCCATAAAAACTGAGATAGTAAGTGCTTATTTTTTTAAGCTACTATGCTTTAGGCTAATTTGATACACAGCAATCAATAACTAATACATTGGTTGATACAAAAATATATCAAATAGTGAAAATAGAGGATGGGGAAAAATAAAAACTAATTCCTTTGCTTTGAACTTTGAATAATTTGGAAAACATTGTAATGGCACTAACTGTAAGTTACCCAATTATATTCTCAAGTCTTGAGGCAAAGGCCATGTCTACTCAATAAACATTTGCTGGAGTCTAGTAAATGTTTAACAACTGAACAAGATGTTCAGAACTGACAAGAATATTTTAATATAGATAGGAGGGAACGTCCATCTCCTCTCTTTTGGACACTATGCCTTTTTTAACACTAGATCATACTGCAGTACACTATACTTTTATTACTGCAGCAAAACCAATTTTTATAGCAGAAGTATCAAGCTGCTAGTATACACTGGAAGTTTAGATTTCCTAAGTGTTTTAAGATGAAAATAAGTCCACAGGTTATTACCTCGCTGTATTTTCTCCTATTCATCTCAGCATTCATATGACAGATGTGCCATTCTACGTTAAATTTGTTTTTCTGATGACTACCAGTTTCAACACTAAACCACAAAAGGAAAAAAGATACAGTGCATGGAAAAGCATTGTTGAAGAATAAATATTCTACAATGAACTGTTCACTCCATGTATCAAAAGTAGAACTGAAATATTACCTAGCCATCATTTGATCAGTTCTAACAGGTTCACCTTGCACTCTGTCTTTAAAATCCTTAGGCTGGGCGCAGTGGCTGGCACCTGCAATCCCCAGCACTTTGGTAGGCCGAGGAAGGTGGATCACTTGAGCCCAGGAGCACAGAAGATCATCCTGGGCAATATAGTGAGACCTTGTCTTTCAAAAAAAAAAACCTTAAAAAAAATTAGCCAAGTGTGGTGGCACACATCTGGCAGGAGACTCGCTTGAGCCTAGGAGGTTGCACTGAGCCAAGATCATGCCACTGCACTCCAGGCTAGGCAACAGAGCAAGAATGTTTCTAAAAAAATAAATACAGAACTACATAAAATAAAATCCTTAAGCCAACCATCATTTACCAACCCATTTTTAACTCTTCTATTTGTTACCACATTGTCTCTTCTGAATATTCCTTTGAATACAGTTAAATTCATTGGGTTTGATCTCAAGTCAAACTTAGAAATAGTGTCATCTCAGCCACAGATTTCACACTAAAGTAAACAGAAACCACTACTAAATCACTACTTTGTGTTAAAATGAAAGTATAATAGACGGTAAGGTTATAATTGCTTTTTTAAGTTAAATTTTTACATTTACAGAAAATTTGCAAAAATGGAATCCCCACACACCCCTCATCCAATTTCCCCTACTGTTACTATCTTACAATACCATGGTATATCTGTTACAATTAAGACATCAATATTGGCACTATTACCTAAATTCCACACTTCATTCAGATTCACTAGTTTTCCATTAATGTCCTTTTTCTGCTGGAGATCCCAGCCAGGATATCACATTACATTTAGTCACTATGTATCATTTGCTCTGGTATAATAGTTTCTCAGACTTTTCTTGTTTTTGAGTACTGATTAGGTAATTTGCAAAATGTACATCAGTTTGGTTTTGTGTGGCTTTTTTCTCATGGTTAGTCTAGGGTATGGGCTTTGAGGAAGAAAAACATGGAGGTGAAGTGTCCTCATCACATGGTAACAGAGTACACATTATCAACATGCCGTATCACTGATGTTAAATACTGATCACCTGGACTCTGTAATGCTTGCCACTTTTCACCAAAGTTCTGCTTTCTCCCCTTTCCTTACTCTACCCTTTGAAAGCAAGTTACTAAGCACAGCCTACAATAAAGTTGGTGTTTGGATCAGAAAGGGGAATTAAACTCCATCTCCTGGAGAGAAATGGTTTTTTAAAGTAAACATAAAATCCTTTTGATTTCAGAAACATATTGAGTACTTCAAAGCATTCAGTAATGCAATTGACTGTTCATATAATGAAAGTTGTTCTGCTAGGCACTTTAAATAAGAATTGGACATAGTCCTTCACCGCAGTTTATAATAAAGGCACCACAAGAAAAATGTGAGTTAAGTACTATAGTATGTTAAAAAAAAAAAAAAAAAAGGAAAAAAACAAATTCAGTTGAAGCAATGAAAATTTTCATCGAACAAGTGATATTTGAGGAAAGCACTCTAAGCTGAGTAGAATTTTGACAGATAAAAATAGATGAGAATGCAGTCAAGATGGAGAAAAGATCATAAAATATAGGGGTAGAAAAGAACAGATTTTCTAAAGTCCAGTTTCAGACAAAACACAAAGTTCTACTCAAAGGCCAGGATACACAGGTGCACACAAGCATGCATGCACACATGCTGTCATTCATGTTCATTGGTGTTCTAACAGCTTAAGCCAATGGAAACATTAATTGCAAATCTTCAATCAGACTTTTTACGTTAGCATAAATGAATGGTATTTTGGGCCAAACTGTGCTTCCCAAAATTCGTATGTAGAAGCCCTCAGACTTTTCTTGTTTTTGAGTACAGATTAGGTAATTTGTAAAATGTACATCAGTATCTCTGAATATGACTGTATTTGGAGATGCGGTCTCTAAAGAGGTAAATAAGGTTAAACGACTTTATTAGGGTGGGCCCTAATCCAATTCAGGCAGTGTCCTTTTAAGAAGAGGCAATTGAGACAGACAGGTTCAAAAAGAAAACGATATGAAGATACCGGGAAAAGACTGCCATACACAAGCCAAGGAGAGAGCCCTCAGAAGAAACAATCTAATGACACCTTGATCTCAGACTTCCAACCGACAGAACTGTGACAAGTTTCTGTTGTTTAAGCCACCCGGTCTGCGGTATTTTGTTATGAGAGTCCTAGCAAACTAATATAGATAATTATTTAGATTTAAATAAAATGTAACTGGGCGGAACTCCCTCCTGTGATTAAGTATGCAAGCCTTGTTACTGAATAGTTCTTTTCGGTTCATTAGTGGAATTGAGTGAAACAAGGAGACAAAGTAAGATAGGTGAAATATGGTGAGCCTTAGAAGCAGCCCTATTATCTCAAATAAAATTGTGTCTCCTATAAGCTTGTCCATTCCAAATCGAATGGCAGTTATTGCTCTCATTAAATCTTTCCCCCAAAAAGTATGTAATGACTTGTTTTTGTAGATCTCCACTGTACTTTATTCACCCGTCTTGATACCTTTTTCCTTAACAGCAATTGCTACAATGTGCTGCTCCAAATGGTCCAGCACTAAGTAAAAACTTCACCTGGTTTGTTTCATACAGGAGGAAAACGAAAACAGAAAAGAAATTCAGTGTTCTTTTAAAAGCACGTGTCTAACAAAACTATTCCTAAAGGCTGGAAATTCCACTTTACAGTGGCGGTAGCCGTATTTCATTGCATCCTCCAGGCAATGTACAGCGGGTGAGGTAAGACTGAGGCGTCCAGCTTTCCAGAATTAAGAGTCCAAGGGCGGCCAGAAGTGGGCAACAAACTGTGGGTCAGGGTCAGACTGAAACATGGGAAACATGCACATGCTCATGAAACCGGGTGTCTCCTAGGCTCATCGGGTCTAACCTTCTTTTATTTTTTTTGAGATGGAAACTCGCTCTGTCGCCCAGGCTGGAATGCAGTGGCGCGATCTGAGCTCACCATAACCTCCGCCTACCGGGCTCAAGCGATTCTCCCACCTCAACCTCCCGAGTAGCCGGGACTACAGGCGTTCACCACCACACCCGGCTAACTTTTGTGTTTTTAGTAGAGACGGGGTTTCGCCATGTTGGCCTGGCTGGTCTCCAACTCCTGACCTCAAGTGATCCGCCCGCCTCGGCGTCCCAAAGTTCTGGAATCATAGACGTGAGCCACAGCGTTCGGCCCCTTTTTCTAATATTGTCTAAAATAAGTATCCTAAACAGGAAACACCAAAAGATCCCCTTGCTTCCGTCACCTACACGGGTAAGCGTCATGATTTTTCGCTATCGCGAGAACCTTTTGGCTCTCGTATGTGCGCATGCGTCTGGATCCGGAGCCAGGTGACCCGCTCAGAGGTGGACGAAGGGCGGGGAAGAGGGTAAAGGAGCCCGGGAGGAGGTGGCCGACGGAACAGGTGGAGCCGAGGCGGGGCTGGGCGGGGCTGGGCGGGGCGGAGAGTGAAACAACATAGGCTCCGCCCCTCCTGGCGCTTCCCCCGGAATAGCGTCATCAGTTCTATAAGAGAGCATGTGCCGAAGGCCTCAGCCTTTCATGTTCGGGAAGCGTCGGGGTTAGGTGAAAGTACCCAGTTGTCTTTCGTACGTTAAAATGATAATTGGGCTGAAACTTACTGCCTTACCTAAAGGGCAGCGCAGTCAGGATATTGGTAGGTCGGGGGGCAGCTTTGGAAACCCGTAAGTTTACAAGCATGCGCGGACTTGAGTGCTCATTAGGTCGCGGAGCGGCCACGTGCAGCCCTGGACCCTGAATCCCGGCGTGTGTGGGCCGTGGGCCCTCGGGGAAAGGTTCCGTGCGCCCGGGGACTCCGGTGAAGCCTGTTTCGCTGTCGGTGTCTTGTGGCCATCTTGAGTCTATTCTGTCGCTCTTGTGCCATAGCACCCCGAGAACCGTCAGTTTGAGCCAGATGGTGAGTAAATAACCTGTAGCAGTTTGCTTGCTGGTTAATTCTGGATTGTGAATCTCCATGTATCTTTGGGACCTGTCAGCTGTGGCAGTCTCCCTTCCTAGCCATGGAAGAGCATATTCTTGTTTATTGGCAAAGCTGTCACCATTTAATTGGTATCAGATTCTGACTTGCACAAGTAACATTATTCACTGCTAAAAACCTGGAGGGTGCCGGATTATTGGGAGAACTTTTCTAAACCGTTGTTCAAATGTTTCTAGGAAGCTGAGCTGAACACATTACGATGGATGATGGAAACATAAGGTACATTTTTTTTTTTCATATTCCTGAGTTAATCTGAAACGCCTTAGCGCCAGGACGTTGGAAAGCTAAAGCTGGCCCGTTTTGCTGGCTTTTGTAGTTTAAGAGTTACCAACCAACTGAATTAGCTGATAAGATCTCAGAACAGTGGGATAAGTACACAGCTCGGAGTTTTATAATGTTTTTTTTTTTCTCTTGCAGACTATCAAGAAATCCAAAGTGGTAATGGGCAAAGTCTGTTCAGCATTCGGCAATGGATTTATCTTAGCTGGGGAAACGGTGTTCCAAATAATGTTCTGGAAGTTATCAGGATACCTATTTTGAATATAGGACTGAATTTTTTAAAGTAATATTTAAGGTGGTCCTTGATAATTAAAATGCTTAATTCATGTGGCTACTCATTGTTCCTTGACTGAGTGATTAATAGACGGAAAAGTAGTTAATAGTGAGCAGAATACCTCCTATTTAATGTTACGCGTTCACGTGGAAGTAGTGTGAATGAGTACAGTTCTAAGGTTATTGCAGCCTTTGTGAAAAATGTAAAATATAAAAATTACCAGGTTACCCCCAGGGGAGAGAACAGTCTTTTTAAACCATACAAAAATTTTAAGGCAGCTATACAAGGTGAAAAATTATGTACTTTATTTACACAGATATGCACAGAACACGTGTATCTTTCAAGTCACAAGACGGTTACAGTAAAAGCATGTTATATGAACCATGTATTCTTCAGAATTGAGCAAATTGCAGGCTGTTTACTGCCTTTTAGGTTTGTCGGTCCCTGATCTACTTGAAACATTGATGTTGCTTGCTCCAGCACTGTAGTTTAATTATAAGGGCAGCCCGTGAGAAAGTTTCAATAGACATTTTTCTCACCTATATTGCACGTTTTTCTGAAGCCCTTGTGCAAGTGTGTGTGCCATATGTAGCTCTATTTACATATAAACGCTGCTTTAAAAGTTTATCAAAATCATGAGTTTTTACAAAAGTTTTTAATGCTCTTCTGCATTATATGCAGCATTTCAAATCTGCAAAATAGTAAAACTATAAAGCACCTTTAGATTTGCACCAGTTATTACAGAAATAGGCATTTGTGAAAAGGATGTAATTTGATGTAGAAGGGTAAAGTCCTTTAATGACTGGCATTCAAGAGGATTACTTAAAACCATCCGAAAGTTCATGCTAACCTTTTACCTATATTTATACAACTTGAGACCTGGGGAAGGATCTATGACATTGAAGTATCTTGAGTGTGCCTTTTAAATTTGAGCATTACTGCTAAGAATGTTCTGTAAAGGTGCATAGTTAAGCAGCTATCCCTTAACTCAGAGAAATAGCCACAGAGAAACCAGTCCTTCAGGTGGGAGAACCATGGGGGAAAAATCCAGCCGTGGGACTCCTTTTTGTGGAGTTTGGAATCAGTGTTTCACCAACGACTCACTTTGAGGCAAGCCTGTTTTTCCCCTATTTGAAAACAAGGGCTGCTACTGAAAGATCCTACTGGCCTTTTGCAACTTGTCAGTGATGTTCAAAGCTGCCTAATGCGGTGCCTGGCATATGTTATAACTGCTGTATGCATTAAAACAATTGAAAAGTTATTAGAACTTTTCAATGTATAGGCCAGGAAAGCATTTTGACTAGCATATTTTAAGATTGAATTGTATCAGGTTGGTCTTGGGGAAACCTGCAAGTATAAGTCAGTTACAGGGAAGTGTCAGTAGGTGGCACTCTTACATCATGGTCGGGGAACGTGGACTATGATGCTGACTAAGGAAGAGTTAACATTTAATTCTAAGTTAAATCTGAAGTGCTTGTTAAAAGCAAATATAGTAGATATGTTAAATGTGTTGGATAAACTAGGTTGTATGTCCAACTGGCATTTTGTTACCAGAAATCCTTTCAAATCTTGCTAGTTTATATACACTGTAGGTAAAGTATTTTTATCTTATGGTTTCTGAAGCACTTGGTACTCAACAAGGATACTTTTTTCCAAATATCAGATCACTTTGAGAATATATTGTGACAGGCAAATGTCCTTGAGGCTTACTACTCCTATTCAGGCCTAAAAGTTGGTAGTGGAATTCCTTAACCATTGATTTCCTCACTTGGCAAAGGCTACAGAGAAGATGATTTCTTGTCAAGTATTTTGAAAAGCTCTAAGCATAAATACGCCACTCTTATGAGTGTAGTAAAGGGTACCGCATTTATGTCAAATGTGGGTATTTAATATGAATTCAGACACCACTGATTATAAGGGGTTCTCAATTCAGTTGTAAAAATGATCTTTTGTGAAATCAGCATAGAATGATTCTGAGAAATAGGGATAGATTAAGCTTAGAATAAGTCACTCCAGTGAAATTAGGATAGACAACAAAGTTCATTTAAGGATTGTCACTTCCACTACACTGAGGTCTCTGAAAATGTTCACAAATTCTCAAAAGCAACAGGGGGTGCACAATTTTTTACCACAACCCAAAGCAAAAATGTGGATCTCCCCATTTGTTGTCATCTCTACTGAGTGCTAATAGTGGGGATTCAAAGTTTTCCATCTGTTTAAATGCTGCTTTGAAGTTTCCATGAAGAATTACAGTTTGGTGACACTTTTTATCCAAGGTACAAAGGCTGAGACTTTGGTATAAACACCAGGAGAATCCTTGACTCCACAGCCATACCCCCAGGAGGTCACCCCATACACCGCCCAGCTCTCTCCGGGCCGTTCACACATGAGTGGTCCTCCGCTGTCTCCCTGGCAGCTGTCCACGCGTTTGTGTTCATGGAGGTTTCCAGCACAGAGCATTCTCCCTGTAAACCGACCCTTATAACGTTCTTCACAAAACCTCTTAGGAAGTAAGGGAATGGCTGCTTGTTGTAGTGTTCTTGAATAGGCTCGTCCTACTCAGACCAAACATCTGATTAGTGGCATTCCGGATAACCATCACAACATTTAACAGTTACCGAGCATGTAATAGTCATGAAAATAAAATCCCTGTTGTGGCATTAGTATAGTTTAAAATGAGCAATGACTGGTATTTTTAATGTTGACACAATCTTAACCTTTACAAATTTACTTCTCAGTACTGAATTGTCTGAGGAATAATGAATAACATCTATGGATTTTTAGAGTAAGGTGACCTAAAGAAAGCACATTTGTGTAGGCATTCATATTTGAATTCTGTATATCAAAAAGCATAGAATGCATTCATGCTGGTTTCACATTAGCACATCAATTCATGTCTACTTCACTGAATTAAACTGAGTTCTCAGTTTATGCTAAAGTTCTCAGAACCAACAATACCTACAGAATATAAGTCTCGATTACATGCATGCATTTCACACTAAGCAAAATTTCTCCAAATAAGTGAACCCATTTAAGATCTTACTGCCCATTGCACACCCAAATATGTGGATAATACCAGACAGAGAAAAGTCCCTGCTTTTTTTTTCGATTGTGCCTTACCTGTGTCACCCCATCCTGTTATGTAACAGTTGGATGCTGTTTTCTGTGGCCTCTCTCTCCAGAATGGTAAACAGGCTGGCAAAACGTGGCTGCTGAATCTGGCACACTGCTCTTCTGGTCCTTGTAATCTAACCAGGGCTATGTCATAATCACTGCTGTCGGGTCGATACTCTCGATGAATCACAATCTGTTGAACTCCAATTTCTTCCTCAAACTCCTCTGGTACCAGAGTATGGTAATCGCCAACCCTAACAGCATAGTTCCTAGTGCTGTTGCCATACCTGAGAGGCAGAGAGTACTAATGAGAGATTTGCTTCAGATACTGAAAATTACTGATTGTCAAGAAGGAAGACTAATGAAGATACAAGCCTTTCTTCCAAATCATCAGCCCCTTTTGTAAATTCAACCTTTCTTTCCATTTATCTGACCCACCATTCCTGATCCTCTACTGTGAACCCATTGTCATAACCTCTTGTCTTCATTTCACTGTGTAATCTGTTCTCCAAGAAGGAGCAAATGTGGAGGATGAGTGGAAAATAAAGACTAATCATTAACCTGTCATTTCCCAAATGAAAGGGATCAAAACTGGAATAGGTCAAAATTATTGTCCTGTGTTTGCCATTTTTGTTGCTCTGTTATTTCCAAGATTGTTAGTTTGTCATGAAGTTCTGTGAGGGCAGAAACTAACTTTGTGTCCATCAAAGTACTTAGTACAGTCCACTTCACTCCTGCAAGGTGGACGTAAACTCCTTCCCTTTCCTCTAAAGTGAATGCAAACCCAAACTATACTTTCAGATCAACATATATTCATTCTATCCTTTCCTCTCTTTTAAATCTTTATTCAGATGTCACCTCAATGAAGACTACTTTGACACCCTCATATTTAAAATTGCAACCCATCTTTCTTTGTCCTCCCATCATTGAACACTCCCAATGTCATTCATCTGCTCGACTTTTCCTCTTTTTTAAGCATCACTTTCTAACAAAACTATCTAGTTTACTATTTATTGCATTTATTCTCCTCCCTGCTTGAGTCAAAGCTATTCCAGGTCAGAGGTATCTTTGTTGTGTTCACTCATTAAAACACCTAGAATAGCGTTGTGCCTTTAGGAATGCACAAAATGGTTGATTTAAATTAGTGAATGTGTATTGTTAATATATACTTTTTTCCATATTCCATTAAAATAGAAACAATATTTATCAGATGGATAGTTCTCAGTCCATTTTTCAACCATCATACTTTAATTCTGATACTGAACCCACCTAAAGCAGGGTTTCTCAACCTCAAAACCTATTAACATTTTGGACCAGGTAATTCTCTGTTGTGAGGGCTGTCCTGTGCGTTATAGTGTGTTTAAAAGCATCCCTGGCCCCTATTCACTAGATGCCACTGGTACATGGTACACATACCCTCCATCCCCAGTTGTGATTACCAAAACTGTCTCCAGACATAGTCACATGTTCCCTGTTAAGCAAACTGCCCCCATTTGAGAACCTCTGACCTAGAATGTATGACACAACCCATCAACCCATCTCCTAGTTACTACCTCTTTTTCACGGAAGACTAGAGCACCATGCTCATTGCATCCCACTACTTAGAACATTCTTATAAGACTTAATTTCCAATAACTTTTCCTTTGTAGTTCCTTGACTTAGTCATCTGCAATGAGTGTATTCTCCACCTCATCTCAGCCATCCACTTACAATGTAAGACCTAGACTTTGTATTCACCAGATAACCACACACCTCTGAAATCTTGATTTCACGCATACCATATTTCTGCCTTCCGTTTTTACAGCGCTAAAATCCTTCAAACCCATTGGACTTCTATCCTTTGGCCCCACTATTTTTTCATTTCAATCTTTTATGACTTCCTTTATTATCTGGCTTGGATTCCACCATCTGCCCATTACAACAATCACTCTTGCAAAACTACCCTGCTTGTCTTTTACCTGCCAAAACTCCAGCCCTTGTTTCATCAACTCTACCTATTTTGTGCTGGCATCTAACTGTTAAAGGGGGAAAGCATGCATATAACAACTGTCACCTTATTTTTTTTTTTTTTTAACCAAAACTTGGGTCTTTTATTGTTTACAAGACCTGTACTTGAATGTGAACTTAGAAGAGTTGGTATTCAGAAGCTTGGCATTTTCTAGTGTCTATTTAAAATAAAACTTCCCACTTCTATAAAATTACTGGAGGTTATGAGATGCCTCAATATTCTAATATCCTTAAGTAGGGCTCTGACCATCTTATATATATAATTAACTGTCAGTGCTCAAAAACTAAACAGTGCAATAAAGATGATTTGGCTTATACAGCCACCTACTATTGATCTTTAATATTAATAGTTTGTGATTTATTGAGACTCAATCTTAAATCATCACGTATCTTTAAAGTTCAGAGACTTTTTAATATATTGTGCCTAAAGTATATGCTCTTATAGCTTCCTTGAAAATTTAAGTAAAATTTAGGATTATTTCACATACTGAAACTGTAAAAAGTAATAGGTATGGAGAGTAATCAAGTACTTATTCTCACTTCTACTTTCTGTGTGCTAATAATATCGCTAGTATATTCAGTAAATTTTATTAACAGTATACGTATTTAAAGTAAAACCCCAAGTGATGTAACACTTTTCCCACAAGAATTATTGTAAATACACCCTTGAAAGTACTGCTGAAATGTTGCATTTATCTTTTTAATGGAATTTAAGAAATTATCTAGAGCTGTAGTGTCCGATATGGTAGCCACTAGCTAACTGTGGTTATTGCAGCACTTGAAATATGGTTAGTCCGAATTAAGATGTGCTGAAAGTACAAAATACACAGAATTTTGAATACTTAGTATGAAAAAAATACTAAAATATTGTCCCTATAGATAATAAGAATATTAAATATCTCAATTTTTCTATTAGTTACGTTTTGCAATGATAATATTTGAGATATACTAGGTTAAATATATTATTTAAAATAATTTGACCTGTTTGAGTTTTTATCTTTTTTATCTTTTTTTTTCTTTGAGACAGGAATTCACTGTTTTAAGTCTTATTGCAACAATATTTTCCATTCTGTAAGAAACAGCTGTGATGCTTGGCTAAAATAATCTTTGCAGCTAAACTGGCTGTTTAAATCTATTCCGCAATATCTATAAAAATTGAGTCTTCAACCAGTAAGCAAAGAAACAGGACATTACTACCATGGGCAATTTATTTTTAAAATAATATCAGTGTTAAAAGCCCTGGGCAATCTTGCCTTAGTATGTCATTTCATGCCAAGACTATTGCAATAGTCGCCTGAATGGCCTTGCTGCTTCAAGTTTTAACTTTTTCAACCCATCCCTCATGCTGCCACCAGAGTGATGTTTCTGCCTGATAATATAACTGCTTCTGAGTACCCTTCAGGGGATCCCCAATCTATGTGAAATTCAAATTCCTTAAATGATACACAAATCCATCTAAGAACTGGTCCTTGGTCCCCTCTCTGACACCAGTCTGGCCCCTGTGCTCCTGTCATTTAAACCGTTTGAAGAGTTGTCTTACAAACCTGTCATTATCCAAACTATGTGCAATGTTGTTTCCCTCATCCCCTCTATCCTAATATGGCAAAAACTGGTTTTGTCCTGTTCCTGTTCAAGTCAGAGATCTCCTAGGAGGCTCCTCCTAATCCTCTGTTCTCCTGAAAGCTAGCCAATCCTTTTGAACACTCTCAATGCACATGTAACAGTTTCTAGGACTTAATTAAAGGCTCCTCAAGGGCAAGGACCATGTCATGATCACTACTGTATCCTTAGCACCCAGCAAAGTGCTTGGCACAGAGAAATGTATATTGAATGAGTTATTTTGAAAGACATTCATGTCCTCATACATACACTCTCATCCCTAACTTACTGAAATTAAAAAGAGATCTTACCAATTACCATATTATAACAAAACTATCAAAAAAGTTTCTATTTCATATAAAAATCTCCATGAAAATCCAATGTTCTTGTTAATGCTGGCTGTTCATCAGAATCACTTATACCACTTTAAAAAATATAAATGCCCAAGCCATACAATCTCTGAGAATATAAATTAATACAGCTGGTGTAGGATCATAGGTGGTTCAGATACACAGTCAGACTTGGGAACCACTGAACCAAAGACTCAAAAGTGTGGGCATAACTCCTGCCCATACATGCCCAGAATTTCACTGAAGTAAGCATCCTAAGAGATTACTAATAGATACTAAAATGCAAAAAGCATACATGTTCCATACATATACTGTGTTCTTGGATCAAGTAGATTTTGGCAGGTAAACACCAGAATTTGTATGCTCACCAATCAGCAGTTAATATTAAACTGAGAATAAAAATATTTACCTAACAAAAAAGGCACACAGCACCATTCTTGTCAAAATGAAGTTCTTTGTTAGTTCATATGTATATATGGAATACACACACGTTTTTTTATTTTCTTTTTTGAGACAAGGGTTCACTCTGTTGCCCAGGCTGGAGTGCAGTGGTGCGATCATGGCTCACTGCGAGCCTTGATCTCCTAGGCTCAAGCCATCCTCCTGCCTCAGCCACTCAAGCAGCTGGGACCACAAGTGCATGCCACCATGCTCAACTAATTTTCAAAAATTATTTTTTGTAGAGATAGGGTCTCACTATGTTACCTAGCTTGGCCTCAAACTCCTGGGCTCAAGCGATCTGCTTGCCTTGGCCTCCCGAAGTGCTGAGATTATAGGTACTGCACCCTGCCAGTACCTATACTTTTAAAGTTGTCCTAATTTAGGGAAATGTACCAGCTAAACCTAAGCATGGAGTCTCACACTCCTTTAACTCCAATTATTCTTAGAATATACTTTGTGCTTAGAATTTGAAGAGCATCTGACACAAGATTGGAATAGTTTTCCAACTAAATTTTTGTCTTCTAGTGTCACCTCTCCTAGTAGGTATGATTATATGCTTTAGGGATAACACTTTAGCTGAAGTACTCAATATGTGTGTGGACTTCAGAAGTATTTATTATGGTTCTAGGCTTCTCAAGACAACATATAAAGCAATCCTCTTTTGCAATGTATTTTAAGGATTTTCTAGTTGAGCTTTTGTTATTTTGATAGACTTTATTTTATCCAAAAATGCTCCTAAAACAAACATTTCAGGTTTTGGCTGACACATCATTCAGTTGTTTGCTTTGCTGAAATGCCTTCAACTCCCCCTCAAATAAAAATTGGATGAAATTCCCAGACAAGTTTGAGCAAGAGAGGATCTGAGACACAGCAGTTTATTAAAATCCAATGTCCAAGTTTCTCTGAGACTGAGGCTAAAGTAAACAACAACAACAACAAATTACTAGAATTAAAAGTAGAATTAATTCAGGTTGCAGGGTCATATTCTTTGTGTTTGTTCTCTACATGGATTCGTCTCTACAGGAAAACAATATTTTACATCAGGCCATGCACATCTGCTACTACTAAAATCTGTTTTCCCCTCTCTGGATGAAACTCAAAAAGGAGTTGACTAAAGTTGTTTGTGTAAATGGTTCCAATTGCTTACAGAGAAGTAAACCTCAGTAGAATCTTGCATTAGCCCTTGCACATACACAAATACTATGTGTACTACAGAAATAGTTTTGGCATGATTGGTGATATGTGTATTACCAAAGACTATGTTCCTAAGAGCTCTGCTCTACCATATACTATGTCATGATGAAACAACATTAGGCACCTGACACACTGTGTTCTTAAAAAGTAAGTCCCATTACCTCTGTGGCCATCTCTCTAATTAGAAATATCTAGTCATTTCTAACAATTTCCAGCTACTATTGCATTTGTAGGCAAAAAGTCAATGAGATAAAGTCAGGTAAAGTTATATTCTTGAACAAATCCACTTTGGAGTAAAATTACAGAAATAAGAAAGCCTTTGTTTCAGGTACATTTATTCCTGCAAAATCATGTTTGTTATCAGAATAAGCAATTAAAATAAATTAATATTCAGGAACTTTTGCCATAGTTATATTGCTGCACCACAATAGACACATAAGGTCATTTCATGGTACTTGTAGTTACAATCTAGAATAGAAAGCAAAAATTAGCAATTTATATTATGTAAGATTCACAAGCCAGCTACAAAAGAACTTAATTTATTGAAGTTTCCACTTCAAATTGCCAACAGGATACTGCGTTCCATGTGTATTGCATTAACATTAACGAAACTGTGAAAAATGAGATAGAAAGCCTTTAAATAGTGATTTACCAACTACTTCAGGTGCACTTGTTACACTGGCATGGAAATGTGTGAAAGCAGTGAGGGAATAAGAATTGAGTTACAAAAACTTTGCCAGCCTTCAAATAAAGTACCCTTAAAGAGACTACTCCATATGAAATGAGTGTAACTGAGGCTGCTGGCATTATGGCATTAATGTGGCAGAGTGGAATTATGGCATTTTGATCTCATCCTCATCAGGCCATCATTCCTAGATTCTTCTGATAAAAAGATTATATACAAGAGTGATTATGCTATGAAGGCAAGCAAATAAACATAAAAAGTTCTCATCCTGTGTAATAAAATAACACAAGTGGTAATAACAATCTATGCCTTATTGTCCACACTAGCCTATATCACTGCAATAATTCGGTACTAAGGAAGCTCTGATGAACAAGAAATCTTTAGGTGTACAGAAGACCAGGAGTTGATAAAGCAATGGAAATGTCAAAAGGGGGTGAGGGGAAGCTAATTTCAAAATATGAAATCCAGTTTCCCTACCCATAGGCCTTATATTAAACTAAGGTATCTTTCACCTGGCATCTAAAAGGACAAGAACCTCAGAGCCCTACTACATTGCTTCTATATTACAGTCTCTATTTTGCAAATTTCAGTGTTTCTGATGATGAAAGGAGGATTTGTTTTAAGCAAAATCCCTAAATCCTGGAAAACAAAATTTGGAGCTTGTTCTAATCACTAGTAACTAGCTGTGTGCCTTTTAATGAACTTACTTCAATAAAAATGTGAGCTGTAGCCTCCTTAGGCGCTTCAAACAGGAAGTCTATGAAATCCGGCAAAGGTTAAAGACCAAGTCATAAGGATATATAACACATTTGCAAAGCAGTTTTTTCCCTACTCACATTAAAAGAATCTTGTATTATAGCCAAAGCATATCAAAATGCTGCATATCATAATCTGCTCTCTGCTCTTTAATCAACTATTTTTATCTTAAACTGTGCAAATAATGAGAAGAAATTCCAAATGACATATGGAAGGAATTATCTGTTGATCTAGGTTTAAAAATATCACCATCCTCTAAACAATCCAACATTCTTAAATATAGTCACTATCTGGCAACTGAGCCACCACTTTCATCATGCAATAATCATTTAGAGTATCTACTATGTGCCAAGTCATACACTAGACACTTGGTGTATAAACACAAATGAGACGATTATTGACTTTCAGCAATAATCTAGACAGAGCAGGCCAAAGGAGAAATAATGACACGTAAACAAATAAATCCAACAATAACAACAACCACCACAAAAAAGAGCCCGTCCAGGGAACCCAAAAGTTAAAGTTTGTAACCTCAAGTGCAACTTTTGAGCAATCTTCCTACTTTAATACTTTAAGCCTTGAACTCCTATGACTGTAACTTTTGGCTGAAATTTGAAAGACAAGAAATCTTGAATAACAGGAAGATAATAGATTATTTTGCTTAAATTCAAAGCCCCAAAATAGGCGTCTTCAAGTTCTTTGCAGTTTTATACCTTATTCTTCTCCATTAGTAAGTGAAATAAAATCATCCTCAGTTCCCTAGTTTCACTAATACAATCTTCAATTCTTGCCTTTAAACTCCAACATAAAAATAGCCAATGTTTGTTTTGAATTTTACAGTTTGAAAAATTCTTTCAAATACTTTGCAGATCATTTGTTTCTCACTGTAGAACATTACTATCTTCATTTTACAGATGTAAAATGAAGTAACCTGAGACTCCAAGAAGTTAAATAATTTCCGCAAAGTTAAACAATTAACAATTGGAAGAGCTAGAATTGTAACCCTGGTCTTGGTGGCCAGATCCAAGTCTCCTTCTGTTGCATTGTACCAGGCTCTACTGATTTCTAACAGCCTCTCTACCTTCACTCCCTCCTTTCCTTTTTGCCTATTTCTATTATTACGATAATCTTACAACTGGTCTCCCTCCAGTGTAAAAGTATAAAATTAGGTCCCTTCCTCACAGTCCCTCCAGTTCCTGCTTAAATCATTTGGTAACACAGACCAATTTGCCAGAAAAAGGCATATAAGTACAAACATATACAAAGATTTTTTAACATAATGTCAAGCCCATTCACAGATGCCTCCCTAGATTAATAACTTTGCCTTACCCCCTCAGATATATGACATAAATCTCCAAATGACTCATCTCCTAAAACTCTTCCTTGATCATCTTTCAAGGCTCAAAACTTTAGTGGTTTCCCACTGCCTAGTAAATGAAAGAGAAATCCATAACCCTGACATTCCAGGCTATTCTTGTCTCTCTCTTCTAAGTTCACTAACAAACCCCAGATCCTGTATTCTAGGTAGTAATTGTTATCCTTCAAACATAGCTTTTGCTTTCTCACCACAGTACTCTAAACATTACATCTTATCTACCACCAGCCTCTACCTACACATGAACCCAACCTCTCTGCTTAAACAGACTCCATAATAGAACTCACTTTTCCCCCCACACATAGCCCATTCCATCTTTGAACTGTCCTAGTGTCAAAGAAATACAAAATAAACAACAGAAAACTCTTTGTGTTAAAACAAAAATTATCTCCCTTTAATATTTGTGGTATCTGAAGCAAAAGGCAACAAACCTAATCCAGTCCCACACAATCTTTCCTTTCTGCTTGCCCTTCTTAGAGCACCGTGTCCTTTTCTCATCATGTGGCATGCAGAACTGAGCACAGTTCTCTCTGTTTGATGGAGACAGTGCTTTTCTCCCTGACAGTCACTTGAGCACAGAAAGAATAGCAAGGTTCTTCACTGCTTTGTCTGGACACCGTTCGTCAGTGCTACCCAAGACTGAATTAATTTCATGGGCAACCATATTGTATTGCTGAGTCTTATTAAAGTTGCAGGACACTAAAACCAGTGAGTTTTTCACTTATGCTGTATTTCAGCCAAATTTCCTGGAACTAAAGGCAGCATTTTATTTCATCCTTATTCCATATTGCTTGTTAGAATCAGCCTATCAAGATATTTTGCCAGGTGAGGAGAGGAAAGTTAGAGGACCAGTCAATAAGTGCAGCAAACCACGATGACACGCGTATACCTATGGAACAAACCTGCACGTTCCACACATGTATTCTGGCTTTTTTTTTTTTTTTTTAGAAGACATTTTAAAAATTTGGTCTTCCCATATATGAAAAAAAAGAGATATTTTGCCATCATGATCCTACCTTCCAACATATTACTTGTCCCTCCCCTTCTTCTGGCACCCAAAAATGTAATCAATTTACCATCATTGTTTTTTTATCAGTTTAGCAATGAATATGTTGAACACGACAAAGATAATTGTCTGGTAATTCCACTTATTCTTCCCCATCATCATTCTTCAACTATCTCTCCTCTAAGCAAGTGGGTCTTAACCTAAGCAACTCCTAGGTCTCATCTCCAAAGATTCAGCAGATTTAGAGCAGGGGCTCAGGAACCTGGAATATTAACAAGCTAAATGGATCTAACGTTGTGGTAAAAATATCTCACTTTAAAAATGGTGCCTTAACTTTTTCTGGTTGTATCAGCAAAGTCAACATCTCCTTCCTCTCTGCTCCTATAACTACATAGTAAACTCTGTAACAGGAAGGATTCTGACTTGTTCGCCACTGTATCTCTAGTACATAGCATGTACCTGAGAATAGTAAGTGCTCGATAATTATTTGTTAAGTGAATGAATTAATATGATTTTTATTGTTTATGCCACTCAGGTAACACAGGAATGTGTTAAATCCACTAGTAAACAGGTGGACTCTGAAGCTCAATTATATACCCAAATGGCCACTGGTATGTAAAATACAGGTTTGGTGAGGCTGGGAAGGCAAGGCGGGCAGATCACTTGAGGTCAGGAGTACAAGACCAGCCTGGCCAATGTGGTGAAACCCCGTCTCTATTAAAAATACAAAAATTAGCTGGGCATGATGACACACACCTGTAATCCTAGCTACTCAAGAGGCTGAGGCAGAAGAATCACTTAAACCTGGGGGGTGGAGGTTGCAGTAAGCCACGATCGTGCCATTGCACTCCAGCTGGGGCAACAAAGTGAGACTCTGTCTCAAAAAAAAAAATAATAATAATAATAATAAATAAAATACATATTCTCTGTAGCACCTTGAATGTGGAAGATTACTGCACAAATATTTACTGAAATATAAAAATGGAAGAAAATAGAGATCCTAGGAACAAGGATATATGAGAATTTGGCATATGGCAGACAGCATAATCAGTGGATAAAGACTAGAATATTTAATAAAAAATGCTAGGAAAACTATCCATAAAGAAAAGTATAAGATTAGGTCCTTTCTTCATACCATATACTATAAACAAAAATAAACTGGAAAAATTAAAATTCTAAATATTAAAAGCAAAACTATAAAGAGTTTTAGGAAAAAAAAGAGAATAAGGGCAAAGCAAAGATTTTTTAAATAAGAAATACAAAGCTTTTGTAAAACTTTTAAGAAAATTATGACACTTTTAAATATATTAAGATAGTTTTGTAAGAAAAAGACTATAAACAAGTAAAAGGACATGGTCCAGACTAGGAAAAAGTACTTGTAACACCTAACAACAAAGACCACACAAAACATATCCAAAAATTTAAAAAATCAATTACAAATAGACAAATAGCCCAATACAAAAACAGGTGAAGTATATGAACAAAGAATTCATGAAAGAGGAAGACATTGGTCAGGGAAATACAATTAAAAAGAAACCCTAAAACTTTGTGATTGGCAAAAAATTTAAAATTTTGATAGTCAAGTTTAGCTAGAGTCGTGAGGAAACAGGAACTTACACATTGCTGGGTTATAAACTGACACAACTTCTTCAAAGGATAAATTGGTAGGGCTTGACAAATTGATGGGAATCCATATTCTAGGACCCAGAAAAATGTCCCTATGTGCACACACCCAGTGAGACTGGTATCTGGTTGTTTATTGCAACATTGTTTTCTCTCAATGAAAGAATGGAAAGCAGCTAACTACACAGCAACAGGGGAATAAATAAACTGGTTAAGGCTTTCAATAGCAGTTAAAATTCATACGGCAGTTAAAGTGAATGAACAAATCTGCATGGATGGATTACAAGTACATAATGAAGCAAAGGTATGTACCATATGATATAACATAAGAAGAAATAGAAAAATTTCTGCTTGCAAAAATGTTTCAACAATATGGTACACATTTTTTTTTTAAAACTTCATTGTGACAATGTTCAAAACACAAAATTAAAATAATACAATGAAACTCAACACATTGCTTTAATAATTATCAATATTTTGACAAGCATTGGTATACATATTTAAATACCAAAATTAATGCTGAGGACAGGGCCATTAACCAAGGCCCACAAAACAGCACTTAACAAAGAGAAAGGAGAGCCGGTTCTACTGCAGGATCTGCCACCATGAGCTCTGTGACTCTGGTGACTCTGCGTGACCTCTCCTCTGAACTGGGAAGACTTCAGAAAGGACTGATAAAATGTTTGGGACAAGATGAAATAATCAGGACTAAACTATAGGAAACCAAGAATGAAACAGATGCAACCTTTCTCAAAGGTACAAGACACCAAGACTCAAAGGATCAAAAACACTACAACTGCATTCCCTACTCCTTATCATTTATAACTAAGTAATCTAAGGTCTCTTCTACCTCTACAAAGATATAATTTCAGCCTCAGATATGTTCTTGGGGGGAGCACTGACATTGCTGCCTCCTCTCCAAAAACCCCTCTTCTTCTATTCTCCCTAAATCCGGAATTTGCTGTAACACCAGGGTAGCAAGTGGCTTTCTAAGTGCTCTCTTTGCTCCTTGTGTCACTCCCTCATTCCACAGGGCTGCTGGCACAAGCAGAGAAGGCTCATAGCCTGGCTCTGACACCTTGAGTGCTGTAGAGCATGAGGGGATTGGAATAACTGATGAATAGAAGCTACACTGGGTTGTTTGGGAAGGTGGACACATACCTCTTGAAACAATGTGCTGCTGTAAGGACCCAGCAGCTACTCAGGAGCGTAGCCCCGCAGAGGAGCCTGCCATCTCCATGGGATGACTTCAGCCGGAGGGAAACCTGCCAAGGCCAACCACCCCTAAGAAGAAAATGAGCTACACATCAACATCAGTAAAAGGCAAAAAAGCAAAGGAAAGCACTGGTTAAAGCAATGACTTAAATAACTTTAACGCCTTGCAGGCAGGGGAAAAGGAAAGCAAAAGGGACTCCAGGATACAATCCCTTCCTACTTTGAGAAGGAGACCCCACAGCTCTGAGCAGGCCTGGCATCAGCAACTCTGAAGATTTGCTTATAGGCATTTGTATAGATCCCACCTACCTGACACTCTTAGAAACAAGTTGTCTTCCTTATAGTTCATGATTTAAAGTGTAATTTCTCTCCTCACTCTACCTCACCTATGCAGTCTGAAGAACTATTTAATAAAGTTTTCCATTAGTAAATTCTACGAACAAAAAACTTAGATTAAACTGAGTCAAGTCTGAAACAAATACATTCTAAATTAAATGACTCTTTGTAGTTAAACACATTTCCAGGTCCCCTGTTAAATTATTTTGTTTGTGCCATGTAACTTTTCAGCAACACATCTAATCTCTTAAATCAGGCTGGTGATATAAGAACATGGTCTATACAAAGTAAACATAGGTCAAAGGACAGTGAAATTATCAGTGAAATCTGAATTTAGTTTAGAAAATAAAATGAGCACAAGTCTCTTATATAACAGAACATCCCCAGTTTGTAACACTCTATGTATATAAATAATTCTGTAATATAAAAAGTCTCTTTTGAAGGAACTTTTACCTTAAAGAATTTTTCCCGCCAATGATCCGCTTCTGCCGACGGTGCAGTAATCTCAAGCCACAAACAGATGAGAGGGACTCTGAAGCAGAAATAGGTCATTAATTAAGCTATCACATTGCTGATGGAGGGGTAAGACGATAACTGACATACTCCACTGATGCTTCCTCCCCTATGTCAAAATGCCTTTTCTCTGCAAATTAAAATTTTTCTTGTAACAAAAATAGTTTTCTCATTTGATTAAATGGCAATAATTTGCAAGTAGACAAGAAACATTATGAGGTTTCCCATTCTTCACCTCTGACGGGTTCATGGGCTGCTGACTGGTTTGACTCTGTCCAGTACTTCATCCTGGTAGGTACCTATATCTCCTGCTGCTGCTATTTTGTATAAAGTATGGAACAAAATGTATGGAACATTAAACAAAATAAGAGAACTGCAAAGGCAGTAATGGCCTAAATTACTTACTTTCCACACACAACACTGTTCTAAGTCACATATAAAAATGTAACTCAGGTCTGGGCGTGGTGGCTCAAGCCTGTAATCCCAACACTTTGGGAGGCCGAGACGGGCAGATCACAAGGTCAGGAGATCGAGACCATCCTGGCTAACACAGTGAAACCCCGTCTCTACTAAAAAATACAAAAAAACTAGCCGGGCGAGGTGGCGCGCGCCTGTAGTCCCAGCTACTCGGGAGGCTGAGGCAGGAGAATGGCGTAAACCCGGGAGGCGGAGCTTGCAGTGAGCTGAGATCTGGCCACTGCACTCCAGCCTGGGCGGCAGAGCAAGACTCCATCTCCAAAAAAAAAAAAAAAAAAAATGTAACTCAGAAGAGCAAAGCACATTCCCAGGCTAGAATTCTGATGTGAATTTATGTTTACTTAGCATGTCAACATACGGAAATGGTTTGCTAAGCCAATTTAAGTGGTAAACTATGGTTAAGGCTATACAGGCAAACCTCCCAAGGTAACAGTCTTCTGTCAAGAACATACAAAAAAAAAGAATTAAATTAAAAATATGTGAAAAGCTGGTATGTGAAAGAAAGGCAAATATAACAGGCATGACTAATTTTTAAAATATTTGAGAAAATAGGAGAATTTATATAGAGGTACTTTGTTTATTTGGTTAAATATATGTGTATAAAGTACAGATATGTAGTTTTTCTATCTAAGGGGAGGACGGTGGGAATTGTGCCAAGAACAGGAAGACCTAATCAACCCTAATGGTCTCCCATAATAACCAGGTAGAAGGGAGCCCAATAGGGAATCAGCAATAGTTATTTCTTGATGGAGAAAGAGGTTCAACAGTGTGTACCAAGATGATTAATTTGCCAAATGATCTCAGAGGTATGCTGTCAAACTTTAACCTTCATCTCTTAGAATATGAGTCCTCTAGATGACACTGCAAATTGTAAGATATTAGAAAAAACATAAGTTTCCAATAATGCTCCAAGTTGGGTCAATGTATATGATGCCAAGGAAAGGAATGATGTAATATTTAAAACAAGCAAAATTTTAAGTTTACATCATTCTGGGGCAAAGAACCAGACTGCAAGAAAGTAAACTCTATTTAAAGTCATACACTATTATTTAAAAATTTTACAAGAAAAACGAAGTTCATTTTTAAAAGGAGACCATCAGATAACCAATAACTAATGGCTTCAGTTTGAATCACCTTATAGATGTCACCAGGTGCTGAGTATCAACATAAAATCAACTGGTTAATATGCCAGATTCTGTAATCTAGCTAGGCTAAGATGAAATCTTTTTACTTGAAATATGGTAGCATTGCCATAACCATGGAAAGGTATCAAAAAGATTATTGCTATAATTCTAGGAAGGCATTAAAAATGAACATATAAATAATGATTTTTTAATGTTTTTCAACTACTTACAGAATTTCACATAATTCAAAGAATCAGTTATGTCCCATTTGTAATGGTAATTAAAATTATTAAAGGGAATTTAGTAAATTAAGTTATAATCAGAATTCAGGGGGAAAGGGCTGGCCAAGTCATTTGCATATATACATAGATCTATACACACACACACATATATACACACACATATATACACATTCATAAATAAAAATATATTTAATATATATATGAATAGAAAATAAAGTGCAAAGGATTGTAAGTGTTCTTTTCACAATCAGAAGCCCCTCAGACAGCAAAGAATCATATTAACGACATCCAATTCATTTGTTGCATTGTCTTTGGCAGCTATTAAAAGGTGTTAGAAAAAGAGAACGCTCAAATATAGGTGCACCTGATTTTAACAAAATCCAGAGTATCAGAACTATAAACTTTCAATCCAGATAAAGAGGTGACTGTTCTTTTCATAAAATGTACCACAAATTTCTCCAAAATAGCCCATTCTCTCAGTCATTTAAAGAATGTTTCATAAAAATTAAATAGGCCGGGCGCGGTGGCTCACACCTGTAATCCTAGCAGTTCAGGAGACCCAGGTGGGCGGATCACCTGAGGTCAGGAGTTCAACACCAGCCTAGACAACACAGTGAAACCCCCGTCTCTACTAAAAATACAAAAATTAGCCGGGCATGGTGGCAGGCGCCTGTAATCCTAGTTACTTGGGAGGCTGAGGCAGGAGAATCACTTGAACCCGGGAGGTGGAGGTTGCAGTAAGCCGAGTTGTGCCACTGCACTCAAGCCTCAGTGACAAAGCAAGACTCCGTCTCAAAATAAATAAATAGATAAATAATAATAAATGTACACAGAGCTTACAAGAACTCTATTCACTTAAACTATGAAACATTACTGTATCATACGAAAGGATTACTTATCATTTTCCTTAAATTTTTAAATTTCAGAGAATAAAATATACAAAAGATCATTTTCTTTTCGAAATTCATTTTTAAATATCCTTGTTGAAAATATTAGTAAGACTTTAGAAATGCCTTTAATTCATTTCTATATTTTCAGTACTTTCCTTTTTATGAAGTCAATATCAATTCTGGATCTTCAAAGATAGCAACAAGCATGAGAGCTTTATTACATCTAAAAAAGGAAATACAGAAATGGCTAAGAAAGTGAAAAGGGGATGATCCCAGAGATTATAAGGCCCCGTAAATTCACTCCTACCCCTGACCCTTGTTCTACCTGTCAGCCCCACCTAGGCAAGTTTGCCAAGAACTACTGGATCTAAGTAATAGCACAAGACATGGGCCTGTATATGTTCTTGTTGTACTTGATTTCTGTTATCAAAGTACTGCTTATAGTGATAGAGTGGGAATTAGTATTCTTTGACTTGTTTAGGGCTCCAGAAGGTGACTTACCTTTATTACTGTTACCTGAGGCCTTCTTGCCAAAATAATCACAAATAACTCCTGCATCTTCACTGTGGCGGCAGTTGTGTCTTCCAATATCTTGCTTGATACAGTCAGCCAAGGACCTCTCATTTCCTGTGCACTTCACATTATCCACATGGATGGGTCCTTTTCCTTCTCCAAAATAAGCCATGGTTCTTGCTCTGGCAGGACCCCTGAAGATAGAACATTCTTAATGATGTGAAGAATCCGTCAATCATATATCTGAATAAATCATAACATGTATTCAATTTTATTCCTTAATTTTTACATATTAAAATTAGCATCTGCATGTGCTAAAAACCATTTGTTTCATGACTGTTAAAAAAATTAAATTAAAAAGGTAATAATTATACCTTCTCTGTTGCCATACTCCACAGCCACTTTATTATATCACTTACCTCTAATTTAGCTTTTTCTAAGAAACTCACATTTAATGGCACATCAAAAAATCATGATAGTCTTTAACTCTCGTTTAAGCAGGAAAAAAATACCTCTAAATTTCCTACCCTCTTAAAGAGTATAATACTCTCTTAGTATTGGTATAATATTGTGAAGAAAACGATGAGATTAAATAATAACCTAAGAGCTAAGAACTAATTTTTTGCCTCCTTTAGAAGAAAAAAAGTACAATTTTTTTAGGCCAGGCACGTTGGCTCACGCCTGTAATCCCAACACTTTGGGAGGCCGAGGCGGGCGGATCACCTGAGGTCAGGAGTTCAAGACCAGCCTAGCTAACATGGTGAAACCGTTTCTACTAAAAATACAAAAATTTAGCTGGGCGTGGTGGTGTGTGCTTGTAAGCCCAGCTACTTGGGAGGCTGAGGCCGGAGAATCACTTGAACCCAGGAGGTGGAAGCTGTAGTGAGCCCGAGATCATGCCATTGCACTCCAGCTTGGGCAACAAGAGCAGAACTCTGTCTCAAAATAAATAAATTAATTAATTAATTAATTAAATTAGCTGGGCATGTGGTCCCAGCTACTCTGGAGGCTGAGGCAGGAGAATGGCTTGAACCCAGGAAGCAGATATTGCAGTGAGTCGAGATCATGCCATTGCATTCCAGCCTGGGTGACAAAGCGAGACTCGTCTCAAAAAAAAAAAAAAAAAAAAAAAAAAAGCACAATTTTTTAATATTTATTTACTTTTTTTTTTTTTTAAGACAGAGTCTCATTTTGTCACCCAGGCTGGAGTGCAATGGCGTGATCTCAGCTCACAGCAGCCTTGACCTCTTGGGCTCAAGAGACCCTCTCACCTCATCCCCACCAGTAGCTGGGACTACAGGCACATGCCACCATGCCTGGCTAATTTGTTTGTATTTGTAGTAGAAACGGAGTTTCACCATGTTGCCCAGGCTAATCTCAAACTCCTGACTTCAAGCAATCCATCCACCTTGGCCTCTCAAAGTGCTAGGATTACAGGAGTGAGCTGCTGCACCTGGCCTAAAAATACAATTTTTAACAGAGACAGAGAAAAACAGGAATCATGACTAGATGGCAGACTTACTTTTAGTTTATTAACTTTTTTGTTTTAATAACACATTTTAAAGTATGCAAATGCAAAAATATTTAAATGAAATAAATATTTCAAACTAACGCCATATTTAGAACTCAATTCCTGATAAATTAATGAAATAGTTATCAAAGGCAAAAGTTTTCAAGCAAATTAATGAAATAGTTATCAAACGCAAAAGCTTTCCAGATGAATTACTGGAAAACTATCCTTGAAATCTCAAGTTAGGGAAAAACTTAATACAGTGGACATAAAGGGTATAAACTATAAATTTTAAAATTGATAAACTTAGCAAAAATTAAATTAAGACTGTAGCTTTACTAAAAACTACCCTAAGGAAAGTGAAAAGATAAATTTAAAAGTTGATATTTGTAGAAATATATTTGTTGGTGAATATACTTTCCAATAGAGAATAATGGCATACAATATACAAAGAAATCATTTAAAAAAATCAGTAATCTGTTTTTAACAAAGCTCTAGGTGATTCTTCTGCAGATACTTCTGCATCAAACTTTGGCAAAGAAAACTAAGTTATTTCTCCATTGTTGCACATGTGTTTTAAAATTATTAGACTTCTTACAATTATATATATATATCCTCATACATAAATCTTTGTGGGCAGCTTACATTTCTTCCTAGAAGTTTTATTCTATTTTTTCTATTTTTTAATTAATTAATTAACTATATTATTTATTGTATTATTCTTTTTTAATTTTATGTATTTATTGTATATCACAGTTCTTGTCTGTCTGAAATTTATTTGTTTAATGTTAATAAGAAATCTAGCTTTATTTTTGTCCCTAAAGTAGTTGTCCCAATAATCAGCTGATTTGAAAGGCTTTCTTATTTATCAAGCTATGTGTGCACAAGCCATTTCTTGGTCTTTATAGTTCAGTAATTCACAACCTTAGCTCCCCATCAGAATTGCCTTTGAAAACACTTAAAATATAGCAAAACCTAAACCTTACCTCACTTTGAATCAAAGTAGAATGAATAGTATTTTTTTAAGTTCCAAAATGATTTCAATCTACAACCAAGGTTGATAGCCACTGCTGCAATGTCACTGACCTCTTTAACTATTCCTGTGCTAGTACCACATGGATTGGATTTCAGATGAATTTGGAAGTCAAATCACCCTCCCCATCCCACATGCACACCAAGAAAAATGAAAGATTTTTACTAGCATAGTATTTGATGTATAAATTTATTTCTATTTTGTCTTCACATTCAGGATTGCGGTATGTCTCTTCATTGATAAGGTCTTCTAGCATTAGTAAAGACTTAGGTTTTTCACATAGGTCTCAGTTCTTACAAAGTTTTTGTAACTTCTACAAATCTTTTTTTTCTTTTTATTTTCTACTTATCCCACAGGCAGACCACTGCCTTTTAAGTATTTATGTTTTATCTTGTTACATTAATAAACACTAGTTCTAGTCTCTTTCCAGTTGATTCTCTTGGGTTTTCTAGGTGAACAATCATATTATTCATATAAATATTCTGACCCTTCCTTTTCAATACTGATACCTCAATTCTTAATGCTTTAGTGCAACCTCCAGACAATGCTGTCATTGCAGTAATGGCAGGCACTCTTTTGTTCCTATTTGATGCTTATTTGTGATATAAAATTAAAGCAGTTTAATTTTGTTCTCAGCTTCCTAAGAGATTTCAGGAAGAAATATTTATTTTATCATATAACTTTTCAACATTTTTAACATGATCATATTTGTTTAATCATTTTTAAAATTGTTGTATATTTATGGGTGACACACTGAATTACATTAATTGGATGCCTCAGTTTGAATCACTCTTACATTCCTACAACAGACTGCACTTATTGGTGATATATTGCTCTTCTAATACATCGTTGAATTAAATTTGCTAATATTTTGTTAGCAAAATAACTTTGTATGTAGATTCATTAGATTGAGGTATAGTTTTGTTTTTTGTGTTTACTTACCTAGTCTTGAAATCAAATTAAATTAGCTTCATAAAATGAATGGAAAGATTTCCATACATTTCTTTGCTCTGCAACAATTCATGCAATTCAGAAACTGTCTCTGAAGGACTGGTGAAAAGTCTAGCAAAAAAATCAGTCATTTCTTTCATAGCCATTAATCTAATTGGGGTTTCTATCTCCTATATCAATTTTGATAATGTTTTTGTTGAAAACGTAGTTTCCCAGATAATCATCCATTTCATCTAGATTTTCAAGTGTATTTGCTAAAAGTAGTTCATATTATTATTATTATTATTATTATTATTTGAGATGGAGTCTCACTCTGTTGCCCAGGGCTGGAGTGCAATGGCACAATCTCGGTTTACTGCAACCTCTCCCTTCTTGGTTCAAGCAATTCTCCTGCCTCAGCCTCCCAAGTGGCTGGGATTAGAGGCATAAGCCACCACAGCCAGCTAATTTTTGTATTTTTAGTAGAGACGGGGTTTCACCATGTTGCCAGGCTGGTCTTGAACTCCTGGCCTCGAGAGATCTGCCCGCCTCAGCCTCCCAAAGTGCTGGGATTACAGGCATGAGCCGCCGTGCCCAGCTGTATTATTAATCTACTAGGGTTTTTGTTTAACCTTCTATATATCTGTGCTTAAATTTCTTTTCTGTTCTCTATGTTTACTTGCATTGTCTCTCCTTTTTCTTAGGCAAAATTACATAAGATTGTTAAGACTGTTGTTTATTAACCTTCTTTAAAAATAAAAATAATTGCTGATAATGTGTAGATATAATGTAAAGAAATTTGAAGTTCAAATCGGCATAATTTGAAGACAATAAAAAATTAATAGAATTTGGAAACAAAAATTTCAGATTATTCCCAGCAGTTTCAGAGGTGAGAATGGGTGGAGGTAGAAAGTAAACAACAGTATGTTAAATGTCTTTATCTTTTTCAGGAAGGAGAAGTTACAGATAATAATTTTTGAAATTATTAAGAAAATATGTTTCAGTATGCTTGCTAAAAATTTAAAAAGAACTTCTAGAAAAACAATAAGAATGTTGAATTTCTAGACCACTGAGAAAAAATGAAAATTGAAAATTGAATTAATCATGCAAATCAAAAAATCAGACGATTACACACACAAAAAAAAAAACAGAAAATAAAGCATGATAAATAACATAAAACTAGATGGCAGGTAGAAGTAAACATACAGAAAATAAAATTTAACTCATTTAAATAAACCAAAAGCATCATTTCTTAGCAAATGATCAACTTACAGACTAAAATAAAGCACCATTTTAGATACATCAATAAGTTGAAATTAGAGAACATTTTAACTAATAACAGCACATGATTAAAGAAATTCTCATTGATATAGTGAAATCTAACATATTTTCTTTTGACTACTCTTTCTTTAGACAATTAAGGACTCTGCCATCCATAGAAAAAAGCTTCTCATGGGCTTACTGAATCTAGCAATTCATAGCTGAAAATTTCAATGACACAACGGTTTCTAATAACTAGTCTTTAAACTGGATGTCAACTGCTCCTGGTAGATAGTAACTTTCCAAGAGATACACAGGCTCTAAAGGAATCAATTTTTATATCCTCAAATTTCACATATATTCTTTCTTAAAAATAATCTTGCTGCTATCAAGATCAAACTTCTCTTTCAAAATTTCCCTTCTCTCACTTCACAAAAAGCGTATCTTACACTCATTCCAAATCCTACCACAGTGCATTTCTCCAAAGTTTGAAAGCCTCTAAAGTAGACAAAAGAAAAATTCAAAATATATGATAGCAATGAAGCTTCCTTAACCCAAACAACACAAACCCAACCCATTGGTCTAATTAAGAAATGAGAGCTTTGGTAAACTTTTATTTTCTATGTTTAATAATTATTTAATAATTTTATTAAATTTTTTGTTGTTTATTATCAGTTGTATACTAGAAATTACAAAATCTAGAGACACCTGAAACTTCCTAGCATAATTTTTCTCTGTCTCCATGTACATATGTGTGCGTATAGCTGTATATATGCACACACGTGTATATGTATACGTGTATGTGTGCATATATGTGTGTGTATATACATACACACACATATTTTTAAGGCATAATAACATTGAGATTCCGTGGGGGAAGAAAATTTAAAATACGATTTCAAGGAGAATAAAAAACTGTAAAATTTCTGGTCAAAGAAGTATCTTTTGTTCATGTATTTTTTTTAAATTGATAGCAGAATCAAATTACTATATTTATATTTTACTGAATATAATTAAGAGTGGTGTAACTGTTTTATATTCAAATATCATACAAATATGCCAGAAATTAAGTCCTTTGCAGCTATTTAAATGTAAAATAGATACCAGATATACTTAATTTTAGATCTCTACTAAAGCAGTAAGAATATACAATTTTTAAAAATTTTTTAAGGATTAATATGCTAACAAATATGTTCAAAAACAACGTTATACTGGAACATATGCTAATGGATCCACATAAAGTGTAAAAATGGAATTTCTATCATGACTACTTAGTATATCTCAATGAATTTAACTGATCTCAACACATTATCAACAATCTACAAACAATATGCTCATATACTAGACTTTGTCAGACATTATGTAATGCATCATTAAATAATGCCTTTTACTTTCTGTTCACTTTAATCGGATCTGTATTAGTTACCATTCACATTTCCTTTTTTATTATCTCATTTCTGTCTTTCCCATTATTAAAAGGCTTTCTAATACTATTTTGATTCTCAG
This sequence comes from Macaca nemestrina, assembly GCF_043159975.1. Classification (NCBI taxonomy): domain Eukaryota; kingdom Metazoa; phylum Chordata; class Mammalia; order Primates; family Cercopithecidae; genus Macaca; species Macaca nemestrina. Next base: position 70,864,264 of record NC_092127.1, on the reverse strand, counting down.
TGTTTCCAAGGACTGGCTGGAGGAGAGATCTCTGAAATTCCTATTTATGAGGCTCAAACCTTATAACAGCTTCAAAGTTTCCTGGATTCATTTCTACAAATAAGCCCTTTATTAAATATTTTTTGTGATTCAAAATAGACATGATGAAAATTATTTATATACATATGTTCTTATACGAAATCCAATTTCCCCTCAGCGGGAAATTATAAAAATATGCAAGTATATTTAGATTAATCAAATAGCTAAACAATTCTCATTTAAATACTATTTGATGGCAAATTGCAAATTATGTTATCTAGTTTGTTACGGTAACATTAAATTACTGAATTACTTATAAGACTATTTAAAACACGATTATAAAGTCTTTTGATGCTTTTCTTGATTGATAAGTATTACAGAAATATTGAAAGCTGCAACAAACTTTGTTCACTTAATCTAGATTGTGTTTCTCATCTAAAATCACTTTTTTCTGCTTTAATGAGGTATAATTGATATAAAAAATCTTCATCAGTTTGGACATATGCATGTATCTGTGATACCATTACCACAACCAAGGTGCTAAATATATCCTTCACCTCCAAAAATTTCCTTGTGTTCTTTTCTGAGGTTTGTTTGTTTGTTTTATTCTTTATGTTCTGTTTTGGTTTTCATTTGGTTTTGGTAAGAACACAAATAAGATCTATACCCTCAGCATATTTTGAAGTATATAGTACCATATTATTAACTATAGGTACTATATTGTACAGTAGATCTTTAGAACTTATTCATCTTGCATGACAGAAACTTTATATCCATTGAAAAATAATTTCCCATTTTCTTCTCCTCCCAACCCCTGATAACCACCATTCTATTTCTGCTTCCATAAGTTTGACTATTTTAGATATATCATATAAGTGGAATCATGTAGTATTTGTCTTTCAGTAACTGTATATATATGCATACCACGTTTTCTTAATCCACTCATTTAGGCTGTTTCCATATCTTGGCTATTGCAAATAATGCTGCATTGAACATGGGAGTGCAGATATTTCTTTGACGTTCTAATTTCAATTATTTCGGCCATATACCCAAAAATGGGATATCTAGATCATATGGTAGTTCTACTTTTAACTTTTTAAGGAACTATTTTCCATACTGTTTCCATATTATTTTCCACAGTGGCTGTACCATTCTACATTCCCACCAACAGTGTATAAGGGTTCCAGTTTCTCCACATCCTCACTAACAGTTGCTACTCTTTGTTGTTTTGATCATAGCCATCCTAACATGAGGCTAAATTCACTTTTGAGTTAAATGCTAAATGGACTAAATGATTGTGTTAGGCCATTCTTCCATTGCTATAAAAAAATACCTGTGACTGTGTAATTTATAAAGAAAAGAGGTTTAATTGGCTCATAGCTCTACAGGCTTTACAGGAAGCTTGGTGCTGGCATCTGCTTGGCTTTTGCTGAAGCCCAGGGAGTTTTCAATCATGGCAGAAAGTGAAGGGGGAACAGACAAGTCACACAGCAGAAGTAGCAGCAGAAAGCAGGGTGGAAGGGTGCCATACACTTTTAAACAACCAGATCTCATGTGAACTCAGGGCATGAGCTCATTTATCAGCAAGGGGATGGCCTAAGCCATTCATGAGGGATCTGCCCCCATGATCCAAACACCTCCCACCAGATCCCACCTCCAATATTATGGATTACATCTCAACATGAGATTTGGGTGGGGACAAATGTCCAAACTATATCAATGATGATAAATAAAAAGCAATCAACAATTTAGAAAGAAATTCAAGTAATAACACACAATTATGTGTGTATTGATGATGCTTGATGAACACGTTTAGGATATTTTTCTCTCCTTAAACTTAGCTGAGACACAATTTGAAGATCAACTTTGGTGCCAATCCTTCCCTTTGTATTTCCAAAGGTAATACTAGGCTTCTTGGATCACCTCCACCAAAACAATAAAATTAAAATATGGCCAAGAAACCAGTCTTAAAGAGCAGTATCTTTTAATGGCTGATTTTGGGTGAGGAAATGTATTGGGAATGTAATTTCTTTCTCAAATGGAAAAAGGAGTGATAGAAACACAGTGAGCAAAATATATTTAAAATTAATCACTGACTAAATTCACTTTCACATCTAATGTAGACTCTCCCTACTTTACTGTCCCATATTCTGAAAATTGAAAATTTATATCACAAATGAAGGGTTAATTGGCTGTAGGACAACTGGAATTGCAACTGGGTCCAAAACTATGCCATAAATTGAAGTAGTATCGAGTAACCAGAAACAATCAAATCAAATCAATATGTGGCCAGTATTTTCAAATGAATGACAGAAGCTCATTTTAAGTAAGAAGTAACTCTTTAGAATAAGCATTTAAAAATTCAGATATGCTCATCAGTAACCATCCCAAATAATTAGGTTTTCCTAATTATAGCCAAGACGATGACAGATCACAGCTGAAGTTTACCCCCAACATTTTAACTTTTATTAAAACAGAAATGCTTTTTAAAATAAACGTGTATTATTTATAGAAAATAACCATATGAACTGTCCAATATTTAAGATGCACACAGATATACAATTAAGGATGTATTTTTAAATCCAAATTACTATTAGTAATCTACTCTGAGCTAGGCAATTTATATATATTATCTTAAATTTATAACCCTCTGCATTATAACATTTTCCATATTTTTGTCACTTCAAAATCATTACTTAGGGTGCTTTCACAGTCATTCATGACATATGCAGAACCAAGTAAAATTTTAAATTACCCAGCTGAAGTCTAACCAACAGGAGATGACCTGCCTTCTTTTTTCCTCCTTTCATATTGTAAACACGTGTCCTTTTCACATTCTATTTAGTGCCATGTTCTTATTGTAACTCACGCCTGAGTGAAGCTTATCTAATGCATGCATTTTCTCTCAAAGTCACATCACAGCCTTTCTGCACTTAGGAACACTACACAGCACTTCGGTACTACAAATGGGGGCCATTTTAAACAGTGAAGTCATCAGCAAAGAAAGCACAGAAATGCAAAAAAAAAAAAAAAAAAATTTTGGCACCACACAGACCGTAAAAAAGGACAACTGTTTACAAGTATGAAAGCTGAAACAAAAATGGAGAGCAGTGACCTCAGCTCTAGGAGCAATGGCTCAGCATTTGCTAATTCCGTGTCCACAGCGACTTTATAACTACCAAGAAAAATGAGAACCAACAGTAATTTCAATAACTCTAGAGTCCCTTAAAAGGCTACAATGTTGAAACATTTATCACAGAGAAAAGGTTAACTGAGAGCAGCTGATACAAGCAGTATTATGACTAGTCAGAGTTATTAGACGATTTTGTTATTAGATAAAAAGCTACATTTCTTATGTGACATAATATTTCTTGTGAGAAGATAGAAAAATGTGAAGAGTATCTACTTATTACTTCTTTTTAATTCTGGATCAAAACAATATGCGGCCACTATTTTCAAATGAATGACAGAAGCTCGTTTTAAGTAAGAGGTAACTCATTAAAATAAGCATTTAAAAATTCAGATATGCTCATCAGTAACCATCCCAAAAATTAGGTTTTCCTTACTTATAGCCAAGTTGACGACAGATCACAGCTGCATCCTTATCAGTCCATCCATCATCACAGATTGTTCCCCACTGGCCATTGATAAAAACTTCCACTCGTCCTTCTTTCTTATTTTCTCCATCCATCAGTCTGACAGGAAAACCTAAGTCATGATTCAAAAGTATTAGAACAGCCCAAACCAGCAAACTGATGCTAAAGCATGAGCGACTCTACAAAACACAATTGTTCTTTTTAAATCAGCTATAAAATCAGATGGGAAATACTTTTTTTGAGAGAGAGGAGATATATCAATAAAAATTTTATTCATTTTTGCAGTGTCTCTTGCAGCCTTGAATTCAAAGTGCTCACCTTGCTCAACCTTGTATCCCCAGACTGTGGAACAGTGCCTGGCATATAGAGGATAGGCAATCACTGTTTGTTGAATGAATGAATGGCATTATAAAACCGTGAATTACTTTATTACACCTTACTTCTAAATAGTAAAAGAACATTAACTTGAGGTTGTTTTTGCTTCATGTCTGTTCATTTATCCGTGAACAGAGCTAGAAGTTTATACTCCAAAGTCAAGATTTTTAGGAAGATAGAAACAGACACAACCTTGGTATTCATAGTTAGGTAACTTGATTGAAGTCTAATGCTGGAGGAGGCAAAAAAAGAAAGAAAAAGAAAAAAAAAGAAAAGCAGTAAATAGGGACAATTTCCATCTAAGGCTTTCTATTGATTTTAAGGGAAAGAATTAAGTCACAAAAATTACTGACTTAAAAGTTGAGAAACTGAACTCTAGCAAATTAAGATTTATCTAAGTTAATACAAATGAAGGGATTTGTAAAGTGTCACATATCACCACACCAATAATTATGATGTTGAATTGAAACTCCTCACTGTGACTTGCATGGGTTGAATTGTGAGGTCATTAGGGTGGGCCCTAATCAGATATGCTGGTATTCCCATAAAATGGAGAAATTTGGACATGAAGAGGATGATGTGAAGAGACATGGGGAGAGGACTGCCATATACAAGCTAAGGAGAGAGGCCCGGAGCATCTCTCTCTCACACAGTTCTTTTTGAAGGAATGAACCCTACTGACATTTGATTGTGGACTCCTAGCCCCCAGAACTGTGAAACAATAAATATCTGTGTTTAAGCCACCTCTGTGGAACTTTGTTACAGCAACCCAAGCAGGCTAACACTCACACATCTGATTGCCTAGTTACTAGAAGGGTCTCCAGCTTCAGGGCCAAAATTTGTTGGTAAGGATTTAGGGAATACAATAAAGCATGGTAAAATTATCAGTAGAACTAAGGAGGTAGAAGTCTGCAGGTAATGGGCAATATATTATTTAATATATGTTTAAACCAATATGTGAAGTTACTAAATCAACATTGGTTAACTAAAAGAAAATATTGTTACCAAGATGGACACATTCTATTTTTATTCTTCTGACCCATTTTTTACTTCTCCATCCTTCTGTGTTGCCCCAAGAGTTGCTGGCTCCCCAGTGTCTATCCCTAATCATGTTCACTTCATGGGACAGGCAGTATATAGCAGAATCACATAGCAAAATCAAACTCACATATGTTTATGGAGTGCCAACTCTATGTATGCACTGCTCACTATTAGCTGAATAAAAACTTGGAGTTTCAGCTATGTCATAAAACACAATATCGAAACTTTGTATTTCTTATTAATGTATCTGAAATTTGGGAGTTCTTTCCAAGAACAGAAAGTGAAAAAGTGATCCTCAGATACCAAAATCAAACAAATGAAATTCTTTTCTTAAAGTTTTCACTTTTTACATTTTTGGATATTTGGTTCAAAATTAAGAAAACATTTGCACATGAAATTAGACCTACATGTTCCATTCTGGTAGTTTTATAGGTACTTTTTCATATACTCTGAAAATACAAATGATAAAGTGTTTTTAAAGTCTAACGTGCATGGCTTTGTAAAAATAATGCATAAAATATTTCTGAACCTAATTTTAGCCATTCATTCTACAAAATCATTAAATTCTTAATTCTTGAAGGGAAATTGGATGACAAAAGTCATGCCATCCATACGTTGTCACTATTAAGTTTGCGTTGTTATGGAAATAATAACACATAACGTTTTATTTCTAAAATCTTAAATAGATAAAATTTTTGGGAAACCTAAACAATCCTATAGGTATACAGTTATCTTTAAAATATATCTCAAGTTGACTTTCAGTAGTTTTCTTCAATTTTTCCTGTAACATAATACATTATTTTTAGAAAATAATACTGTCTGTTAGAAAAAAAGATAAATTCTAGGCCGGGCGTGGTGGCTCACGCCTGTAATTCCTGCACTTTGGGAGGCCGAGGCGGGCGGATCACGAGGTCAGGAGATCAAGACCATCCTGGCTAACAAGGTGAAACCCCGTCTCTACTAAAATACAAAAAATTAGCCGGGCGCGGTGGCGGGCGCCTGTAGTCCCAGCTACTCGGGAGGCTGAGGCAGGAGAATGGCGCGATCCCGGGAGGCGGAGCTTGCAGTGAGCCGAGATGGTGCCACTGCACTCCAGCCTGGGGGACAGAGTGAAGACTCCGCCTCAAAAAAAAAAAAGAAAAAAAAAAAGATAAATTCTAACATGCATACATACACATTAAAAGCCTAATTTTAGGCTGGGCTCAGTGGCTCACGCCTGTAATCCCAGCACTTTGGGCGCCAAGGCAGGCAGATCACCTGAGGTCAGGAGTTTGGGGCCAGCCTGGCCAACATGGCAAAACCCCATCTCTACTAAAAACGCAAATATTAGCTGGGCGTGGTGGCAGGTGCCTGTAATCCCAGTTACTCGGGAGGCTGAGGCAGGAGAATTGCTTGAACCCAGGGGATGGAGGTTGCAGTGAGCTGAGATTGTGCCATTGCACTCCAGCCTGGGTGACAGAGAGAGACTCAAGTCTCAATAAATAAATTAATTAATGTAATTAAGCCTAATTTTATACTGTAAAATTGAGTAAGAGGCAACAACCTCACTGGGAAAGAAATCTTTGCCAGGACTTAATAATCTGAACTTAAGAATTAATGTAATATTAAAATGAGAAATCCATATTTTTACCATCCCAGAAATTTCTCCCAACTCACATAGGCAGCAACTGCATTCTTACTAGAATTACTTTTACTAACCTAGAATACTACTTTTGAGCATTCCACCCACCACAGACCCAAAAGAGTATCTTTAGGGCTGTAACTAATTTTGAGAAGTTTCCCTTGACATATAAGGTTAAGGTCCAGAAATTAGCCTTCAAATAGCTGAAAACAGCAATAGTCCAAGAGCTCATCATTGCAGTGCCAAAGAAGTAAAAAATCTCCATTGTTTCCGAAATGCTGTTATTTATATCGTTATTCCGTTATCTCCTTCTCTAAGCTTCTCTTTTAAATATGTAGTTTTTAATAGGTGGAAGCAATGATCTATTAATGAACAAATAGTAACATGATTCTATCCCAAAAGGATATTTGGCTCAGACGTAATATTCTTCAGACAAACGACTTTAGTTAATAGACACATTACTGAGATTAGAACCGAAGAGATTCATAATAATGATCATATGTTTTATTAATAATTATCACCCTCAGGTTTTTAAATTTTGAAAAAACACATCTAGAGTCCTAGAATTAAAAAGATTTTCAAGGGAACTGAAAAGATTTGTTATTCCAACCATATGATGCATTTAACAACACAGGCCTACAGAGAACTCAGGTCACACAGTATTTCGTCACTGGGAGCTCACAGAGCATATTTGCGTAGATCATCCCATGATTCCAAAACCTGCTATCTGGGGCTGAGAGAATCCATTTCCAGCAAACAAGTTCTATCTCCCTCAACCACATGTAATCATCCACCACATAATCCTGGGAGGATCATAAATTTTTCATAAGAAGAAGGGGCAAGGGAAAAAGAAAACAAAATGAAAAGAAAGAAAAATGGAAATATGGCCTGAAAGGGATGGAATAAAAACATGTATTTCTACTTGGTATAATGCTAGATTAATGCAGTGTCACCAAGCTTTCACAGTGTAAAGTACAATGAGGAATCAGCCACAGACTTTGACAAATTTAAAGTGTGTAATATGGTTAATACTCTGAGATTCAAAAAAGTTTTGTTATTTTATAATATGAAGATTTCAGCTTCACAGTCTCCAAACAGGAGAATACAAAGGAATTGATTCAATCCAAGGTTAAAAGTAAAGACCACCTAAGGCTATTTTAACATCTATTCACATACACACACACACACTCACTCTCTCTCTCACACACACACACATAAAGCTGTGATAGCATACTACAAAGTATTTTGACTATTTCCCTCTGTATTTTTCATTCATCTATATTCTGCCCTCCTCACCAGACATTAAGAAATTTATCAAGAATGTTTAATTGCTCTCTACTCTCAAGAGGATCTTTATCCATAATTGTTTCAATACAGTTAGAGGAGCTAGTTACCTTTTATCCAACAAGTCTAAAAAAATATAAATGAAGAGTAACAGAGATCCCTGATGGGTTTCTAAAATAATAAGTTACATTAGAAAGATGGGTGAGCTATTAACTTTAATTAATTCACTTAGAAGACCACTGAGAAACTTAAAAGAGCAATGGATGGTTGGTGACCAATGAATGACAAGGACTAGAGAAGAAATGAACCATGAGACAGGGAGAGGAGAATATTCTTATTTTAAATCCTGTCCCAAATAGCTCACTAGAATTCAAGGTAAACGAAAATCAGAGTGAGTGATCAAGGAGTAAGGGGAATAGATACTGCAGCTTCTTTATTCCATTTTTCAGATACAGATGATTGTAAGCATTTTTAGTGAGAAACTTAATTTTCTAAGTAAAGAAAAATAACTTAGGGGTAGAAATTTCATAATGTTGGTGTAGAGACTCAAAAGATTATTTTTCTCTGCATAAAAATTACTGAAAATTAGACAGTTATGGGAAATAGACCCCCCAAAAAAGCCAAAGATGAGAAACACTTCACATTCAAGGCCAGTGGTTAGAGGTACAAGGGTACTGAATGATGGAAACTTGAGAGCTGCAGTCAGTCCTCACCCAGAGAGAGCCTGTGTCCCTCGCTGCCAGGGTAGCAGGCAATGCTAACATCTTCGTGGTGGCTGCAGTCATGCTGTCCCCACTGTCGCCTGGAACACTGAAGAAATCTGGTTTCCTTCCCTGAGCAGCTGACATCATCCAACCATATGGGCCCTGTGCTTTCTTCAAAATGGTTGGCAGATGCTTGTTTACCATATCTGTGACAATTAAATAAACACTGTGTGTAGAACTGCTCTATCTTGGTTCAGGGAACCACAAAACATTTAACACAGGCAACCTAGCTCAGTGACATGACTTCAGAGGGGAAGTATCTGTTCTTTCTCCTACCTTGGGGACTCAGTTTAGAGCTATGTTTGCTCCATCACATGTTTTAATCACCTTAAAAATGTTTGATTATTTCAATGAATAACAAATGAGAAATTAATACTTTTTCCCCATTCATTCTTGTGTTTTGTCTACAAAACCAATCAGAGAGAATGCAAAGAGATCAATCTCAAATTCCTGACCACAGAAATTATGACCAGAAAGCGAGAACACTTGTCTCGTTTTGCTTCTGATGCTCCCTCTAACTCATTTGATTTCAGCAGCTTTTCTTTGGTTTTGACCAAAGAAATTATGACCAGAAAGCGAGAACACTTGTCTCGTTTTGCTTCTGATGCTCCCTCTAACTCATTTGATTTCAGCAGCTTTTCTTTGTTTTTCTCTCTTTCAAAATGAAAAGGGTGGATTAGTTCACTGATTGCTCAAGCACTATACCTAATCTATGATTAAATTTAGATTTCAGCCCATCAAAATCAGAATTATAATATTCTTAGCTTTTCGTAAGGTATACAAATTGAACCTTAAAAATTTTTATCAATTATATTTGTGTTCCAATTGAGTTTATTTGTAACACTGCACTACAGAAACAAAACCTAAATGTATAATAAACATATATGCTGAAGAAATAGGAGACCTGAAATTTTTTTTAACTTAGAAATTAAGTAAATCTGCACCTTCTTTCATCTTCCCAATTTTATTTCCTTTTGTCCCATAAAATCCAAACCTCCAGAAGTCACTGAGCTTACAAATCTTTAAGACGTCTTTCAGTTCTAACAGTCCGTAAGATCCAACTCTTACTCATAATAATAATTCCCTTACTTGATGTTTTTATTATTTCTGTACTAAGAATACGAAGAGATCTTTCTATCTGACATGAATTTTCTTCATTTTTTTCTATGCAAGTATTAATTAAATTTATTTGACAAAATGAATATTTTAAAAAATTAAAACAATGAAGCTTTTTAATCATTCTATGGCTTTTCTTCCTTCTACTGCTGACTAATCAAGCCTTGGCTAGAAAAGTAATAAGCCTAAACCGCATATTGTTCACTTTTAACTTATAGACCATTTTTTCACAAAATACATTAGATTATCATCTATCCATAGCAACTACGTAACAGATAACAGGAAGTCATTTTATTTTTGGAATTGCATTTATACAAAGAAACCCAAAGTTTACTTTTTCTCATTACAAAAGAATATTCTCTTTCAAAAATTCCTCTGTAAACTAGAAACAAATGTAGCACATGCTTTGACTGCCTTCTAACACAATCATTTAGAGCTTTTTACACACATTATTGGGAACATTTTTAAAAATAATGTGAATACTCTGCATAGATTTGTGAAACAAAATAAAATATGAAGAAAAAATCAGTGTCAAGTGTTTTCATTAATAAGGAAAAAAATGTGAAAAATAGAAATAGCAGGAATTATGAATCTCTCCAAATGTGAAAATAGAAATAACGTGATTTTATGAATCTCTCTAAATCTGTGAAAACAGAGTACAGTTGGCAGTCTAACAGAGATTCACTTAAATATAAAGTGATATTTATTAAGTAATTCTTACCAATTGTCAGTATATTGTATTTATTTGGCTGTTATACCCTTTTACCCAAAAATTACAGTAACTTCTCTGCCCAAAAAAAGACAAAATAGGGGGAAATTATATGAATATTGTATCTTCATGACAGCATTACTTATCATAGGAAAAATTAAGCTAACCTAATATTAAGTAAATTAGAGTATGAAAACTTGATGGATACTGTTATTATTAAAAATTGTGACTATAGCAATATAAGGTTAAAAATGTGGATAAAAATTACATGTCCATTACTAGAGCTGATATGAAGTTATGTACCCAAATTATAATGATAGCATAAGGGTAAAAAAATATGGAGTTTTTTATTTTCATCATTTTCCAATGGTTTTACATTACTTTTATAAATTTTAAAATATATGTTTAACATGACTTTGCCTAGCTTGAATGAAGGTATGATTTTAAAGTGTAGTGAATATCTGCAATCAGCTCTAATCAAGCTAAAATGAAATAATTTTGCCAGTTTTTTTAAGCATAAGACAATTACTTCAAGCATGACAGAAAAATATGGAAAACAAGAAAGAATGGGCATTCATAGCTTTCACTCAAATATTTAACTCAAAAGCATCATTTGCAGTTACTTTGACCAACTTAAGTCTTTACTATGGAATGCATTATGTGCGTGACATAAAATATATGTCCCAAAGTGTGATACTCAGCTTTTAAGAGAGTGAGGTCAAAAGCAAGTTCTAAAGGTCATCTCCTAACAAGAGGGCTGTTTTTCTCAAATAAAAGTGATAATTATCATCACATTCTGAGAAAGGGAATAATGTGATACCAAAGCATTTGACACTGGACTTCTCTGCAATTTTAGACAATGATGTCAAAACTAAAAACACCCAATAGTAATGACGTGTCAGAATAAAAATGAGCATTCAAAGTCTTACTTGAACAGATACAAGGGGACTTAGAGGTCACCCAGGCTTTAACTAGTTATTCAAGAAGAGGGGTCATGGCAGGAAAGGTAAACGAAATAAACAGCAAGAGGTGGTTCTTCATCATCTTAGAAAATGTCATTATTTTTCATTGTTGTACTTCCATACACAGGTAAGAGAGAACATGTATTTTTATTATTATAAAAATTACAAGTAGGGATTAACATAATAAGACTTTTAACAATATAATCTGACATTTAACTGCCTTTACATTAATGAACCTTACTTAAATCCCAACTGTCGACAAACCACGTAAGTATTCAGCTCAGTCCAGCCATCATCACAGACAGTACCCCACTGGCCTCTGTAATACACCTCCAAGCGACCCTCATGGCTGCCTTTCCCACCTGCAAGTCTGATGACCCCATCTGTGATAAGGAGGAGACACAGAGACTAAGCAAATCAACTTTAAGAAAAAGGCAAAACATTTGTATTACACAAGAAAGATCACCATATTCAGTCCTCTCTCTAGGCCTTTTGCTAAATTTATACTACATCTGTGCTAAATGACCCTCTGAAGTTATTGCGTTGTTTCTGAAGTTTGACATAATACATTTCTGTCCTAATAAAATACTCTTTCCACTTGATGTGGTTGCACATGCCTGTAATCCCAGCTACTTGGGAGGCTGAGGCAGGAAAATCGCTTGAGCCCAGGAGGCAGAGGTTATAGTGAGCTGAGACTGCACCACTGCCCTCCAGTCTGGTCAACAAAGCAAGACTCCATCTCAGAGGGAAAAAAATATATATGCATATATATTTTTTTCTTTCCTTTTTATTGGTACTCCTATTCTCTATGTAGAAAAATGTATCCTGATATAATTCCAAAGTATCTATTTAGATTTCTCTAGATTAAGTAATATTTGGTAAATTTCCTATAACTTTAGTCTCAAGTCGGAGCAATACATGTCATTTAAATTTAAAAAGAAAATACAGTAACTTGGAAATAGCTTAGAATTTTAACTGCAAATGAAAAAAAATATTGAAACAAGATGACAGAAAAAACTATTCTGGATAAAAGACAGTCTGTCATGTCAATGCATATATTACTAGTTAGGCATTCACGAATTATAAAAACTGGAAGATATGTCTCGCCTTTGTTCTTTTATTGATAATACAGATCTGAATTTGAATCTTATTAACTCAAATAATAATTAATTTGCCTATAATTCTATAAAGAGCTTCTAAGCAGATAAATAGTATAATAAATTTAACTCCAAAAAAGTAGATTTAAAAGCCATTTCCATCCAAAATAATCCAAAAACTCTCAATGAAAAATATAAATAATCTTGGGTAAGGGTCATACTTTTCATGAATCTCAGGGATCTTTTAAAGTAAAGGTCTCTGAGCAACAAACCATTTATTAATATAACACTTTACTGTCTGCAAAGCATTAGGACATGTATTATCTCATCTGAGCATCACAGCAATGTTACAAGACTATCCTCCTTTGAAGGAGGGGAAAATGGCAGTTCAAAACAACGAAGTGCTCTGGCTAAAAATCTGGTGTAAATATATTTCTATGGTGTATTAATGTGTTAATCTGCTAATAAAAACACTGCATGTACAGAAGTATGTCAAAAGAAAGATATAAATCTGGTATTTCATAGATTCTAACAAGTTATTGATTTTCACTAAAGAAATATGTAAACAAAACATTTTTTTCTTCAAGTTCTTTTTACTAAATGGTTTCTGATGAGTCAACTTCTCTTGCCTTGTCCATTTCCTTCTTCTTTTCCCTAAACATGTAAGTTTAACATACACACACACCAGTTTGTACTCACATATGCCCTTCTTAAAACACATGACACGTTTTGACAGGCAGGCTGTCATTTGGAATAGCCTGAAAATTGTGCACAGCAAAGTTAACTCGGTTTCTTTCACAGTGTGCTTTAATCAACAATTGCATCAATACCAGTTCTAAACACATTCTGAGTCAAGAAACGTTAACAGGTGAATGGACTAAAGATGGAATTATTACACCTAATATCTGGAATGCATCACTGCACACTGATTTTGACTAGTGGGTACTATATACTGCAACAAAGTCCTATTTTCTGATCTAGCTTTACAAGACTATATTGCCTTAAATTGAAAAATACAGGAGTAACTACAAATACAAAAATGGCATTTTAATATAGTTTGCATACTTTTTATTTGTTTTATTTGGTGTATTTATTTGAATGCTCATTTGGTAATGTTCAAATTAAGGAGAAGGGAAGCTGTGGCAGGCCCACATGGTACTGGGGGCAAGAATTGGTATATTAATGGAGTAAAATCCTTACCTGTTAGAGGGGTACAGGACACTCCAGCATCTTCTTTATGGCCACAGTTATGCTCTCCCCAGGAGCTCTTCGGACATTGCTCAATTGAAAGCTCATTCCCAGTGCAGCGTACTTCATCCAACATAACTGGGCCAGACCCTTCCCCAAAATATGCCTGATGCCATGCTTTGGCAATGCCACTGAACAAATAGAAGAATATAAGGATTCTGGATTAGATACCAAAGATTGGTCTTTTACTTTTTTTTGTCCCTAGTAAAAGTGTTATTATCAATCCCCACTTATTAATTCACTTCATAGGTCATGTATGACTTTCTGTATTTCTTTTTTTGTGCATTTGTTTGTTGTCCTTTATATTTTCAGCTATTACATGTGTTTCAAAGCTAGGTACTCCCCAATATTTAACCTCTTTTTCTTCGTTAGTAATTGAACCTCAAATTTTTAGGAGGAAAATGGCTATCCAAAATAAAGATCACATTTTGGCCTCCCCTCCTTCTTGATGACTAAGTTTGTTTGTTTGTGGTAAAATAAACATAACATAAAGTTTACCATTTAAAACATTTTTGGTTTATAGTGCATTAAGCACCTTCAGATTATTGTATAATATCACCACCATCCATCTCCAGAACTTTTTCATCATCCCCAAATAAAACTGTGCTCCCATTTTAGACACCTAAGTTTTGTTTTTGTTTTTGTTTTGTTTGAGTCATGGTCTCACTCTGTCACCCAGGCTGGAGTGCAGTGGCATGACCGTAGCTCACTGCAACCTTTAACTCCTAGGTTTAAGCAATCCTCTCACCACAGACTTTTGAGTTGCTAGGAATACAGGTGTATGCCACCACATCTGGCTAATTTTATTTTTATTTTTTATTTTGAAGTGGTGGGGTTTCAGTATGTTACCCAGGCTGGTCTTGAAATCCTGGTCTCAAGCAATCTTCCTGCTGCAGCCTCCAAAAGTGCTGGGATTCCAGGTATGAACCACCGCACCCAGCCATAAGTTCTGACCAGTGATATTTAGGCGGAAGTACCATGTATTACTTGTAGAAGTATCTTTGTGCCACTTCCTCCTCCTGACTGCAAGGATGGCTGGAGCCTAATAAGTTATCTTGGGCCATAGGGTCCCATATTAAGGATGACAGAAGTGCAACCTGGGGCCCTAATGATTGCAGAACCACTAAACTACTCTTGAGCTGGCTACCTCTAGTCTCTTTTCCTAAACATGAAATAAACATGACTCTAAACGTGTTTAAACTGCTGTTATTTTCAGTTCTTTGTTACTCACAGCCAAACCTATTTCTTTTTTGATGTTGCTGTTGTTTTGAGACAGGGTCTCACTCTGTTGCCTCGGCTGGAGTGCAGTGGTGTGATCATGGCTTAAGGCAGCCTTGACCTCCTGGGCTCAAGTGATCCTCCCACCTCAGCCTTTTCAATATCTGGGACTACAAGTGCATACCACCATACCAGTGAATGTTTTATTTTTTGTAGACATGGGGTCTCACTATGTTGCCCAGCCTGGTCTTAAACTACTGCATTCAAGCAATCTTCCCACCTCAACCTCCCAAAAGTGCTAGGATTACAAGTATGGGCCACCATGCCTGACAGCCAAGTCTATTTCTAACAAAAACATCTCTTTACTGAAGTTTATTTGTAGTAAATTTACTTCTCCCGCAATTCAAAGCAATAGCGTATTCTTAAAACCCCAGATCTAAGTGAAGATCATAAACCTGTCAAAGTGATTAATAATTTCAGATATTGCATTTTCAGTCCCTTTTAGGTTTTTAATTTTTAGACTATAGCATTTATATTTTTAGTTTGTTTTTCAATGATACTGCATCTATTCCCCCATTATGTTAGCTGCTCTTTTCTTATAACATTATAACTTGAGAATTTACAACAAAATACATTGAAGAAAAAAAGTGTGCTAAATGGCTGTAACACCCCAGTAATGGTAAAGTGTTAGATATCAATTTTGTGGCTAAAAAGGAGCCTGATTGACTATTTCTGCTAGATAACAAGGAAGTTTCTTTTAAAAGAACACGTCTAAGAAAACAAAAATATCTAAAAGTTAACACCTGTTTTAATATCATTAGAGGGCTGGACGCAGTGGCTCATGCCTGTAATCCCAGCACTTTGGGAAGCCAAGGTGGGTGGACTACTTGAGCTCAGGAGTTTGAGACCAACCTGAGCAACAGGGCAAAACCCCATCTGTGCAAAAACATACAACAATTAGCCAGGTGTGGTGGCACACACCTGTGGTCCCAGCCACTCAGGAGGCCAAGATGGGAGGATCGCTGGAACCCAGGAAGTCAAGGCTGCAGTGACCCGTGATCATGCCACTGCACTCCAGCCTTGGTGACAGAGAGAGATTCTGTCTCAAAATAATAATAATAGTAACAACAATATCATTAGAGCAAACGCTTTGGAAATGCTCTATCATCACCTGACTCACTTTCGGTTTAAAATTCAAAGAGTGTGCCAAGAGGAAGGATAAAAGAATATTATAGGAGGTATAGAGGAAGCTGAGGAAAAGAAGATTGCTTAAGCAAAATATTTTCATGGAGTTAACATTTTAAAATTTAGAATCCTGGCACTTGGATCACTATCTGATGTTTGTAACACAGTGGACTCTGAGCAATCTGCCCCAACAAAAATTAAAGACTAATATCTAGAACTAATAGGACAAATGTGAGGAAAACATTTGGAATTCTAACACAAATGCTGATTGGAGTCCTAACACAAAGGAATCCTAACACAAATGATATTGTCAAAATGACAATTTTGTGAGTGAATTTGTTTGTTTTGCTAAGGGAAATGTAATGACAGAACAGAAAGTCATGTCTACTCCAGAAAGAGGCAATAAATGCTCAATTAATAGAATTGTTCCAAATAAAGTTTTCAGTTGTTTCGAAGCATGTCTATATGCCTATAGAAGAGTGCACTAATCATGTATAAATATTTGTGTATTACTGACTATGTCAAAAAGCTTATTTTTTCTAAGCTCAATCTTTGAAGTGGAGAAGTATATGTGGACACAGACTCTGAGCTTCCAATCTGGGCTCTACCTTCAACAAGCTGGGCTACCTTGGGGAAGTTACTAAAACCTTCCAGGCTTAGGATGCAACAGCTGAATACAGGGATGATAACGGCTAACTTGCAGGGTTGTAGGAATTACACTGATGCAAAGTAGGAGCTCAATAAATGCTACTTCACTTCTCTCTTCTGGCACTGTTAAGGAATCCCCACGTACCCCCGACAGTTGATAAATAACGTATTTTTCACTGCTAAACAATTTATCTAAAGACCGTTTGGTATTTAAACAAACACCATAGTTGTTGCTTTCCTTCATCCCCAAAAAGTAAAGTTGGGGGAATGGTAAGGAAGGGAGAATCAATCAGTATCTTAACACTTTCTGGTTTTAATGTTGTTTCATTTATTTATTTATTTTAAAGTATATTTCAAAGAAATATTTATGGAAGAATTTTTGGCCTATAAGAGACTGAACAAATGCATGTATGTGTTATTTTTTATTACAGATTATAAGGCTATGGCCCAGAAGACTATTAAGTAAGCTCTGACTTGCATCACTAAACTTCAGATTTTCCTGTGATAGAGATATATCTAATCAGAGGCAAACATTTTCAAATATTTTAATGCACATAAAGTATTATATTTAAAAAAGTTATTGTGCCAAAATAAAACATTTTGTGCAATTAAAGCACTGACGTTCCTAGAAAAAATATGTTTTAAAACAAAATGATCTTGCAATAGTAGTGTACAAGGCTGTGAAAAAAGTTCAACTGTTTTAAAGATCACTTATAGTAGAAAAAATACCCTCTCCCAGAAAAAAAAAAAAAAAAGTTCATAAAACACTTACAGTAGGCTGGGCACCGTGGCTCACAGCTATAATCCCAGCACTTTGGGAGGCCGAGGTGGGTGGATCACCTGAGGTCAGGAGTTTGAGACCAGCCTGGTCAATGTAGTGAAACCCTGTCTCTACTAAAAGTACAAAAATTAGCTAGGCATGGTGGCATCTGTAATTCCTGCTACTTGGGAGGCTGTGGCAGGAAAATCACTCGAACCTTGGAGGTGGAGGTTGCAGTGAGCCAAGATTGCACCACTGCACTCCAGCCTGCCTGGGTGACACAGCAAGACTCCATCTTAAAAAAAAAAAAAAAGGATTACAATAAATTAAACAAGGGAGCAGTTTAACACTCACAGAAAATGAAATTCAAAAGTCATGTAAAAGCTGTAATTCCCAGAATTTGGGGATGGAGGGTAACTGAAATGTATTGTTTGTAATATGTTTATGAATATGCTAATATTGGTTGAAAGACGAAAACTGCTTGGAGTTATGTGCCTGCCTGAGACCTGTGGCTCCTTTTTACAGGGAAGATACAGGACAGGAGGGAAGAAGCCCTATGCCCTAGAGGAGAGGTCAGCAAAACATGACCTGTGCACCAAATCCAGCACGCTATCTGTTTTTATATTGCTCGTCAGCTGAGTGGTTTTTAAATTTTACAAATGCCAGGAAAAATATCAAAATAAGAATATAATTTGTGATGTGAAAAATCAAGCGAGATCCAAATTTTACTGTCCAGAAACCAAGTTTTATTGGAACGATGCCACATGCATTCCTAAGTTATTGTCTGTGGCTGCTTTCATGCTACAATGGCCCAGCTGGATAGTTGCAAAGTCTATGTGCTCTCGCTCTTTACAGAAAAAGTTTGCAGACCCCTGCTCTAGAGCAAAGAGATTAATGAAAGCAAATATGGAAACTGACTTAGAGATCACTGAGAGTTGAAGGACAAAATAGGAGACAGGATGACTGATGGAGAAGCCAGATAGGAAAGCTCTAGAGAAAGGCAGATTAACAGGCTTCTTGCATCTTTGCCCTGAGATAAATGCCACCAAAAAAAAAGAAATCAATTTGAAGAAAATTTCAATGAGTATAATTCATTGAGCCATGATTAGGTGTTATAAGGAAACCTGGGACCAATATGGAAGAATATAAAATTGATCCCAAACTCAACAAAAAGATGAAATCCAGATGGCTTAAATATAGGGGAAAAAAAAGAAAAGAAAGAAAGGAGGGAGGGAGAAAGAAGGAAGAGGAAGAAAGAGAAAGAGAGGAGGAGGGAGGGAAAGAAGAAAGAAAATAAAGAAAACTAAAAAGTTACTATACTAAAATATAGGAACATAGTTCTTAGTTCTTATAATCTTGGATGTAAGAGAGAATTCCTAGGAAACCCAGAAGTCAGAAAACAAAAACTAAAAAAGTTAAATTTAACCACATACAAATTGAAAACTACCATACAGCAGAACACACCATAATCAGAGTCAAAATGCAAACCAACAAGCTGGAAGAAACATTTGCAATTTGCAAAAAAAAAACCTCCTAGAAATGAATAATAGTAATAACTTATTTTATATATACACATACACATGCACACACATTTCAGTTACAGTTTATTTAAATAAATATGTTTGTATATATATCTAGATAGTTTTTTTTAAAGACAGGGTCTGGTTCTGTCACTCAGGCTGGATTCCAGTGGCACAATCTTGGGTCACTGCAAACTGTGCCTCCCAGGCTCAAGTCATCCTCTCACCTCAGCCTCCCAAGTAGCTGAGACTACAGGCACATGCCACCATGCCTGGCTAATTTTTATATTTTTTGTAGAGACAGGGTTTCTCCATGTTGCCCAGTCTGGCCTCAAACTCCTGAACTCAAGCAATCTTCCCACCTCAGCCTATCAAAGTGCAAGGATATTACTATATTTTAATGAAAGACAAAGCAACCAACTTAAAAATAGACAATAGAGAGGATCCAACTATTCACAGGAGAAGAAATATCCATGGCCAATGACCACAGGATAAGATGCTCAAGATCACTAGTAGTAAAATTAAACAACAGTGCATGTTTACCTACCACATTTTTGGAGATTTAAAATATTAATATCACTTTCATACAATTTTTAGGCAAAAAGACAACCAACTGAAGTCTTTTTAATTCCCTAGAAAAAGTAACAAACAAACCCTAAAGTCATGCTTTGGCTGAGAATACTCTGATAGGCTGAGAAAGGGGAGCTGAAGTATATTGTGTTTCAAATACATTAATTATTATATGACACACATTCAAGGAAAAAGCAAAAGATCTGGTTAATTGCCTTTGAACTAGGCCCATTCTTTAAAGGAGATTATAAGATAGGAGAGTAGAAGCCCCAAACATTGACTCTGGGGATGCTATGTATTTTTAAATCTTCTCTGAAAACACCGCTTGGTGCAAAGGACATGGTTTCATTCTTTTGTTTTTGTTTTTGTTTTTTGAAGACGGAGTCTCTGTCACCCAGGCTGGAGTACAGTGGCACGATCTCAGCTCACTACAACCTCCGCCTCCCGGGTTCAAGCGATTCTCCTGCCTCAACCTCCCCAGTAGCTGGGATTACAGGGACGTACTACTGTGCCCGGCTAATTTTTGTATTTTTAGTAAAGACGGAGTTTCACTATGTTGGTTAGGCTGGTCTCGAACTCCTGACATTGTGATCCACCCGCCTCAGCCTCCCAAAGTGCTGGGATTACAGGCGTGAGCCACCACGGCCAGTGCAGTTTCATTCTTTTTTATGGCTACATGGTATTCTATGGCATACATGTGCCAATATCTCTTTATCCAATCCACCATTGATGAGCAGCAATATGGACGAAGCTGGAGGCCATAATCCTAAGTGAATTAACACAGCAACAGAAAACTAAGTACCACATGTGAGAACATGTGGGAGCCAAATATTGAACACACATGGACACAAACATGAGAGCAACAGACACTGCAGACTATTGGGAGATGAGAGGTGTGGGTTGAAAAACTACCCATGGGTACTATGCTCATTATATGAGTCCAGTATACCCATGAAAAGCTGAAAATTAAAAAAAAAAAAAAAAAGGGCACTACTTGTGTATTTTATTTTCTTCTTTTCCATTTCTGTATTTTTATTATTTTAATGATACAAAAATGTTTAAAATAAACTACTCAGAATAACCAGCAGAATAAACTTGAGAACAACAACAAAAAACATTCACCAGGAAACTATAATGTAACACAAAATCAGGTTTTCCAGCTAACTTTTTAGTTTATTTAAGAAAATAGTATTTCCATATTCACACATTTCTGCAGCCAGTCACTAGTATTTCCTGGTACTCAGAACAATGCTGGCTTTCAGGAGAATACCAAAGTAATTGATGACTCTGCTTTTAAAGAGTCATGAATTACAATACTGAGGAAATCAACATAAAACTCGTGAACTGTTCAAGTAAATGTGAATCTGATAAAGCTGTGTGTTCTCTGTCCTTTATGGAAATTATTTCCACGCCAGCCCCAGCAGTTTATCTGTAATAAAATCTGTAGTGTTGCCTACTTTTTTACCCTCTGACAATCTGTAAATAAATTTTTGGGCAGAGGTACTCGGATCTAATACCCTGAGTTATTTTGGTGTAAAGATATTTGATCTACATAATAGCAATCCCCAGTAAACACTTACTGAACTGGTTCTATTTCCAATCCCTATTCAAAATATTCTTGAATCTATTTAGCTCATCAAATTGTATTAATACAAAATTTTTGTTTTTGTTTCCCCCTTACATACACAGAAAAAGGCCAAATAAATGGCACCATCTGACTAACTCAATCCCCAGGCTTAGCTACTGCTTTGAGGTAGACCTAGAATACAGTTAGGACATTCTATTGCACAACATAATTATTTATTAGGTTATAAAACATTGACTCTTTAACTGCAAGCATCAGTTTGTGCCACATCCACAGTTTGTAATCCATGGATGAAAAAACTCCTTTTTAATATCCTAGATTTCTCTCTAGAAAAAAAACCCCGCCATCTCCAATAATGATAGTTGTGTGTATCAAATGCTTCCTGTATGCCTGCACTGGTCTAACAGTGCTTTTAGACATATTAACTCATTTCATCCTCCCTACAACCCAATGATGCTATTACACCAAATTTACTGATAAGGAAACCGAGGCTTAAAAATTAAATAACTTGTCCAACATTACACTACTACTAGATGGTAAAGTTTGTCTGACTACAGAGCAGACCGAAACACTGGGCATTCTTGCAGCCTCCTGGAACGCTGTCAATTGATGACTGACGGCACCTCAAATACAGTCTATCTAAAACACGTTCAGTATCATTTTCTTCTTAAACGTAACTTTCTCTCTTGACTTCCCTATTTCTTTCAGTCCTATATTTGTATTTATTCTTATTAACACCTGACCATTTTACAAATAATGTAACATAAATGAAAAAATCCTAAACTGGGAGCCATAAACCTCAAGACTCTGCCTCCCACTAACAGACTTCAGGAATACTGTGTCATCTCAGTGGGCCTAACTTTCTCAACTGTTAAACAAGTTATCTTTCCTGCTCAATAATTCCATGCACCAGGCTATCTTTGTTGTAAAGTTTATACCAGTGGTGTCCAATCTTTTGGCTTCCCTGGGCCACACATGAAATAGACTAACACTAACAATAGCTGATGATCTAAAATAAATAATTAAATAAATAAGTTTTTAAAAAGCTTATGAATTTGTGTTGGGCCACGTTCAAAGCCATCCTGGGCTGCATATGGCCTGCGGGCTGTGGGTTGGACAAGCTTGGTTTATACAATGTTTTTTTAAAATTTAATGAACAGTAAAATAAAAGAGCAAAGAAAAAAAAATTTTTTTTTGAAACAAGGTCTCACTCTGTCACCCACGCTGGAGTGCAGTGGTGCAACTGCAACTCACTGTAGCTTCAACCTCCTGCACTCACGATTCTCCCACCTGAGCCTCCGAGTAGCTGGGACCACCAGTGTGTGCCACCACAACCCGCTTTTTTTTTTTTTTCTTGTAGAGATGGGGGTCTCATTAAGTTGCCAAGGCTGGTCTGGAACTACTGGGCTCAAGCAGTCCTCCCACTTTGGCCCCACAAAGTGTTGGGATGATAGGCGTGAGCCACCATGCCTGGCAAAAAAACAATTTTTAGAGAGTAATTTATACGGGAAGAATTTGTATTCTACTACTCAATAATATGGTTCTATATAATTTTAGAGCAAAAATGTAAAAAGGAAAGCACCCTAAAAGGAAAGAAAATATCCACAATTTTTAAATTCCCATGTAAATTATGGCACATCCACAAAATAAAATGTGATCTCACAGTACAAAGCTATGCTTTTAAGAGTTTTGAAAGACATGGAAAATGCTTTAATGTTAAGCACATAAAAAGGAACTTTAATGAAAATGTCTCCAACTAAACTTCACTGGGTACATATGCGTTCTCAAGTTATCTAATTTTCTAACATCTGGCTGCCTCCTTTCTCGCTGCTCATCTTTCTCCAAGTTCGGGGTTAATCAAATTTAAGTATCTTAAGTATAATAATTCCTTTTGTATTTAGGAAGCTCGCCAGCTACCAAAATATACAGACACCATTAAAAGATGAAGGTCAACAATGACAGCATCTCATAAAGAAACTGTAACTACTACTCCAGAAAAGCATGATGTAGTTTCCCTGAGGGAATTCAAC
This sequence comes from Macaca nemestrina, assembly GCF_043159975.1. Classification (NCBI taxonomy): domain Eukaryota; kingdom Metazoa; phylum Chordata; class Mammalia; order Primates; family Cercopithecidae; genus Macaca; species Macaca nemestrina. The sequence goes on along the minus strand of NC_092127.1, from coordinate 70,840,917 downwards.
AAAGCAGATAAGACTGAGATGAAATTTGCTTAAGAATGAATCATAAATTGAGACAAGCAACAATTATGTGTCTGCTATCAACCCTGTGCCATTCAAAAACGATCCTCATCTGAAAGTACTTAGCCTTTAAATGAGCAAAACAAATTATAAAGAAGAGTTGTAGAGTACTGCTTTAATGCAAACTTATGAGAGAACTATAAAATCAAGTACAAGAAAGGTAAACGAAGAATGTCATCAGAGTACTTATAATAAAAACAAATCTCTATAAAGCTGGATTGTTATTTGTTACAAGTGCTTGTGGAGGACTTTTGCTTGTACATTTTAATCACTTTTCCAAAGAATCCTCTCATATGAAAAGCAGTAATGAGCTAGTGTTTGAGAAAGGCATTAATACTTTACTTAACCCATGAGTGTGTTCAACATTAATATGGCCTTCCTTGCGATTCTTTCTAACTCTACATTCTTTCTATGTAACTGACTATCCTTGTCAACATGGCCTTTGTTTAAAAACTGTTTCTATTTAAGTGAAAAAAATATTTGTCTCTCAAGAAAGAACTCTACATTACAACATGAATTTCTATTTTTATATTTTAGAAAGAGAGTCTTGCTGTCTCATCCAGGCTGGAGTATTGTGATGTGATTATGGCTCACAGCAGCCTTAACCTCCTGGGCTCAAGTAATTCTCCCACCTCAGCCTTCCTAGTGGTCGGGACTACAGTTGTGCTCCACCACACCTGGCTAATTTTTTCTTTTTTTGTTTTTGTTTTTTTTTTTGAAACGGAGTCTTGCTCTGTTGCCCAGGCTGGAGTACAGAGGTGCGATCTCAGCTCACTGCAACCTCTGCCTCCTGGGTTCAAGCAATTCTCCTGCCTCAGCCTCCTGAGTAGCTGGGATTATAGGTGCCCACCACCACACCCAGCTAATTTTTATATTTTTAGTAGAGATGGGGTTTCACCATGTTGGACAGGCTGGTCTCAAACTCCTGACCTCGTGATCCACCCGCCTCAGTCTCGCAAAGTGCTGGGATTACAGGCGTGAGCCACCGTGCCCATCCTATACACAGGATCTGTCTATAGTGCCCAGGCTAGTCTTCAACCTATCCTCCCACCTTGGCCTCCTAAAGCATGAGCCACTGCACCTGGCCATAACATGAATTTTTGGAATCACTTCAATAATTGTAATGTAACTAATATTCAGTGTGTCACTTAAATGTTCTATGCATTTTTCTAAGCAACAAAAGCTTGCCTTTACCTACAGAAATATATTAATAATCAAAAATGCCTTATACCTTAAACTTAGAATAATCCATATTGTAACTGATAATATTAAACATGCTGTTACTATGCCTTTAAAGTTCTTAATATTTTTGGCAAAGACATAGGTTTCTTAATAACTCACATGAAAATCAATTAGCACATCACTGAACATGTAACTGATAAGCCAGTGAATCCACATGTATATACACATTAGAGGGTTTTAAAAATATAGAAGTTCATAGATACAGCTAACTAAACAGAAGTTCCAGATAGAGCAATAGTGTTTGATGTTCTGTCACTACCAAATGCTGGTTACTGTGAATGTTTAACAACATCTTTAAAATATAACAGTACCTAATTCGAGCGCCCTTGATAGCCAATGTATATGGTACTTACTATGTGTGCTAACTGCCTGTAGACACAAAACCGTATAAATTAAGAAATACATTATAGATGAGAAAACTGCAACTAAGAGATATTCTGTAGCTTTTCTCAACTCCAAAAGTGGGATTTAAATGCAGGTTTTTCAGAGTCCAGAATGCCCATAATCATATGCTATGCTGACTCCAACAGCAAGCATCAGGAAACTTTGAGAAAATTGCTTTTGAAATTGACGCCCAGTCAAAACACTTTTAAAAAATCTTGTCTCAAAAACGTACTTGTTAGTTTTTTCAAAAGAAACCAAGAGGCCGTATTCCTGACCAACCCAAAGTAAGTGATCATACCGTAGTAAACAATGCCAGTAATCATAGCAAAACCTGTTGACACAGGATTTGTCGTGTTTGTTCCTGTCCCACATGTGAACTATAAATTAGCATTTAGGTCCCATAGTCAGTTACAGGGGGATATCTAACTTTACAGTGAAGGATCAGGCTGATGTCACTTAAACCAGTGCTCAATTTCAGCCTCATTTGTGGGGAAAACTAGAGCTTCTTGTGACTCCTGGTGAAATGCAAGATGAGAATACATCACCTGTGATGATTTCCAGACAAAATGTTTGCTTTGATCTAATCAATCTTTAAACCTAAACTCTAATTTTATGAATTACAAGAACCAGAGGAGTAAACTAAATGACACCAGAAGGAAAAAAATGAGACAAATTCAGAAGATGGCACCTTCTCCAAAACAACTGGCCTGGGCTCTTCAACAAGTCAGCATTACGGAAAAACCAAACCAAATCAAACCAAACCAAAAAAACCCAGCAACAACCAAAAACCCAGGCCTTTATAGAGTAAAAGAGACTGAAGGAACATAATACCCAGATTGGTCCTGGACTAAATTCTGCTTCAGACAAACCATCTGTCAAGGACACTGTAGGGGCAACTCTGAAAATTTGAATAAGATGAAGTATTAGACAATATTAAAAATGATTACCAATGATTAGTTGTGATAATGATAATTTGGCTACATAGAACAATGTTCTTATTTGTAAGAGATGCGTGCTGAAGTGTTTATAGACAAATGTCTATATTTTACTTTAAAATACTTCAGTATAACATAGAGTTTTGAAAAAGAGAGCCAATTATTTAAAAAAATTGCAAGAAAATTGAACCGTAAAAACTGTTCAAGGTTCAACAAGCTCCAGTCAAGGATTATGGTTAACTGAACACAATAGACAGGGAAGAACAGGCCTCCCATCATTGGCCCCTCCAGGCTAAATGAAATATTTTTAAATTCTGAAGTAAATGATTAACTAAATGAAATATTTTTAAAATTAAAGAAAATGATTAACTTTTAAAAGATCTTCCAATATAATTTTACAGAAACTTTCAGGCTTGTTATACCAATGTTCAGAATCACTAAACAGAGGGATTAGAAGGTCTAATATTATAATATTCCAGAATAATCCCAACTGAGGCAACCTGGAATGTCGATTTTCAGACTGCTATTTTCATGACATCGGATTCCTTTCCAACCCTACAGGAGAATTATTTCCTCTGTACATTAATAAACATCCTTCGTTCTAAGCACATACCTAACAAGGAAGTGCAGTTCAAAAGTTTAGACAATATTTCCGGACTAGAAGTTAAATTTGAGTTACAAGGTAACAACTAGTGTTTCATCGTATGGAATTTGATTATGTCACTATAGTTTACAGCGCTGGTTACTACCTGGGAGTAACATAAAGACTACTAATGAGAAGTAGTAAAGCTTAGATTCTTAGTGACATAAAATCAGCCTAATTCAGATACAAGCAGGTTAAACCTACAGAGTACATGTAACTGCTCTTCTGGAAGCCTACAGCCCTACTACAAAGATCAAAAGGTAACTTTTTCTATTTGTTCAAGGAAATGTGCAATTTAAACAAACAGCACCTGCCTTTGGGTATGGAAATAATAGATTCAAAAGTTTAAGCAAAACAAAAGTAGTAAAAACAAACCTGAGGCCTAGCTGCCTGCAGATCACCTCTGCATCAGCATCATCCCACTGGTCATCACAGACGGTTCCCCACTGGCCAGCATGGTAGAGCTCCACCCGGCCTTCATGCACACTGCTGCCTCCAACAAGGCGAATGATGGGGAACGCTGGGCCTGTGCAATGTGAAATTAAAAATCAGCAAAACCTATGCATTTGCACTGATTGATAAGATTAGGTATACATTCTATATTTTTTGCCATTCTCAATAATTAATGTTTACTAAGCCACACCAGTGATATGGAGAGATATATATATCTTGATCAATTAAAATATCCCAAATTGAATTATATGAATACAAATAATTCTCAGGAGGAAATGTGTTTAAATGTACTTTTCCCCAACAACCTCAGAAACCAGAAAAGGCACACTCAAAAGCTGCACGTTACTGGAAACGTGTTTGATTTTTATGGTATTATGGTGGTGGCATTGATATTTTTTTATTTACAGTAACTTGAACATTACCAATATGTCATTATTGAGAATGACACTTATGTCTATAAAATACTTCTTTTCGGTATAGAATTATTTATGTATTTGTAGAAATCGGGTCAAAGTTAACATCTAATTCATTATAACAAGTTACTGGACATCATGGCCAGTACCTCAACAGAACAATATTGAAACTTCATTTGGGCATGAATCAGTTCATATCCATTTTCGCTGATAAGGACCACCAAATGTGACTACATTCTCATAATCTACAATGCCCTGATCTAGCCCTTGTCAGACTGTGAACTTCTCTGTCTCGTCTCCGCCCTGGCTAAGACAGCACACTAAGGGACTTCCTATTACATTGCCTAATTGTGTCTTCCTGAGAGTATTTACTTTTATCTAAAATTGTCGCTGATTTACTCTTTACATGTCAATTGTCTCTCTCCTCTTGGCTAGAATGAGGACAGAAATACTGCGTTCCTTTTCACCTATTTCAGGCACCTAGTATATAGAGGCATATAATAATTATTTATTGACTGCCTCAACTGACAAGCAATGTTAAATAAACCTAGAAAAGATACCCCAAACACGAAAAAATAATTGGCAACATCCACTCGTTAATTTCTGATTAACAAACAGGTATCAGACATACTCCTTGTATAAGATGCTGTGATCAGTGCTGCAGGGCACTAGAAGGGACACTAAACAGACCCTGCCCTCAAGAAATTTACTGCCTAAAGGCGTAGATAAACCGAGTACAGACAAGAGATTATCAAAAAACCCTACAGTGGTTCAGAAGCAAAGGACCTTACTTATTGTTGGGGGTACTTAGGGAATCACTTGTGAAAAAGCTGTTTTTTAAGAGGGCCAAGATAGATGAGATTTGGAAGTCAGAGATGAGGGAAGCGTGTTCAGGCCACGTGAACATTATGAACAAAAGAAAGAAGCACAAAGCTGAATGTGTCTGGCAAAGAGTAAGGCAGTCTAATTTTACTAGAATAAAGGATGTAATATGATAAAAATAAACAGGCTGGTTCCCTATTATGAAGTCTAGTTGTACTTTTTGCCAAACACTAATCATTTATCTGTATGAAATATGTTTCTAATTTTCCACAGTGTAGCAGTCAGTAAACAGCATTTGGATATTCACACTTAAATTCAAATATCATATTTGAGTTTTGCACATGTGCTGCCAAAGCAAGCACTCACATTTGAGTTTTGTAGCAGAAATTTAGATTAGTGACTATCTGCATATGCTGTTTACTTGTATAAGTTAACTAGCACTTACAATTTGTTAATGGATAAAGACAGGTTTAATATACATGGCTGAAAGATGGTAATATAATTCTCACAAATTATGATGTTTATTTTTCCTTTAAAAGTTTGCAAAATACAGAAAAAAATATAGAAAAACATGTATACATTTCTTAATATATTTTCCCCACCTGGTACACTTGGAGAAAACAAAAAAACAAAAATTTTTAAGAGAAAATGTAAAACCATCTAGAACCTAGACTTTAAGACATACCACCTTTCATTTTTCTATGTTGTGTTTTATTTTAAAATGTGGTTTCTTTTTCTTTTTGTATAACTGTTAAAACATAAAAAATACAGAAAAGCACAAGGACAAGATTTAGTTAACAGCCCTATCCTTCCAACAAACGCAAAAATCATTTGAAAGAAAATTCAGTAAACCAATGGACTCATGTTTAGCTTAGAGATAATTAAACTCCCCACATGTTTTCATTTAGATTGCTGCTATTTTCTGTATCCAACTTGTAAGCAATCTTCTACTTTGTAAATGTTGGAAGAGCTACAAGTACAGAATGACAAGATGCTAAGTGTAACTCCCAAATTTAAGGGATGTATACCAAAGATCTATCACTATCCCTTAAGGTGAACTCTATGTTTGCTGACTTCAGCTATACAACTCCACATTCTCATTTAACCTACCATGAGAGAATCTTTTTAAATTCTCACTTCCAATTTGTCATAACTTTCTATATTTTACATATGTTTATAGATGACCATAAAATTATCTTTGCAAATAGAATGTAAACAGATGTATAGATTATGGAAGGTGGAAGGAGTAAAAAATGTAGATACACATCCTGAAAAAAATTATTATTGTTTTTAAAATTTTTTACTTTACTACTTGAAAAATATTTTATCAATCAGGTTGAGCATAGAGTAAAACCAATAATCTACAAAGAGCAATAAATTATTGGGCCCAAGTCACATCATCCTTGAAGCAGCATTGGATTTAGCAAGTAGCATTACCTAAAGGTAGAGAACCAAAAGAAGAAAAGGGAAAACTTACAAGACATCAAGGTTTAACACACGCCTCTCCCAACCAAAAAAAGGATTACAGTTCTCAGAGCATACATCTGGACTATATCCCTCCACTGGCTCTTCTAGTCAATCCAGAGGAATTACTCCAAACTGGGTCTCTCTGTTTTGTGGTAGGAGTTTCCTTATTCCTCCCCCTGATACTTGTACTCAAACAAAAACCACTGTCCTGGGCTGACTGCTACCATTCCAAGTCCTGGGATATCTGGTCATGCTGCTATCACCAAGGAAAATGCAAAAAGGGATACTGTGAGAGTATGGTAGCTTCAGGTTGTGATCATTCATTAAAACATACCATGGTACCCAGAAAACTCTTTCACCATCTTAAAGGCAGTTGTTCCTTCCTCTACTTCCACGAACATAGACATATCTGTATACCGAACCCATACTGACAATTACCACATACCTACTCTATGGAGCTTGGAAGAAGCCCTCATTCAAGCCAACAACCCATTTTTAGGGAAGGTGCTCTCTACAGCCCTAAGAACACTGAAGGCATGATTATATTGCATTACACAAAGTGAAAATATTTTGTTGTATTTGCTGTATTCTATATTTGCTTTCATGATTATCTTCCTTCTTGATTCCATCATAATTTTCCACAACTAAAATATGTGTTTCATATACAATGTATTATACTGTATATATATTACATATAGAGTATATAATATTTACGCAAATTATATAAAATAGAAAATATGTTAAAAATGAAATACTGTTGGAAAATCATATGGAATTCAAATTAACTGTACTCATATTGAAGACTAATTAGATGGTAAAATATTTTGACTCAAGACTTACTTCTGTCATTAAACTCTTTAAGGAAATGATTTAACTAAGACACTTTCATCATGTGGAATCATGTTTAAAACATAATGAAAGTAGAACAACAGAACTTTTTTCTTTTTCTTACCACGGGAAAAGCTACACGTGACAGCAGCTGCCATCTTCTGAGGACACACCCCACCCTGCCAGATGTCTTTTTCACAAAGCAGTATATTTTCTTCATCTCCTCGGCAACGGACATTGCTCCAATAAATGGGAATAAGGCCCAGTCCAGAAAACGGGGTTTGTTTTGCTATTCCTTTTCCTCTGGAAGTACAATGAGCAATACTAAGTTTATCAAATGTAGGCAAAATTTTTTATCAAAACATTTGGATTTGAAAAAAAATGGAAGAAATCAACAAAGATGAATATGGAAGAAAAGAAGAAAGAAAGAAGAAAAACACAAAATATTACATAAATTCAGGAAATCAAAACATCAGATCACAACGTGGGTTGCCTACCTATGGAATTCTTTTCATCAATCTTGAATAACTAGTTTATGTGCCTTTACCATCAATGACTGATTTAGAAGAAAATGGACAAGTACTGCAGATATAAAAGTAAGGCTTTGTGCAAGAGGTGTGTCACAAGCTTCAGCGACGCTTGGACTCCAGTCTGGACTCAGCTAAAAGTCATGCCAAGCTGCAAGTAACTCGAAGGCTTTGTCTTTTAATGTGCCAAAAGAAAAATCTGGATGCTTGAAGATTCTCTCTCACTCTAACATTCTAGGTTAGCATTTTCAAAATTATTATTACTACATTTAAGCACAATAATATCATGGGAAGCAATCCATTTATAATTTTTAAAACCTTACACTATATATAGTATTTGCTAGCAAGACTTTGAAACCAATTAATAAAATAGCAACATGCATCTCTTTCCTAATACCAGGAGAGTATTTTAAAAAGAAAAAATGAAAATAATAGCATACAGATGGGCTTTGCTTTTAGCTCATCTAATCCACATATTTTTTTAAGCAACCTCTGCTGTGTACAAACTGGCATTAAATTTTAAAAAGATGAAATGCTTATCTGATTAACATGGTAATCTCTACAATTGTCTCCATGCTGCAGCATTCCATCAACCAAACTAAACATTTGGGGTATATCTAAAATGTAAATGTGTCTTCACAGCAATAAAGCTGGGTTTCTCTGATTTTATTGTGCAATTCCTTTTTTTTTTTTTTTAATGGACTACTGAGACATGATACTATATCAGCAGCTGGATCAGCTTATCTGAAGTTTGTCGAATAATAGTTCACATACTTTCATCAATCAAAAGACTAATAAACCACACAGTAGTTCACACTTCCACTATAGCGTTCTTGTTTCTTTGTATCTCGCAGAAAATTTTATTCCTTTCTGATTTTCTGGGGTAATAAAAGCACAAATAGGTATGTATATAAAGGAAGACACTGACATCAGCCTACCAATTTATTACATCTCTTGCCCTTCAAAGGAAAAAGCATGAAATCAACATTCTTTGTGACCTGCCCACCTGCCAATGTCTGTTTGCCAGACTAAGTATTCATGATAAAAAACAGTAATTAACATTTCCAAGCACCATAACACTTTATAGGCTCTGGCCTTACTCCTTCTTTCATCCTGATTTATATCAACTCATCAAAATAATTAATTAACTTTAATTTACTATGGTAACCCTATTTATTGCTCTAACAGCACCAAAAGTCTAAGCAAAATTTAGGCCTTCAAGCCTTGCCTCTACCCAATACTCATTCCTTACCTTCCTAGTGGGAAGACATGAGAAATCTAGTAAATTAAAGTTCTACTTCTTCATTTTGTGTCATCATATTACCACTCTGATTATTAATGCAAAATACTTGCAAACTGCAAACTTTTTTTTCAGTCTTTTAGACTGTATTTTTTTATAATAAAATATTTTCCATGCTTTCTAAAGATCTCTGGTGATAAAGGCCAAGAAAAAGCATAAGTTAAGTGTGCTTAGAAAATATAAAGGAGACACAAAAACAAAAGAATAAGAAAAACAAAAAACCTGTTTTCCCAAAAAGAAGCCTTCTGCTCCTGGTGAAACTCTATGGCACAAGGTATAAAAATGCTGGGACTGATGAATTCAAAATATACTGACTTGTTTTAAAGACAGTGCCTAGGGTTACAGTGGAGCCAGTTCCCAGGCTGGCAGCTGTTCAGGACAGCAGGACACTGCCAGAGCTGACAGAAGCTGCCATCTTCTACAGGACCTCCTCAGCACCAAAACCTAAGGCCTGGGGACATCACCACTTCCCCATCAAGGACAAGGGCACAGGTAAGCATTGCCCCTTTCACACACAAATGGAACTTGTGGGTGGATAAAAGCAGAAAGCTAAAATCCAATGTCAACAACCAGCTAAGGCTGTGCTAATTAATTAACTATAATTAGTAATTAAAATAATTATAATTAATTCATTATAATTCTAAGAAATTATAATTTTTAGAATTAAATCCTTGGAATTTGTAAAGGCAAAACTTGCTTCAAATGCCTCTGTATTTTGTTAAAGACAAAGACCAAAAGATGCTTTTACATTTGCCCACTTGGTATTTGCCCATTTCCTAGTTCAGCCCCAGGTAGTAATATGTGAAGTACATTTGCATGTGACAGAATTCATTTCTTCCATTTGGGGGCCCTTTCTTTATAGCTCTTTTGTGAAAAGTGAGAATGAGGAAAGTGACAGTAAGAAACGAAGATACAAGCTTTACAAAGCAATGACCGGCACCCAGCATTATTCTCAGATACTAGCAGACTGATTTGGTCAGGGATGGGTGCACTCACCCCAGCTGCAGCTGGTGACAAATGACTGATGCATCAGAATCATCCCAGTGGCTGCTACAGACAGTGCCCCAAGCTCCACTTGCATATACTTCCACTGTGCCTTCAAACTCATTTTTGCCGCCACGAAGTCGTACTGATCCTAAAGTGGAAAAGAATTCCAAAATCCTTTAATAGTAAATAATCATTTGAACATATTGAGCCAGTCCTGGGTTAACATGATTTTTAAACTTAAGTAGTAAGGGATCCAGGCAGAACAATTTGGCCTCCACTGTGTGCGGCATGTGTTTCTTCCTTTAAGTGAGGATTTAGCAAGTTCCTTCTTTTTTTGTAATTAACATCCTGATGTTAATGCTAATTATATTTTCTTTTTTATCTAGGCAAGCAGACAGTCCTATTATAATTTTTTTCTTTATTCCATTATCTCTTCATCAAGAAGCAACCACTGTAATTTTCAAAGGGGAAAAAGAGGAAGAGTATGACTAATATCAGATCTTGTATTTCAAATACTAGATTACATCACATATGAAGTTTTTATCATTTATTACTTTCCTCTTCTCATGAGGTCATCAATAAGAAACACAGAAACAAAATTAAATGTTCTGCATATGAATTAGCTGTAATTAGCTGTGTTATATCTTCCATTTGATTTTTCATCCACCAAAGAAAAATAAAATGTGTTTTCCGCTTTTAACTTTCAGTAGTACTCATTAAAATTCTGAAGATTATGTCCATAATTTCAAGAAGATGTTCATTTTGAAAATATTGCCTAATGCTACTCTTGGAAAAATAGCCGTTAGGTAGTATGTATAATTGAATGCCCCCTGGAAACTCACCTCCTCTAATATACCACACCCAAAGAGCTGTCCCAAAGTCCACAATTTAAGTCATTCTTTTCAGTCTTTAAAAGAGCCAAGATTTAAATTCAAGCAGCCCTGGGAAAGATAACACTTTGGTCTTATCCCTTAAGTGTGGTTCAAGGCCCTACATTCCTCTTCTCATTGGAACTGGTGTTGGAGCAGGCACTGGGATGCAGCAAGTGGGACAACTGAGCAGAGACAGAATTAACCTCAGACAACTTAAGAATTGCATAAAATTCTGTTTAAAATCACCTACAGTGGTCTTTATTTCATAGGTAAGAAAATTAAGGAATTAATTTTAAAAATCAATCCTATCCCAAAAATCTAGCATAATTTGCATATTTCAAAGTTACTATGTATGGCTTCATAATAACTTCCAAAAATATTAGATTCACAAAGTGCCCATCCATTTCATTTGTACAGGCTTAGTCATCCACCACTATTATTTTCCACATCATCATCCTTTAAAAATGTAAGCATTTAAGAAAAACATATTATATTTCTCATGACAAAAACAAAGTCTCATTTAATTCAAACAAAAGGCAATAATAAATGGAGGCAAACATTGTACAGTACTGCCAAATCCTGACTATTCAGGAATGAACAGGGCATGGGTCATTCATATGACAAATCATCTAAAACTCATTCATATATTCTAAAGCTCTTTAATTCACACTAAGCAAGAGGAAGACCTGCCTAGCTCAGTGAAGTATGAACTACAGAATATTTTTAAGGCAGTATTTCTGAAGAGTTCAACAGATCTTGAATGGTTTTTTATATCACAAAACTTCTTCTACAGAGGTCCCCGTAATATTATGCACATCACAAATGTCAGCAGTTTATTTTAGTCAAAGAATTAATTTGTCGACCTCAAGCAAACTTTATTTGAATTGCTATTTAATCTATTATTTCTTTACTAATTCCTCCCCTTAATCACGAAGTTACTCATATCAGAAGGGGTGGAAGATAGTTCCAGTAATGAAAACAAAGGAAATGTGTACTTATGCACATATGCACATCAAGTGATCATAAGATTTAAAATAGTGCCTACATCAAAAAGCTATCAAGAAGAAATGATGTACACACAGAATCTAAATGATTGAGGCACTTAGAGGTGAGAAGAAGAAAATCCTGAGTAAAGTATAATTATGACCATAACAATATAATGGCAATGATAGAGCTGGAAATAGTTTCCAGGTCAACTATCAGCTGCACCATCATTTTCTCTAACGCTCCAAGCACACTGTGAAAGCCTGGATTCATTTAGCAGTATCTGCTATATGGCAAGAAATGTGCAGTGCTCATCCAATTTTCCTTTAACAAATGAATACAAATATTTGCAATTCTTAAAAGGCAATTTGCATGTCAATGACTAATGAATTCTATGTCAGATTCCACTCGAGGCACAGCCAGTCCTAACACACACCTTCCTAACAGTGCCCTCCACTTAGAAAAGTGCCCTTTCCTAAGGGCCATAAAAATGTCTATTCTGAGGAAACCATCTACCTAGGGCTCAGAATGAGTATTTATATCATTCTATAAAGCTCAGTTCTTCTAATAATTATTTATTCAAATATGCTCTAAAAGACTAAAAGTTTGAACACACGATTCATTCTACTATAGGAGCCAAGAGAGCTTTCTCTTTGCCTTCTGAAGGTTCACTGACAAGAGGCATATTATTAGGATAAAAGGCGTATACATTTGTTTGATCATGGTTTTACGTGACGTGGGAGCCTTTAGAACGAGGACCCAAAACTATAGGGGATATTGCCCATTTTTATGTTTAGGTTTAACAAAGTGTGGACAGCCATGTAGAAATATGATTGGACAAAACAGGTAGGATCTAATCTTAATAGACTGAGTGGGGAAACCCAGTAATGCTTATCAGTTTAGATTTTTCTTGGCCTCTTTGAGTTTTGTTTTGTTTTTTTCTGGGTATGAAGAACCCTCTCTGGAATGGGGGGTCTTATGACATGTAATCAAACACGGTAGGTCAGATAAATTTTTAAGGCCAGTTTTTACACAGAAAACTGGCGCACGAGGGGAGTTGAGTAATATTTTTAGGCTTTATGGCTGACTGTGGAAACAAGGCATTCTGGTGTCTATGGCCCACCTTGGGAAAGAGGAATTCTAGTTTCTGTGGCTAACCTCAGGGGAAAAGGAAGCTCCAGTGACAGGAAAGTAGGAAAAGATCAAAGGAAAACTTGATTCTGAGACTACTTCTGAGGCCTCCGTTTGGGGATATCATTTTCTGAGACCCAACTCTATATACATTTAAGCTAAGCAGTAGTTTTCATTTGTTTTTTGCCTTTATTTTGTTCTTGCTGCATTTATTCTCTTAGAACAGCTGAGGTGGTCAAAATCTTAAAAACCGTAATATATAGCTGGACGCCATCGCTCACACCTGCAATCCCAGCACTTTGGGAGGCCGAGGCAGGTGGATCACCTGGGTCGGGAGTTCAAGACAAGCCTGACCAACATGGAGAAACCCGGTCTCTACTAAAAATACAAAATTAGCTGGGCGTGGTGGCGCATGCCTGTAATTCCAGCTACTTGGGAGGCTGAAGCAGGAAAATCGCTTGAACCCGGGAGGCTGAGGTTGCGACGAGCCGAGATCTCACCACTGCATTCCCGCCTGGGCAACAAGAGCAAAACTCCGTCTCAAAAGCAAACAAACAACAACAACAACAAAAAAAAAAAAAAAACCTATAACTTATTTCCTTCTACTTATGGATGAAGAAGCTACAGACCAAAGCAACTGAGCAGTTACAGAGCCATGATCAACTATCTCCTAGTTCCCTGCCCTCGTTACTGACCTTCTATCTCCAAACTTAAGCAAAGACCCTGAAATACAATAAGCACCTTTCAAAACTTCAGATATTACTTTATGCATTATACGATGTTAGTGTTCACCATCCTACTGAAAATACAGCAACGAATCCACCACATGTTGTATAGAAATAAGCCAACTAGGCAGAGAAGCATAAAGTAGCCTGAAGTTTCTTTACACTGTGGAACAGGAAAGAAGTGCCTTTCTGGTGCTCCTATAGTTGAGGCTGATCCTCCAGTAGAAGCTGATTTGTCCCACAGCTGTACAAAGTTGTGGGAAGACTATGAATGTGTGTGTGTATACATTTGCACAAATGTATAGGTACGCAATTACACCATGGAGAAAGGGAAATAACCTTAGCTCAAAGAAATCCGCGAAGCTCAAAGCCAACTAAGTGAACTAATTTCTATTGCTGTACCTAACAATAAAGTGATTTGCATAAATTGTAGATGAAATTCTTTGTTTGGCAAGTATTATTCAATTGTCCAATTTTTTATTATCAAGAATTGGTCCCTCACCTTCCACCCACATTCCACTCCAGCAACCAACCATTCTTCGATACTCATTAGAGTCAGAGCTCGCGTTCCTGAACCACATCCCAGTGTGTGTGATCTAGGGTTGCACTGTCTTAAAGTCTCTCAAGTGCCACGTGCACAGAAAATATTCTATTCTACATACTTCTATCTTTAAAATGCGTTAATAATAATAATTTAAAGTCTCAAGCACAGTAGGTCAATTATATTAGGCATTATAAACATGCAGACCAAACTAGTAAAGGAAGAAAGTCTGGAATTGTACCACTACGCGTGATGGCATGTCATGGAGTGGAGGCTCCAGAGTTCCTGAAATGAACTGCTACCAAAAAAGAAAAAGGTCAACCGTCTGCTGGTGTTATAACTATTTAAAGGCAAAATGTTCCAGTGTACGATAATGTTCAGAATTCTACTATCTTAATTCCTTGACAAAAATGTTTAACTGTTAAACATTTACAGTAAAATAGTTTACAACTGATTTCCTTCTAAGTACACAGGTCAACAGTTTTATAAAGGAAAGAAACCATAAAAGATTCATGTAACAGAAATTTGCTTGATGGACAACTTCACTAGAAAACAGGAATTCCCCAAATGGAGGGACAGACATTCAAGAAGAGTTCTCTTTAACCATCTTATGAGTCTCAGTCAATACAGGTAGACTAAAAAACAGCTGACTGGATAAAAGTTCCCTTCGCAAGTCTCATTGATTTCTGAGCTCTAGATTTAAGACTAAGGCAAGGCACAGTGGCTCACACCTGTAATCCCAGCACTTGGGGAGGCCAAGGCAAGAGGACTGTTTGAGCCCTGGGATTAGGGATCAGTCTAGACAACAGAGTGAGACACTGTCTTTACAAAAAAAAAAAAAAAAAACTTAAAAATTAGCCAGGCTTGGTGGCCCATGTGTGTAGTCCCAGCTACTCAGGATACTAAGGCGGAAGAATTGCTTGTACCCAGGAGTTCAAGACAGCAGGGAGCTATAATTGTGCTACTGCATTCCAGTCTAGGTGACAGAGCAAGATTCTGTGTCAAAAAACAAAAAACAAAAATAAAAACAAAACAACCTTCCTTTCCATACTCCATACGTGAAGAAAACCTAAAAGAAATAGGAGAAAAGGAACCAAATGGATCAACTATCTTCATTCTATATACCCAGCTTATTCCAAAATAAAGCAAATGAAAAGATATCCCTGTTTAGCCTGGATAGCATAGCAAGACCCCACCTCTACAAAAAATTTTAAAATTAGCTGGACGTGGTGACCCGGACCTGTAATCCCAGCTACTTAGGAGGCTGAGGCAAACGATCACTTGAGCTCAGGCATTCAAGGTTACAGTGAGCTATGACTATGCCACTATACTCCAGCCTGAACAACAAAGCAAGACCCTGTGGGGGGAAAAACAAAGATGCATGCCTGCCTATTAAGTTAACCCCTCATTAAAATGTACTTATAAAATAGCATTACTTAATTTAAATGGAAGAAAATACAGTAAAACAAAGACCCACCCCAACAGTGTTTTCTGAATAAAATTAGTAACAAATATTTTTTAAATCTTTTTAAAAAAATCACAGTTTGATAAAAGAGTAAAAAAACTTCATGTTTTCACACAAATCCTTTCTTGTCTATTACTGAACTCTACAGATGCATAAAATAATTAATTTTAGTCATTTCTATTGTTCTAGTGGAATAGAAAGAAAGCATGCCAGCAACGTGCAGCTAGTGTTCAGATCCTTGACAAAAAGTATACTTAAAGCTGTGAGTGATACAGAAATTTCAATTTATGACCTATTTGAAAGAAAAGAAAAAAACCATTACATGTTGAACAATTTAGTACACATATTTGACATTAAGTTAAACATAAAACTATGTCTCATACCAAATGCAACACTATAAAAATATACTAAATGACCATTCTCTATCAATTATAAAGTATATCCAAAAAATTACAGTATCTGAAAACAACTGAATTGAGGGGCTCTTGGTTGAATTTTTCAAGTACAGTAGGGGATGCTAGGTTAATTTTTATGTTATTTTCTTTCTTCACCATATTCAACAGTACTAAGTTATACCATTTTCATCTATAATTATATTTACCCATTAATTAAACCTGCTATATCTTTGCTAAATAGTATATTTTATTCAAGTCCTCCCAGGTCTAAATGAAATCAAATCATTTTTAACAAACAAGGCATTCGCCTGAACCAAGATCCAACTGAGCTGTATTTGCCTCCATTAGTTCACATTTATAATTCATATTAATTGCTCATTTATTATTCATGTAGACAACTTAAATGCTGAGAAAAAAATCAGTTCATATAGTTCAAAATGAGAGTGCATCCTCTGAATTAGCAATTCTACCCATTTACATTGTGCTTATTAGAAATTTATAAATCTTATAAATTATTCCTTAGTTTAAAACATCATACGATATCAAACAAAAAAGATGACTCTGTCCATCGTTAAGTTATAGTAGGCTAACAATACATGCAGATAACCCCAACAGAAGGTTTCACAAATTGTGTGTTCCCAGACCATCTACACATAAACAAATGGTATAGGTGTTACCATTTTATTGTATAGCACTGAGTGACGAAATTGAAACCAAACAATAATCTTCTTGTCTCCCAGATCATGAACCACAGAGAAGGTAATGAAAATGCTTATTATTCTTCTGACACCTCACCCAGAAAATGGCTGTCCTCAACCAGAGAACAAAGGTGAATTTCTGATTCATCTTTATAAATGCCGCCCCTAGTGTGAACACAGTAAATGTTTAATGAATAAATGAAACCTATCCTTACCCTGTTAGAAGAATCAGCATTACACTTTGTATCCCCTCTGCTGATCCTAATAAAAAGTACTGAGGCGCAATGTGCATGTGTGGCTCCTAGGAGGGTAAATATCATTACTTTAGTGTTTTGCATACAATAAATTTTTTATTAATATTGTTGCACTGATTTGTAAGGAGGAGGAGGAGGGGAAGAGGAGACTGCCCTGGAAAAGGAGGATGCTAAAGAGGCAAAAATAAACATTTATTTAGTTTCTAATGACAGCAGACCAACCACGTAGACATCAGTCTAAATCAATTGTTCATATATTGCCTATTTACCATGCAGCTAAGGAGAAGAGATTTCAAAGGACTGCTTTCTTTAAAGTTTAATTCAAGGGGGAAAAAAAACCTTCAAAATTAGAATTAAATCATATAATCATGTTTACTTAGTAAATGAACTAACTTCAGCATTCTCATCAGTTATGGAATTATTCGTTTCAGAAATAAATGTGTCATAATATTTGCCTACAAATAGCATCTTAAGATAAGGAAATACGCTTTGTCAACCAAACCAGTCTAAATGTTATTCATCCAGATATGACTAAAAAAAATTAATGTAGCATTTCACAGCATTTTATAAATTACTTATTGTTAGTTTTTAATTGCATTAAGTTTCCCAAATATAAGGACAAGTCCCAACCATACTCCTTAGCAACCTTTTTGGTTCTGATCAACAACTACCTTGTTTCTTCCTTGCCAGTTGAATCCCCAGATGATTCAGAGGTTAAGCTAACTAATCTATGTAATCATGGTAATTGTACATTTCTTTGCAAAGAGTGTCAGGAAGGAACATATGATCCAGTCTGGGCAAATAAAACGTGGAAGTCTGTGGGGGAAATTCCAGAAAGGTTTCCTTATTGTTTCAAAAGGACATTCCTGCAGAGGGGCTTTCTCTTTCTTCTGCAGGTTGTTCTATCTCTAAGTGAAGCCTGGAATAACCACCAGCCTAAGAATAAAGGCCACGCTTCTTAAGAGGATAAAGGAGCCAAGAAAGTAGCAGAGGAACAGAAGTGTACCATGCTGGAGCTTGCCCATCATATGGACTTCTTTTAATAGGAACAATAAGCCTCCTTATTGTTTCAGTTTTCTATTCTTTGCTATCAAAACCACCCAAATTGATCCAAGCCACATCCATACCCAAATTCATAATTATCATATTTTTTCCAAATCTTCCAAAAGCATCTTTATTTTCACAGTCATAATGTATTATATATAAATTTTGCACCCTTGTTTCCCCTAAACATTATCATACACACTTTCCTATTATATTTATATGTATAATATTTACAATAATTACTTTAGTAGCTGCATAATATCCATCAAATGCAGGTACCTACGAGTAGTACCTTATTACTGGATATTTCAGTTTCCCTTCAGTTATAAACCAAATTACTTTTACATAGGTCATCTTATCACAAGGGTCCCCAACCCCCAGGCCACGGACCTGTACCTGTACCTGGCCTGTTAGGAACTGGGCTGCCCAGCAGGAGGTGACCGCAAGGTGAGCAAGCGAAGCTTTATCTGTATTTACAGCAGCTCCCCATGGCTCACATTACCACCTGAGCTCTGCCTCCTATCAGATCAGCAGCAGCATTAGATTCTCCTAGGAGCTGGAACTCTATTGTGAACTGTTCATGTGAGGGATCTAGGTTGCATGCTCCTTATGAGAATCTAATGCCTGATGGAACCATCCCCCAGGTCCACGGAAAAACTGCCTTCCACAAAACTGGTGTCTGGTGCCAAAAAGGTTGGGGACTGGTGTCTTAACACATAGGCGCACATATGCACATGCACACATGCACACACACACACACACACACACACACAGACAGTGACCACATAAGTATATATACACCCCTGGACAATAGCTCATAAAAGGCAATAGTAACGGGATATCTTATTTTCTTCTCAAAAAAACAAAACAAAACAAAACAAAAAAACTTCACACTAGTTAAGAATCACTGCGATTCCTAACTAATCTAATCTAAGTATTTGACATCTGCCTTAGTCTGAAAAGCAGATTGAGCTCAATATTTAAAATCAACCAGGAAATGTATCAAATCTGGTATAGCTAATAAATGTTTTTCAGCACCTGCTACATAGAACCAAGATGTAGCACTTAAAAGGGATGGGGGACAGCTTTCAGCTAGCTAACTTTTTAATTAACATTCACTACAAACAACAGATGGAGTTCAATGAGTACAGCCTGTAAACAATAGTACTTGGCCCACATGTCCTCTATCTCTAAATCAAGAGATTTTGGGTGGGTAGGTGCACATGAACAGATGAGCATGACAAGACAAAAAGTCAGATCTGTGATTCATCCTCTCCTCCAAAATCTCAATGATTAAAACTTTCTCATTTATTTAATCTGTTTTACCTCTCAATCATCAGCCACCTATGGTTGGTTTGTAAAAAGGGAGGTTAGCAGCACAGCGTCAAGCAAGTTGCCCCATCTGCCATGCCAACCAGAGACTAGAAAAGTGACTGCCCCTCCTAGGCAGGAAACACTAAGTTATTGCAAGCTATTGTGTTTTATTGCGTTTGTTTTGTTTTTGTTTTAGAGACAGGGTCTTCCTCTGTTGCCCAGAATGGGGTGCAGTGTCATGACTATAGATCACTGCAGCCTCTATCTCCTGGCCTGAAGTGATCCTCTTGCCTCAGCCTCCTAAAGTGCTGCGATTTCAGGCATGAGCCACCATGCTGGGTCACAAGCTATTGTTGGGGGAAATTAGTTGCCTGTTAATTCTTCCTGCAGAAATGCAAAAATAACCTAGCTCAAATTCAATTAATAACCATATTCTGGCCAGTCATGGTAGCTCATGCCTGTAATTCCAGTACTCTGGGAGGCCAAGGCGGGAGAATCACTTGAGCCCAAGAGTTGGAGACCAGCCTGGGCAACATGGCAAAACTCCATCTCTACAAACAATTAAAAAAAAAAAAAATTAGCTGGACTGTAGTCCCAGCTACTTCAGAGGCTGAGGTGGGAGAATTGCTTGATCCTGGGAGACAGAGGTTGCAGTGAGCTGAGATGGCATCACTGCACTTTGTCTCTAAAAATAAAAATAAAATAACCATATTCCAGTGAACTAGGTTATTACTATCCTACACTGGTTAAAGGAAAAACCAGAAGTGCCATTTCTAAAACCACACAAAAAGTTACCATTGGCATGCCTTACACCTGCTCCTAAAGCCTAACAGGGTTAAGTCACAGAATGGTGGGCTCAGTTAGTCTATATCATCACCTACCACTATACATTTTAGGTGGGTTCTAATGCCCTTCCATGTGTTCTGCCTGACTGTGACAGAGTTTTCACATCCAAATCAATTTGACTGCTCAATAGAAATGCATGTTCCATTCCCAATCCAGATCTGAGAATTACTCAGAGCCTGGGCTAGTCTAGGAATCTGCATTTTAACAAGTCCCAAGGTGATTCTAAATGCTCATAATGAGACCAGCTCCCTGGGCTGATTCAGTGTATTCCCATAGCCAGAATGATTCTTTTTTTTTTTTTTTTTTTTTAAGACAGAGTTTCGCTCTTGCTGCCCAGGCTGGAGTGTAATGGCGCGATCTCAGCTCAGTGCAACCTCCGCCTCCCGGGTTCAAGCGATTCTCCTGCTTCAGTCTCCCAAGTAGCTGGGATTACAGGCATGCGCCACCATGCCTGGCTACTTTTGTATTTTTAGCAGACACAGGGGTTTCTCCACGTTGGTCAGGCTGGTCTCGAACTCCCGACCTCAGGTGATCCGCTTGCCTCGGCCTCCCAAAGTGCTGGGATTACAGGCGTGAGCCACCGCTCCCAGACCTAGAATGATTCTTTAGTATTAATTTGCAAGTTTCATAAAACCAAGGCCCAGGTATCATGTTTCCTGCTCTCTGACATCTGAGCCACTGGAACATCCACGCCCAGCCCTGGCTCACCTGAGGTCCCCTCCTTGCCCCTTCAACCTGGCTTCAATCAACTCTTCACCACGGAGACACCAATTTCCTGATTTTTCCCGATGCAACTAGATATGTAACTCTGGCCACCGGTTTATTTTTTAAAGGAGGGATCACATTACTATGAATTGTTCTTTCCTTTTGCCCTGGATTTCTGTAAAGAAACAAATATGTCTGGCATGGTAGCTCATGCCTGTAATCTCAGGCATGTCCCACTTTGGGAGGCTGAAATGAGTGGATCACTTGAGGTCAGGAGTTTGAGACCAGCCTGGGCAACATGGCAAAACCCTATTTCGATTAAAAATACAAAAAATTAGCCGGGCGTGGTGGTGCACACCTATAATCTCAGGTACTCGGCAGGTTGAGGCAGGAGAATCGTTTGAACCTAGGAGGCAGAGGTTGCACTGAGCTGAGATTGTGCCACTGCACTCCAGCCCAGGTGACAGAGAGAGATCCTGTCTCAAAAAAATTTAAAAAAAGAGAGAGAGAGAGAGAGAGAGAGAGGGGAGAGAAAGAAAGAAAGAAAGAAAGAAAGAAAGAAAGAAAGAAAGAAAGAAAGAAAGAGAGAAAGAGAGAAAGAGAGAAAGAGAGAAAGAGAGAAAGAGAGAAAGAGAGAAAGAGAGAAAGAGAGAAAGAGAGAAAGAGAGAAAGAGAGAAAGAGAGAGAGAGAGAGAGAGAGAAAGAGAGAAAGAGATATCAGATATTTTTTAAGCCTAAGAGACTGTAAATCATGCATCGGGCCAAACATAATTCTCTTTCTTCCTGTTAGACTAGTCCATAAACTACAAAATGAGGATTACGTGTAAAGAAACACAGCAAAATGAGCTGTGAAGTAAAAATATACATATCTAACCCTATTTTCTCCTGCACTCCTCATAATATGTCTCCACATATTTTCATCCATAAAACGCAGGAACTCACTTATAAGGTTGCTACAAGAATGAAATGAAGCCACAAGAATGAAATGAAGCCAGGAGAATGAAATGAAGCCAGGAGCGGTGGCTCACACCTGTAATCCCAGCACTTTGGGGCAGAGGCAGGTGGATGGCCTGAGGTCAGGAATTCAAGACCAGCCTAGTGAAACATGGTGAAACCCCATCTCTACTAAAAATACAAAAAATAGCCAGGCGTGGTGGCAGGCACCTGAAATCTCAGTTACTCAAGAGGCTGAGGCAGGAGAATCTCTTGAACTAGGGAGGCAGAGGTTGCTGTGAGCTGAGATTGTGCCACTGCACTCCAGCCTGGGTGACAGAGGGAGATTCTGTCAAAAAATTAATAAATAAAAATTAAAAATGAAATGAGAAAATGCACATAAAATGTTTAGTCCAGCATCCAACACAGAATGAATGCACAGTAAGTCCTAGCTAATGTGATCAGGCCAGGTTGTTTTGAGTACATGCTCAGTGCTGCAAAGGTCTTTTAAACTAATTTACTCAAAACTTGCTTTTCTCCTGATGAGGAAATCAAAGCTCTAAGAGTTAAGAGTTTTACCCAACAGTGCACAGCCACTGGCAGAGCCAAAGCAGACACCAGCGTTTTCTAAAGCACAATTCAATATTCTTTTCACCACTCCATGAAACTTTTGTTCACACTCCTAACTGAAATGTAGGACCAAGAGAGCCATAAGGTTGAGAATATGCCAGTCATCTCAAAGCTACAGGCTATGCCCAGGCAGACCTGGAGGAGTAAATGATAGAATGAGATTGAGTCTGTGAAAGTCATTCATTATTACACAGTTGATCGTTCTCCTATTTTTTTGTGGTGGTGGGAAGGGCATTTATCTCCCATCATGAGTAGTTTCTTTTGTTTCTCTTTTGTTCAATCACTTTACTCCAGGAAGTACAAACAACTATTATGCAGTATTTGAGGATTTTGTCTGCTGAGAGTTAGCTAGGAACATAAAGGCATTCAAAAGATTTACATTTCTAGTCAACTGAAGAGGGTGTGGTGGCAGGAAATCCAAGGACAAGTTACTCTCCTTGTCTGAAATATAAGGCTAAGAGTTATGTCAGAAAGAGAGAAACAGATCACTATCATTTTTTAAGTTTAAATTACTTTTCTTGAGTCTGTGCTTATGTACTTAAAAGAGAAGTTGTATATTCTCTCCTACACATTAATTCTCTAACAATTCTCCACTCTTACCTATTCATAAAACTAAGAGTACGCCGGGCGCGGTTGGCTTCACGCCTGTAATCCTAGCACTTTGGGAGGCTGAGGCGGGCGGATCACTACGTCAGGAGATCGAGACCATCCTGGCTAACACGATAAAACCCCGTCTCTACCGAAAAAATACAAAATAATTAGCCTGGCGTGGTGGCGGGCGCCTGTAGTCCCAGCTACTCGGGAAGCTGAGGCAGGAGAATGGGGCGAACCGGGGAGGCAGAGCGTGCAGTGAGCCAAGATCGCGCCACTGCACTACAGTCTGGGTGACAGAGCAAGACTCTGTCTCAAGAAAAAAAAAACAAAACTAATAATAATATGAAGATAAAAAAAGTCAATGTTTGCTAAACATAAGATTTTACTATAAATAATCTCTTATGGTGAATAACGAGACAATGCTAGCACTCTTTGTTGACATCACCTCAAATATTTTTATAGCCACATTGGCATTCCGTTCATGAAACACAAGTAAAGCGATGACTTCATTCCCAAGGACGAAGGATAATTGATCTTAACCTTCCTATCACTTTTCCTTAACTCAAAGCACTAATGCAATTGAAGGTACTGATAAATAAAATTTCTCCAGGAAATGAATGACATTGTGACAGCTAACCTCCAAGTTACCTCCAAAAAGTACAAAGTACAATGTGATTCAGGATCTCAATTCAGAAAACCCTTTCCCCACAATGTGAATGGAAAGCTGCCAAAAATATTTTGTTGAAAAGAAATTCAAACTTTGGAGGATATTAAGTTTTTCTTCCTCAGTTTTTAAAGAAAAAAAAACTAATTTCAACAAAATTCCAACAATTCAAAATGAAGCAATGTTCAAAGCTGGATTATTCATTTACATTAAATTTATTAGTGGGATGCTTTTATTACCACAAACCTAAAACATTTTGTCACTTTCATCTCCTGATATTACCAACTAATCCTGATTTTCCACATATAACATGTAAAGTTAAGTAATGGCTCTGGAAAACTGTGTATGACTATATCAAGTTGCTACTTCACCAAGATAGTAATATTTCCATCTCTTTTTCCTTTCTTTTTTTTCCAGTCACTAATGATACTTCCTATACTGAGCTAGAGTATGTGAATATGGCTGATTTTGGCCACATAATTTCGCCATACTTTTTAAAACAGAGGTCAACAGTGAAATCAAGGCAAAAATTTTACCACATTTTCCCAAATCAGAGTCTAAAGAATGGAGGGAAGGTTCTTGGTTGTCACGTTAATGTAACATTTCCCTTTCCAGAACAAATAATTAGGAACTTTCTCTCCTCCTGTGCCTCTTTAAATATGGTAACCCTATCAACGTAAGCTAATCTAGAGAACAGACGTCCAAAGCACACTGTCATCCAATACACGAGCGCACACACAGTGGCCAGAGGACAGAAACCCAGAGCTCAGCACCTTGCACAGAAACTCTCACCCCTGACAACCTTCACACAAGCACATCTGGCTGGCTTAGATTTGCAGCACCAGTATACCTTACTGGTAACCCAGCTGCAGCCCACCATCACAGCCCGCAATGGAAGCCCACAACCTCACACCCCGTCACTTTTTCCAAGAGACCTGTACGCCGGCCCCAAGCCTCACTAGCTCCGGGCCCGTCCGGAGTGTCCGCGGCCGCCCCGAGGCCACTCACCGTGTCTGCAGTCGCAGTAGCCCCAGTCCACCTTGCCGCGGGCGTCTCCGTAGAAACACCAGGGTCTGCCCGTGCCGTCCGGGCTCCGACAAAAGTTGTGGCGCTGTCCTCGCAGCTGAGCCCAGTTCGCCGGGGGCGACCGCTCCAGGAAGGGTGGCACCTCCGCCCACCGCAGACACGGGGCGCCGAAGTCAGTCACGCTGACCCATAGCTCGCCGGCGGGGCAGCCCCAGGGGTGCGGCCGGGGTGTGTGCCCGGCCTGGAGGGCGTGCGGGCGCTGGGCAGGGAGCGCCCTCGGGGGGCGCGGGAAGCGAGGGAGAGGCGGCGGCGGACGTGTCCTCGGGGGCCGCTGGTGGGTGGGAAGGTAATAGGGGTACTGCGGTCCAGGAGGGGGCGAATGGCGGTGGCGGTGGTGGAGGGAATCATTGAGGACAGAATCAAAGCCAACCACTTCGGGGAGCGCCCCTAACACCAGGGCCAGCACGAAGCGGGCGAGCGTCATGGTGCCAGCGCTGCGGAGTCTGGTCCATGCTCCCCAGCTTCTCCGGCTCGGAGGCGAGAAGAGGAGGGGGCGGGGGCGGGGCTGCCGCGTCCCTCGAATCCCTCAGCCCCCTCCCGCCCCCGCGCGCGGACCGCCCTCGCCTTCTCAACCTCGCCTCCCGCCGCTGGTGCCCTGCCGCGCCTCGGCTCCTGTCCCCCGGCGGCGACCGCGGGTGGGGGAATCTGAAGCTCAGTCGAGCCCCAGCCGGCAGAGAGAACCTGTAAAGAGAAGGCGCGGACGCAGCGGGGAGCGGTGGGGCCTGAGCCCCAGGTAGCGGCGCAGGCACGAGCCCGGGAACTCTGCCCCCTGGGGGCGGGTGCCGGCCGCGCAGGCGGCTCGGGACCTCCGCTCGGCCCCTGCCAGGCCCACCGCAGTTCGCCCGGACGGCACTGTCAGCTCCTGGGGCCGAGCCCGAGGGTGCCCGCGCGGAGCACGGTCTTGGCTGCCCCTTGCCAGCATGCAGCACCAGCACAGCCCGGCGTTGGCGGCTCCCAAGTCTGGCACCGGCCCCTGCCGTCATCTCTCCTCCAACCTCGTCGCCCCGTATCTTGTTTCCTGTGTTTTGAAATCTTTACCAAAGTGTGGATGGATTTAGATGCAGCTCTCCCCTGACGACTCCCAGCATAAAAGTTATCAAAGCCCACGAGGAATGTTAAAGCCGTGTCACTGAACTATAAGCTCTTCAAGGACGAGACTACGTTTTATTCAGCTTGATATCCCCGTGCCTAACACCGTGCCCCAGTAAACATTGGCTGAAATTAAATTCCTGAACCGACTCAGGGAAAGGAGCTTGAGCCTTTCTGCTTCCTGCCTCCCACTTTCCAGCCGGCGCCCTGGACACCACCAGTTGTTTGGTTATTATTGGGATTCAGTGAGGCTCTCTTTAATACCAAATTTCCTCTCTAACCAGGGAAGACTTCATCCCTCCCGGTTTCCATCCTATCCAAAAATCCATCCCCCTAGCACCTGCCTCTGTTTTTTTGCAGGGCAAGGGACTTCAGTTAAGCCTATTCATTTGCTTCTCCAGAATAGACTCTGCCTGCTGACAATTTTGAGGCTTCACTGTTGGCTCGACCTCAACTAAGTAGGGCCCTTTCAACACTCCCCGCCTCCCTCCCGCAGGCTCCAAAAAACTGTTGGCTTACAATTAAAAAAAAATTCACTGGAGCTGGATGTTTTAGTATTTTGCCTTTCAGTTGTTTCTGACTATGCCATCAAAGTTTAACAAGGAAAAGGAAGCCCGTAAAGAAGGCAACATTTTATTTTCTGGCATGGTCATGTTTCATTGTGAGAGGGCAATGCTGTCTCATGATACAATATACCCTGAAGAAAACTTGAACAAAATGCAAATATTTATTGTTAAAACCTAGGGTTCAATTAGGAACTGAATTAATTCACTACTAGCTTTAAATAAGCCATCTTTAGCCGGGCGAGGTGGCTCACACCTATAATCCCAGCAGTTTGGGAGGCCGAGGCAGGCGGATCACATGAGGCCAGGAGTTCGAGAACAGCGGATCACATGAGGCCAGTAGTTCGAGTTCGCCAACATGGTGAAACCCCGCCTTTACTAAAAATACCAAAAGCCAGGGGAGTGTTAGCGCGCGCCTGTCATTCCAGCTACTTGGGAGGCTGAGCCAGGAGAATCGCTTGAACCTGGGAGAGGTTGCAGTGAGCCGAGATCATGCCACTGCACTCCAGCCTGGGCGACAGAGGGGAGACCTTGTCTCAAAAAAAAAAAAAAAAAAAAACCTTTACTTTTTGTGGGTCATTTTATTGTTTTTTGTTTCACTCTTATTAATGAAATATTTGATTTTGCTTCAGAGAGAACTGGGTAAAAGAAATGATATTAAGAGTCCAGGGATGTATTTGTCAAATCTTTATTCAAGATGTTTTTATTCCAGTTGTTTTTACCCATTATTTTTTTACTAATACTTTTCTAGCTCCAAAAGCATAGTTAAAACTATACTTGTGGAAGACAATGAAAGATAAAAGATATATCTGGAGTAGTCTATTTGTTGATTTTAGTGAGGGTTGGCAGAGTTCACCAATCACAGATTTTTGAAATAATAGGCGACAGTTCTATCAGGGGTCAGCCCTTTTTCTTTCTGACTGTCTCTTCCTCCTCAGGCTACACACCTGATGGCCCAGGGAAGGCTCATTTTAGGACTGTGGGGAGACTGCTCGAATCCTGCTCCCGTCCCTTCCCCTGCAATCATTGCTTCCATGCTTCCTGGGGGTCCAGAAGCAGACCCAATTTCCATGCATCTACATACCTTGCAGACAGGAAAATGATGAGAGAGAAGTGAATAAAACAGAAGACTGTTAGATCTGAGCTCCAGAGAGGAGCATAGCCTCGGGCAGTCTGGCCTCTCCTCCACTTCCCTGTACTCTGAGGCCTCTTAACATTTAACAGACTGTAAACTTGACATACACAAAGTGGAGTTACCCACAGAAAATTCCACATCCGGATTTCATCATTTAAGTTTTAAAACATACTTTTTCTTAGAAAATGTAAGGGTATTTATGTAATTATGGTTTGAGGGCGTCAGCTTGGGTTTTGCCTTCTATTTGACAGGAAAAGTTTGTCTTAAATAGCTCTCTTCTTGACATATTAGTCCCCTCTTCTGCTAATATTTTCTCTTCCTGTCTTCTTTCATTTCTCCTTGCTGCTACCAACATACAGATGTTTAGAATTTCCAATTCCCAATTCAATCCCTGAAATGCATTTCTCCCTCTTCTACCTGTCACATCACAGCATGTTTGGAGTTTGGGGGAATGAAGAGTACAGGGGTTTGCAGGAAGAAATTCTTTCCTTCTACCTCTATTAAGGCACTACTTAGTCAAAGTTCCCTCCCAGGATTCTCATCACCCTCTCTTATGGATAACAATGCCAAAGGAGAGGGGAGGCAATTCCATCTTGCTACAACTGTAAGAATCCTTGTCATGTGCAGTGACTTAAGCCTATAATCCCAGCACCTTGGGAGACTGAGGTGGGAGGACTGCTTGAGCCCAGTAGTTCAGTACCAACCCGGGAAACATAGTGGGACTCCGTCTCTCCAAAAAAAAAATTTTTTAACTACAAGGAGGCTGAGGCAGAAGAATTGCTTGAGCTCAGGAGATTGAGGTTGCACTGAGATGTGATCATGCCACCGCACTCCAGCTTGGATAACAGAGTGAGAAGACTCTTCCAAAAAAAAAAGAAAGAAAAAACTCCTGCAGCTGATTCTCTGCTTTCCCTTCCTTTCAGCAGCAACAAAGGAGCAAGGAAAGGGACAAAAAGAAACAAATGACATCTTGCAGGCTCTCCTCATCGCAACACTTGGAAGTCCCAGGGAGGCCCCCATAATGGACTCTGTCACCTCTG
Organism: Macaca nemestrina; assembly: GCF_043159975.1. Classification (NCBI taxonomy): domain Eukaryota; kingdom Metazoa; phylum Chordata; class Mammalia; order Primates; family Cercopithecidae; genus Macaca; species Macaca nemestrina. Next base: position 70,812,151 of record NC_092127.1, on the reverse strand, counting down.
ATTTCATCAATCCTCAGTCATTGATTCGGGACCCAAGAATTCAACTCTCCTTTGCCACACAGCCTATTCTGGTAGGACTTAGATCCAGAACCACAACTGGAAACCTAGGGAAGTGAAGGGAAGAGTCTCCCTGCACACACAACAGCAGGGAGGGTGGGCAGTCTTGGGGGTGAGGGTGCGGTACACATACGTCTGCACATCTGTACTTTTCCACAGCAACTATGTTATACATGAACATTTGGTTTTGTGGTAGTTTAGGGGATCATCTTACTTCACGTAAGTGATGGGCTGAACAGCTCTTGTGTAGTTTGATTTGGAAACATAGTCGAAATGTATATTGTTTTTACAGAGTTCCAAAAACCAATATACAAAATAACTTTTGGAAAAGGCCCATTTACAATTTAGATAATGCCTGTATTTGGAAAAGCTAAGAACTTTTAAACAGATGGCATAAGAACAGTGTTTACTTTGACAATTCCGATGGCAAAAAAATTGTCAAAAGAACACTGAGCATTGCTCTTTCACATCAAAGGAAAAAAAATGTCAAATAATATGAGGGACTGTCTAGGGATTCTAGGAGCCTCAAAATTATAGAACATTGTCCAGCCTATAGAGGGGTGAAAAGACAATTAGATGACAATATAATATTTTATGTAAAATTCAAAAAAATAAGAGAAACATCCAGAAAATAAATGATAAATTGCCAAATGAATGGCACAATGCTTTGGGGTCAGAAGTCCCTGTTAGCAGGCGGTCTCTGGCAATACAGGGAAAGTCTCTCCCTATGCCTTGTATTAGTCACACTCTTCTCTGCCTGCCCCAAACCATGAGGACATCTGAGGGCCAGTGATTGCAACAGTAGTACCATAGGAGTCATTTGATCTTGATTTTTCTCATGGTTTAAGGTCAAAGTTCATAAACGGAACAAAATGTTTTTGAAGTTTGGATTGATTTTTAAAATTCACCTAAACTTGATATAATTATTGTACAGAAATTAGTTCTACAGACTTATTTTTGGGGTTACCCAAATTATATATACTAATAGGTAAGGAGTGTGTGTGTGTGTGTGTATGTGTATATGCCTCACACTCTAGATATATAGTTCCTAAACTTGGTTACTTTGGCCTTGGCATCAAACCTGTGCTTGATCTGCACACTAATCAGTAGGGAAATTCAGACGAGTTTCCTTACCTCCTAAGCCCAAGGCTCCTCATCTGCGAAAAGGGGAGAGGGACAGTACTTGCATGCTAGATCTCTGTGAGGGGTAATTGAGATAATTAATGCATGTAAACTGTTGAACAGAGTACTCCATATTGTACGGTGGAATAGCATCAGTAACTGCCATTGAATTCTTAACCCCTCAAACTAAGTCACCCAGTGAAAATCTACATCAGTGATGCAGGAAATTTGTCCAGATTTTTCCTCCCCATCATGCTCTGCCTGTTACTGCACCTCAGCAATTTCCGCTTTAAGATTGATGGCAGTCATGAGGCTGCTGTAGCTCTGCTCACTTGAGCACTTGTTCTCTTTGTGTGTTCTCTCTCTTCCTCTCCACAAATTTTGTCCCTGAAAGCCAATGAAATACTAAGTATCTCAAGTTAAAACACTTTTCCAGAGTTTGCCTAAGTATAATGAGTGGTTTTCAAATCCCTCAGCCTTCTAGTTGTAAGTGGGCTGTGATCACATAGGAAAAGAGTAAACAGATTGAAAGAAACACAGCACCAGAACTGCTTGCCAATGATCTGGGAATCACAGAATCATAGTGTAGAAAAGGGCTTAAAGCTCCAACTTTCTGTCAAATGCAGGAATCTTTCCAGAACTTTCTGACAAATGGACCTCCATCTATTTCTTTCTTTCTTTTTTCTTTCTTTTTGAAATGGAGTCTTACTCTGTCACCCAGGCTAGAGTGCAGTGACACAATCTCGGTTCACTAGCAACCTCTGCCTCCCAGGTTCAAGTGATTCTCCTGCCTCAGCCCCTCAGTAGCTGAGATTACAGGCATGCACCACCATGCCTGGCTAATTTTTTGTATTTTTAGTAGAGACAGGGTTTCACCATGTTGGCCAGACTGGTCTCAAACTCCTGACCTCAACTAATTCGCCTGTCTTGGCCTCCCAAAGTGCTAGGAGTACAGCCATAAGCCACCATGCTGGGCCCCATCTATTTCTTTAAAACTGATCATTGGAGAAATTCCTAGTTGGGAGCCAGCATACTCCATCTCTAGAAAATCCAAATTGTTCAGAAAATCTTCCCTTCCACAAAGCCAGAAGTTCCCTACAGGTAGAAACCTACTTTATCTAGCTGTAAATCTGTTTCTATCCTCCTACTGATTTGGGGCAATTGAGGTTATTTGAGTGGGCAGTAACAGTTGTGGAATCCACCCCACCTGGGTTCAAATCCCTGTTAAATTATGTATTAGCTTCTTGGCTAATACATAGCCAAGAAGGGGATGCTAAAGACTCTTTTCTTCCCCATTTCTCTCTATCCTCAAGAAAGAGGAGATGTGTTGACTTAGAGGGTACAGATCCAAGAGCAGTAATTAGTCCACATTACTAGGGTCCATTAGTAGTATTATCATGTGAGGTATAAATAAGTCTGTATATGGCTGGGAGCAGTGGCTCATTCCTATAATCCCAGTATTTTGGGAGGCCAAGGTAGGAGGATTGCTTGTGCCCAGGAATTCAAGACCAGTCTGGGCAACATAACAAGACCCTGTCTCTATAAAAAATAAAAATAAATAAGTCTGCATAAACATAAGTAATCCATTTCCTATTTTCTCTCCTTTTGCTTATTGTATTTTTCTTTACTTCATCATTGGAATCGTAAGAACCATAAAGCTGAGGTTTGGGTAACAGTTGTAGCAAAATGTAGGGAAAGGTGCCATTTAGCTATTTGGTGTAGCTACTAGTAAACTACTTTGGGGGTTGGGGGCAAAACTCCAGTTAATTTTAAAAGCTTGCATTTGCCTGAGCTTGTCCTCTACATATAAATGTCTCCTGGGGAATTCACTGGGAGTGGGGAGGCATGAAGATCGTGTCAGAAGTGTTCAAACCAGAGCAACTCCACCTTGAATAGGGGCTGGTTTCTTGGAGGAGGAGTGTATTCCCTAGAGGTTAGGCATTCTTAGTCACAGGATGAGATAGGAGGTCAGCAGGACTGGCTCCACAAGATATAGGTCACACAGACCCAGCTGATGAAACAAGATGTGGTAAAGAAGCCATTGACAATTTACCAATAGCAAGATGGCAATGAAAGCAACCTCTGGTCATCCTGGCTGCTCATTATACGCCAATTATAATGCATTAGCATGCTAAAAGATACTCCCACCAGTGCCATGATAGTTTGCAAATGTTATGGCAACGTCCAAAAGTTACCCTACATAGTTTAAAAAGGGGAGAAATGCTCAGTTTCAGGAACTCCCACCCCCTTTCCCAGAAAACATGTGAATAACTCACCTTTGGTTTAGCATATAATCAAGGAATACCCATAAGTATACTTAAGCAACCCATGTCGCTACTCTACCTGTGGAACCGCCATCCTGTTATTCCTTTACTTTTCTTAATAAACTTGCTTTTACTTTACTCTGTTGGCTCACTCTTGAATTCCTTCCTACATGAAGCAAAGAACTCACATGGCCTCCCAATTTTGGGGTTCACCCTGTGACAACATGATTTCAGGATCCTAGCTTCCCAGTAATCCATCCATTACTGATAACCTCTCAAAATGTAGTTTGCTTGTCCATAACATGGAGGTAACAATTCTACTCTACAGGATTAAAAATATTATGTTGGACACTAAGCAAATGACTATCATTTAAGTATGTGAAAACAATTATCAGGGCTTTTCTGCTTTTTCTAGACTAAATATACTATTTTTCCTTCTACCACTTCTTATTTTGATTCTTTATGCTGGAACCCCTTCTCTGGTTAAACCCAATTACAGCAATATCCTCGTTAAACTGTAGCTCATAAGATTAAAAGCAATACTTTAGATATTATTTGACCAGTGCAGATTTCAATGGAATAAAAATATTGCCCTTGTTTCAAATATTGTACTATGATTATATTAACTTGTTTACAGCCACATAACATTTGGTTCTTATACAATAAGCCCAAAGTTACTTAAATTCTTGTCAGCCTGAAAATTGTCAACAGCCCTGTTCAAACTGAAATCTTCCCTAACCAAATTCTGCTCTCAAAATATGTGTTAGCCTGGCACGCTGTACACACACAATTTCACACTCATAATCACATTAATCCAGAGCTGTCTTCATTGTAAGCTCTTTAACGTAAAGAATTATGCACTCTACAGTGATTGGTCCTTAACTGGCAGCCAATGAACAGTCATTGAACAAATGAGGTTTTTAAGTAAAGTGCAAATGAGCCTTTTCCTTTCTTCTTCTTTTTTTTTTAAATAATATGGTAGTGTAGTGTCTACAAAAGACATCACAAACCAGAAGCCAGCAAAATGCATATGCCATCCAGATATGTTTCATATGCTAACAACTCATTTTTTTTTATTTTTATTTTTTGAGACCAAGTTTCACTCTTGTTGTCCAGGCACGAGTACAATGGCATGATCTCGGCTCCCTGCAACCTTCGCCTCCTGGCTTCAAGTGATTCTCCCGCCTCAGCCTCCCGAGTAGCTGGGATTACAGGTGCCTGCCACTATGCCTGGCTAATTTTGTATTTTTAGTAGTGATGGGTTTCACCATATTGGCCAGGCTTGTCTTGAGCTCCTAACCTCAGATGATCCACCCACCTCAACCTCCCAAAGTGCTGGGATTACAGACGTAAGCCACAGTGCCCAGCCCCAACTCATTTTAAAAATTAAATTTCATTAATCATTTTAAGATCAGTAGCTCACACATAAAATTATTGATTTCTAGCTTCTCTTATGTAACTGTTAGAACACTTTTGGCTACAAGTAAAATAAACCTCAAGTTGCCTTACATTAAGGTTTTTAAAGGACCATGTAGGTCTCATAAAATAGGAAGCATCAAGTTCCCCAGGTTTAATTCCTTCAATGTCTAACTAACTATGCTCTTGAGGTCCTAGGCTCCTTGTCTTTTTCTGCCTGCCCATCTTACTGTTAGCTTCACCTTCATAGTGCCAGCAAATGGCAAGACACCATATTCAGATAAAGCCTGTGTTCCGGGGAAGAAGAGAGACTTGTTATTTCTGTACCTCTTTTTTAGGAGCAAAGCAATCTTTCCCAGAAGCCTTCTTGGAGATTTTTCCTCTAATGTTGTTGACCAGAATTGGGTCACATACTTGTTCAATAAACATTCTCTGGCAGGGAGGATAAACTTCCTAGCATCAGCTTGGACTAATTATCTGGGGTATAATGGATGCTTGGGAAGAGACCAAACCAACCTATGTGTACTACCTTGAAAAATCAAAAGATCTGGCAACATTACAATCCAAATCCCCACATAGCAACAAACGTCTAGAGCTATTTCCATCCTTACAGAGACCTAGAAAATGGTCCTCAGTTCCCCACGGTCCCCACTTGCCTGGCCTTTGTAACCATTTGGGTTTTACCACACCTAGTTTATACTTCTTTAGCTGGCAGGAATTTCATGCTAAGTTATAATGTTTCATGGGTATTTTAGCCTATGGATTTTTCACAGTAAATGATGTGTAGGTAATTGTGTGAGTTATCTATAGCATAAAGTAAATCGTTCCACAACTTAGTGTCTTAAAACAACAAGCATTTATCATCTCACAGAGTCCTGAGGATCAGAGATCTGGGAGAGGCTAATCTGCGGCTCAAGGTCATGAAGTTGCAGTAAAAATGTTATTGGGACTGCAGTCATCTGAAGGCTTGATTGAGGTAGAGGAACTGTTTCCCAGATCACTTATGTGGCTGTTGGCTGGAGGCCTCAGTTCCTTACTGCATGGACTTCTCTATGGTGGTGCTTAAAACATAACATTGGCTTCCCCATTGCAAATGATCCAAAAGAACAAGCAAGACAGAAGACACAAATACTTTTATAACTTAATCTCAGAAATGGCATATCATCACTTCTGTCATATTCTATTACTCACACAGTAAATTAGCCCCAGTACAGGGCAGGAGAAGACTATGCAATGATGTGAATTCTAGGAGATAGGGATTGTTGGGGGCCATCTTTGAGGCTGGTTAACAGTTATATTCTGCAAAATTGCTCTAAAACAGAGAATTTAAAAATACTGTGTTTATAATGTGGCCATATGTATTTTCTAAATGCTAAATAAGTAAGTCCATTTTCAATTAAACAAGCATTTTAATCAAAACATAGGGTCAGTTCCAAGCAAAAGTGTTTTAACTTCCCTACAATTGCATCTCCCACCATACTTTATGAACAGGCTCATTCTTGGTCTACTATTTTTCTGGTTACAAGAAAGCAAAAGATTTTATCCATGAATTTAGGTATCCAGACTCATAGTAGGACTCCAGAGTGTACCAGATGCCTGATAAGACTTAAAATGTCAACCAACCTTGAGTTGTTAATATTTTAATAGGGACAAAAGAATGCAAGAAATTGACAAGGGAACTATAGGATTTCAGGCACCCTCTGAACTGAGTCCCGAGGAGCAGAAATCTGGGTAAGAAAGATGCTTCCTGAAAAGTTATCACTTGCAAGGCCTCCCATATTAGAATGCTTTTGCTAAAGATAAAGAATTGTAAAACAAAACCAAAACAGCCATGGTTTAATTTGACAAAAAGATTACCAAAGTTTTTCAGTTAAATTATATTAGCTATCTGCAAAACAAACAACTCTAAGTATTTTGTAATGCATCAGAATTTCCTGTCCAATAAATTAAGCTACACACATTTCCATTGCCTCCCAATACACTCTCAGCCAAACAAAAAAACCCAAAGCATCAAAAAGCTTATATACATAATGCAGCTATAACAACTAGAAACAAAGTTTGCTGGTACAGCTAAATCAGAAAGAATTTCTTTTTTACCCCCTTTCATAAAACAGCTACATTGTGAAGGACATATGCCCTCATTTTGGTGCTGAAAGATTGACACAGTTTTGAAACAGAGACTCATTGGCAGTATTAACAGCTGAGCCGTGTAATAAAACAAACTCAGGGCATTAAAAATATGACGCTACCCTAGACTAGTCTTTATTTTTAGAAGGCTTAGAAATCTCTACCCAGTGTAGAAAGGCTTTTGCATATGACTTAATGTTCTTTGCTATCGAATGGTCATTTAAAAGATGAAATATGGTCAGTAAACAAGACAGTACTTGGCACATAGCATTAGTTATGTTGCAGCCCACAGCTGAGGCTGAGCAGACAACTTTATATAAGTTGCTAGGTTCCATCAGGATTCTAAAATAAGAAATGGTAACTGGTTAAGCTTTGTTCTGTGAAACAATGGCTATCAATGCAATGCATATGTCTTATGGAATGTTTGTCTTCAGAAATATTTTAAGTAAGTTATTTCAGAGAATCAACAATAACTTTGGATAACATTAACCTTTGGACCTTAATTAGCTCAAGGCATATAATGATTAAAGCAGAAGGAGACAACCTGTTAAAAAATAGGTCTCTAGAAGGGAGGAATTTAAAATGCTTAAACATTGAAAACACACAAAAACCAGATAAAGAACATGAGTTTAAGAAGACAAATAACGTCATGATTTTCATTTTTGATTGTGATACACAGTGTCTTTGGAAGCTATGATTTTATACTTTATAATTTTCTATATTGTTTTATTTTGTAAATATGTTTGATAAAGATCTTTAAAGAGAGAGTGCAAACAGAGTAAAAATATCTTTAATGTACACCCATCTAGTAGCATCCATTTGATTACTTAAAGATATACTGACTTATTCATAATGAAGAAGAATTTTTCTCAAGTGGTTGGATGAATTTGTGTTGACTGTAAGTAAGCTTTTGAGGGAGATATTGGATCTTATTCATTTCCGGATCTTCATTTAGTGAAAATTGCTCAATAAATATTTTTCACTGATTCTATCTCCAGTCTCTTACTTAGTTCTCTTTATGGTCAGTGGATTAGATTACCTTTGTGAGATGGTTGGCTGGAGGTAAATGCGTAGAATGCAGTGAATACAGGGTTACAGAGCTGTTGTTATTGTTTCCTGCAAATTTAACCTATTTTATGGGAAATGTTAATAAAATCTTGCTTTGTTTAGAATATTTTGCTAAAAATATACATTTTTCACTACATTTTCTTTCTAATTCTCTCAGAAAATGGATTGGATTATCCATTCTAGAGGCTTTGAACTAGATGGATTGTAACCCACACAATTTGTAAAAGCATCTGGATATGAATTTGGAGCAACAATAATTTGAAAAGTGCTTTAAGTGTCAGACAAATGCTAAATCAATCAGGGAACACACAACCACCTACATTTCTCTTTTGCAAATACAGAACACTGGGATTTTAGTGTTTTTCGTATAGCTTCACTCTAGCCCATGGGGCTCATGAAGATGCAGTATATTAAACAGTCTAAAAACATTTCTGCATGCAATATAAATTACTGTATTTAAATTGGCAAAAAATAAAGCATATGCTATAATCAGGAAATATAAATGAAGAGATCAGGTATTTTGGAAAGTTAAAAAACTGATAGAAGAGATGTAATTAATCATACTGCTTTATTTCAAACAGAAATTCTCATTATCTACACTTGATTATTCATAAGCCTAACTTACTCTTGAGGAGGTTGAGAATATTTACCTTTGCTTGCTTTTTATTTGCAAGGATTAAAGCCAGATTATTTTCTCTTTTTGTACACCTAAGTATCTAGCATGGTTTGTTCCAAACTACACTAGGTTGTTAATGCCAAATCAAATTTTAGGTGAAATAAAAAGGGACAAACTATAAAGAAGAATTATAAACAGTAAATCTAATAAATAAACATTAAATTTTATTTTATTTTTTTTTATTTTTTGAGATGGAGTTTTGCTCTTGTTGCCCAGGCTAGAGTGCAATGGTGCAATCTTGGCTCAAGCGATTCTCCTGCCTCAGCTTCCCAAGTAGCTGGGATTACAGGCATGCACCACCATGCCCAGCTAATTTTGTATCTTTAGTAGAGACAGGGTTTCTCCATGTTGGTTAGGTTGGTCTCAAACTCCTGACCTCAGGTGATCCGTCTGCCTCGGCCTCCCAAAGTTCTGGGATTACAGGCCTAAGCCACCACGCCCGGCCATAAACATTAAATTTTAAAATCTGTCGTTATTCTTTCAGATTTGTCTGCTTGTTGAACTCTAGCTCATGTTCAAAGCTTGCTTTAACAGCATATGAACTATAGACAGGGGAAGAGTCAAAGTGAATGTCTTGACAATTTAGGTAAAATAGTAAGAGTTGGCATTAATTGAACACTTACTCTGTTCAAGACCCCACAATAAGCATATCGTCAATCATATCAATCATTCATTTTATGTATGTTCATTAATTCTTCCCAAAGCCTATAATATAGGCAGACAGGCATTATCCAATGGGAATAAAATAATAATAAAAGAAAAGAAAACTGAAGCTCAGAGAGTTTAATCAACTTGCCTAAATCTATACAGGTAGTAAGTAATTAAGATGAGATACGCAGGCAGGACCATAACCATTTCATTGTAGATCAGAAAATAAGCTTTTTTTTTCTTTTTTTCTTTTTTTTGAAACAGAGTTTTGGTCTGTTGCCCAGGCTGGAGTACAGTGGCATGATCTTGGCTCACTGCAACCTCCGCCTCCCGGGTTCTAGTGATTCTCCTGCCTCAGCCTCCCGAGTAGCTGGGACTACAGGTGGCCGCCACCACACCCAGCTAATTTTTGTATTTTTAGTAGAAACGGGGTTTCACCATGTTGACCAGGCTGATCTCGAACTCGTGACCTCAGGTGATCCACCTGCCTCGGCCTCCCAAAGTTCTGGGATTACAGGTAAGCCACTGTGCCTGGCCAATAAGCTTTATTTGCAACTAAATTATCCTAATTGTTATCTTTGACTGTAAAATTCAGTACAGATGCTCAATTCATCATTTCTCAAAAGCAAAGATGAAGATCCTAGTAGACTTCATTAATCTACAAAGTTATATTAGACCGAAGTCTTACATTGGGTTTTAGGAATTGTAGCCATGCAGCCATCCAATTTAGAAAAGCAGATTTAAAGAACTTAAAATCTTCAGGTCTCTGGTGACTGAGTTTACCAGGCAAGTTTTTACACTTGAGCACCAGCTGAATATAAAGATCTGGACTTTGAAAAGCTGAAAAACCAAATGGGAATATTTAGCTAATGAAGGGCCACCACTTGCCACTGAGCTGAATGCCTGACCTGGTTATGATTTTGTCACATAGGTGAGTTTCTGTGGCATAATTTGGCCGTTACCGACCCAAGCTATGGGTTCACATAGCTTGGGTTGAAATTCATCTCAGCTGCTTATTATCAATTTGAGCATTTTGGCAAGTTACATAACCTCATTAAGCCTTTTAAAATTGTCATAAGAATTAAGTGGGATAATTTGTGTATATTTTGGTAAAGGACTTATTTTAGGTCTGACTTTTTTTGTTTGTTTGTTTTTTGAGATGAAGTTTTGCTCTTGTTGCCCAGGCTGGAGTGCAGTAGCGCCATCTCAGCTCACTGCAACCTCCGCCTCCTGGGTTCAAGCGATTCTCCTGTCTCAGCCTCCTGAGAAGCTGGGATTACAGGTGTGTGCCACCACACCTGGCTAAATTTTTGCATTTTTAGTAGAGACAGGGTTTCACCATGTTGGTCAGGCTGGTCTCGAACTCCTAACCTCAAGTGATCCACCCACCTCGGCCTCCCAAAGTGCTGGGATTACAGGTGTGAGCCACCATGCCTGGCCAGGTCTGACTTTTCAAACAAAAAAATATATATACAAAAGTACTAATTTAAGGAGAAAGTGAGAAGTATTTAGTTCATAAACTGCTGTTATTGAAAATAATAGGTTGGACATAGTGGCTTACGTCTGTAATCCCAGCACTTCGAGAGGCTGAGGCAGAATGATCATTTGAGGCCAGGAGTTGGAGACCATCCTGGGCAACAAAAGCAAGATCTCATCTCTACAAAAAAAATTTTTTTTAATTAGCTGGGGTTGGTGCCCACGCCTGTAGTCCCAACTACTCAAGATACTAAGGCAGAAAGATTTCTTGCACGCAGGAGTTCAAGACCGCAGTGAGCTGTGATTGTGCCACTGTACTCCAGCCTGGATGACAGAATGAGACCATATCTCTTGAAAGAAAGAAAGAAAATAACAAAAGTAGTTATTTGAAAACTACTGGCCACTAACACACAATTTCAAAGAAATTTTGTACCTGTTATGTTATATTATGTAATGTAGCAATTAAGGACTGGAGTTCAAGAGGAATCCGAAAAAGTTTGTGTTCAAAATTTAACTCTGCTTCTTACTTAACTCGGATGACATCAGGCAAGTTGCTTAACTTCCTTTAGCTCGGTTTACTTGTCTATAAAATAAGGATAAGTCTAATACTTCAGCAGTAATTTTTTTTTAATTTTAGGTTTTTTGTACAGACAAGGTCTCCCTGTGTTGCCCAGGCTGGTCTCAAACTCCTGGTCTCAAATGATCCTCCCACCTTGGCCTCTCGACGTGCGGGGATTACAGGTGTGAGCAGCTGTACCCAGCTGATAATCATTATTTGATGAATAAATAATGCAACAACAGCATGGTACCTGGCATATAATACACTTTAGGTAAATGTCTGTTAAGAATGTTAATAAAATTATCATTGTTAAAGTATAAGTACAAAATAAGAAATCTAAAGCTCAAGTAAAGGGAAGTGAAAAGAACTTTGGCTTTTTCTCCCTATTGCTTGCAATTCAATTTGGCCACACACTGGGCCACTAGACTGTCTTCTGAGAAAACAGGTAGGAGAGGGAAATGTTAGACATGGTTTAATGAAGTCACATGTTCAATGACAGTTAAGACTCAGCCTGCCCAGAAGCTGGGTAAACAGTCTCTCTGGCCTCAAGTGGTTGGTGCTTAAGAGCAGGCATAACAATCTTCTGCCAAGGGAAAATATTGATCAATACACATAAATGTTACCTGAAAGAGTTCTTAACATTTCAGTGATTATTTTGTTAAGAAAGAAAAAACAAAGATTGTTTGTTTCAGAAATTTTTAAGGTGCCCAGCCTAGGCTTCTGTGTGAATTCCTGAATAATAACAGGCCAAAAGAATTCAATCCAGGCTGGGTGTGATGGCTCATACCTGTAATCCCAACACCTTGGGAAGCCAGGGTGGGAGGATGGCTCGAGGCCAGCTGTTGGAGACCATCCTGGGCAACACAGTGAGACCCCTCATCTACAAAAATTTTTAAAAAATTAGCCAGGTGTGGTGGTGCACCTCTGTAGTCCTAGCTGGTTGGGAGGCTGAGGTTGGAGGATTACTTGAGCCCAGGAAGCCAAGGCTGCAGTGAGCTAGCACCATGCCACTGTACTCCAGCCTGGACAACAGAATGAAACCCTGTCTCTTAAAAAAATAAATAAATAAAATTTTTTAAAAAAGAATTCAAGAACATTCCTCTTCCTCAATCACAGATGGATAATGCTTTTAGGGCTTCCATGCAGGCCATAGTTAGCCGCAAATGATTTTGTTCTTCCTTCTTTCCCCAGGCCTCCAACATCACAAACTCTCTTTGAAATATAACCTTGATCTTTGGCAGGTTTCTAACCATTAACTTTCTATCAGAAGAAGGGAATATTACAATAAAGGTCATCATTCAAAACATGGATTTACTTATTTTTTCTTAACATTAAATTATTCTTTACATTCATTGTTATATTTAAATAAGGAGATACTATGTTGCCTAGTGGAGAGCACATAGATTGGCCATCAATGGACATTATGTCAAATTCTACTTGGCTATTTTATACCTCAGACTTGATGTTTTTGATTGAGTTGCATCTGTAGATGACAATGTCATCTCATAGTAATGTTTTGCAGAATGTTGTAAAAAAAAATGCTGTTTGTTGGTTCATATGCACTCAACAGATGGTATGTTTTTTGTTCCTTTTTTTTTTTTTTTTTTTTTTTTTTTTTTTTTTTTGTATAAGAGGCAGGAGAATCGCTTGAAGCCGGGAGGCAGAGGCTGCAGTGAGCTGAGTTTGTGCCACTGCACTCCAGCCTGGGCAACGGAGCGAGATTCCGTCTTGAAAAAAAGAAAAAAAGATCAACGTTCATTCAATATTATCAGAGGATTAAATGTTTGTTCCTTTCCAAAGCATGTGTCAAGAAGCAGTTTCACAATCCAGACTGAAATGGAACTAGTCAGGAAAAGTTGTTATAAACCCTTGAGAACATGCTAACCTTTAGAAAAAAACTCACCCAGTGTTTATTTGGGACCCTGAAGTCCGGTAAATAATGTGTACTTAATTAAAATCTCAGCTTCTTTGGGAAGGAAGTGAACTTTCTTTGTCGTTCAAATTGGTAGGCAAAGGAATTTATACCAAATTAAAGTATCGTTAAGCCTTCAAAATACAAAACAAACAAAATAATACTTCTAAGGACTAAATTATATACTGATTATTTTTGTCTTCCCACACTGAAGTTTTAACTCTTTTACTGTATTAAAAATATAAACCGGCCAAGCGCAGTGAGTCACGCCTATAATCCCAGCACTTTGTGAAGCCAAGGCAGGCGGATTGCCTGAGCTCAGGAGTTTTGAGACCACGCTGGGCAAGACAGTGAAATCCCATCTCTACTAAAATACAAAAAATTAGCTAGGTGTGGTTGCATGCGCCTGTAGTCCCAGCTACTCAGGAGGCTGAGGCAGGAGAATTGCTTGAACTCACGAGATGGAGGTTGCAGTAAGCTGAGATCGTGCCACTGCACTCCAGCCTGGGCGACAGAGCGAGACATGTCTCCAGAAAAAAGAAAAAGAAAAAATATAAAGCATTTAGGCCATTGAATTTTATCTGTGATGCAGTTTCATAAATATTTCTTGAAGGAATAAGTAAATTCCTTCACTCTGTTCTCCACCTATCTAAATCTTATTAATCAAGGTCCATTTTTTCCCCTATAAATGTCCTTCCAGAGGATTCCAGCCCAAAATGTAGATTAAAACCAGTGCCCTCATTTTCAAAAGTACTAGACTGCCTTTTAGAATTCACGACCACTCTGCCCTAAGTTTCAATTGCTAGTCAACTCTGACCCAAATGATCACCTCTGAGTTTAGGTTAGACCCAATCAATTATGTTCTCATAATCAATTCTCAGAGACTATTCCAACGAGTATGTAATTTCAGGGCATTAGTCCCAAAATTGAGCTCAGGCCTCTTAAGGGTGCCACCATGCTATTCCAGACAACCAATTTTAGGAGGAAGAACAGTGTAATCCCTGACTTTTCATGCCAGTCTGCTCAAGACACTGAGGAACCCCATCCAGGCCCATTCCAGTCCTGGCTGCCAATAGGCATCAAACCAAAGTAAGTCCTATGTAAAACATGTATTTTTAAAAAGTGGCCAGGGGCGGTGGCTCATGCCTGTAATCTCAGCACTTTGGGAGGCTGAGGCGGGTGGATCACCTGATGTCAGGAGTTCGAGATCATCCTGACCAACATAGTAAAACCCCATCTCTACTAAAAATACAAAATTAGCTGAGCATGGTGGCGCATGCCTGTAGTCCCAGCTACTTGGGAGGCTGAGGCAGGAGAATCATTTGAATCTGGGAGGCAGAAGTTGCAGTGAGCTGAGATGGTGCCATTGCACCCCAGCCTGGGCAACAAGAGCAAAACTCCATCTGAAAAAAAAAGAAAATCTGTACTTCTTGCTTTTCCGTAGTCTTCACTTCGGTTACTCTTGCCTTCCCTAAGAGTGTGCTTCCTGAATCAGATCCCAAGGCCTGCTTTCCTAGGTGTGGTGCTTTCTAGAGACTCCTACTTAGAAGGCAGCCTTAGGAGTAAAATCATTGAGTTACAATCTTTCCTCTTTCTGTAATTCCCTCAGTGCAAACACTTTGTTGTGGACCATATCAGGCTCTTGGTGTTTTCAAATAGTACCAGTGAATCTGAAAAATTCCATTGTGCTACACTAAAATAACCTTCAGGGTCTCTTCCCTATTTCAAAAAGTCTTAATGATGGTTTTTTAATGATACTTTGGTATGGCATCCAAAGGAATGAGAGAAGAGGTTAAAATTCTAGACCAGGTGAGAGGTGAAGGTGAAGGTGAATGGGTTGAGACAGATACTTTTTATGAGTAGCTTGCTGAGGAGCTTAAGATTCTTCTGAATATGTGGTCAACAGCTTTTTCCCTGCTTTCCAGTGCCT
The DNA here is from genome assembly GCF_043159975.1 of Macaca nemestrina. NCBI lineage: Eukaryota > Metazoa > Chordata > Mammalia > Primates > Cercopithecidae > Macaca > Macaca nemestrina. Next base: position 70,796,896 of record NC_092127.1, on the reverse strand, counting down.
GCTAAAGAATGAACTTGGCCCAGTGCGGTGGCTCACACCTGTAATCCCAGCACTTTGGGAGGCCAAGGTGGGCAGATCACGAAGTCAGGAGTTCAAGACCAGCCTGACCAACATGGTGAAACCCTGTCTCTCCTAAAAATACAAAAATTAGCCGGGTGTGGTGGTGTGTGTCTATAATCCTCACTACTCAGGAGGCTGAGGCAGGAGAATCACTTAAACCCGGGAGGCAGAGGTTGCAGTGAGCCGAGATTGTGCCATTGCACTCCAGCCTGGGCATCAGACGTCTCAAAAAAAAAAAAACAAAAAAAAAAAAAAAAAAAACCAGAACGAAGTTTAGCAAGTCATTTGGGGAAAATGAAAGTTTTCTATTCAATATTTTTTATTTTCTATGGTGATTTCTAAACATCTCCATTCCCTATTGTCTTCCCTCATTTTCTCAGCCATTTTTCCTCCTGAATGTTCTTTGTCTCTTCCCACACCCATTTCAGTGGTATTTTTTCTGCACAGCTTACTAAGTCTGAAGCTCTCCCACTTCCCGTGTTTCTATTTTCCTATTCCACATACATGTTCTATCATTCTTTAAGATTCTTCTTTTTTTTTGAGATGGAGTCTCATTTTATCGCCCAGGCTGGATGGAGTGTGCAGTGGCACCATCTCAGCTTATTATAAACTCCGCCTCTCGGGTTTGAGCAATTCTCCTACCTCAGCCTTCCGAGTAGCTAGGATTACAGGTGTGCACCACTATGTCTAGCTAATTTTTTGTTGGCCAGGCTGTTCTTGAACTACTGATCTCAAGTGATCCGCTTGCCTTGGCCTCCCAAAGTGCTAGGATTACAGGCATGAGCCACCTTCAAAATTCTTCTTTTGAAATCTCTTACTTGTATAATGGACATGCCATCTCTGAAATTTTCCTCTTGGGACTGGAATAAAGAGAAAAACAGGAGAAAAAAAGATAAAAGCAGCATTAGATCTGTTTCTCATCTTCCTCTGTGGGACTAAAGAGAGACAGAAACTAGGCTCACCCCCTCTATGAAAAACCCACAGACCTTGGAGGTTTCCTCATCTCCCTTGACAGATTGAAGCCTTAAATATCTGTCTAAAGTCATTAGACTGTTAAAATGTTTACTTTTTATTTATGCACTACTCTGTTAATATTTTCATTGCTATGATTGATTGTATTAAGAGAAACAATGCTATTGCCCATTTTCTTTGTTATTTAATCTTCTCAAATCTGGTATAATTTGTTGATATCATTAAAACAGAATGGTGTAAAATGTCAACATGTTAAAAGACTCATAAAATGATTACATATTTCAGTGAGGCATCCAATTGATATTTTAACATCTTAAACATAATAAAAGAGTTCCTATGACAATTATTTATCACAAGATAATTTTTGCCACAAACTCATAAGGAAATTCACAATATCAGCTTTCAGAGTGAAAAAAGTACCTTGAAATTTAAATGATAAAATATGTGAGTTGTGACTGTGAGATTTTATCTCAGTTTTTCTAGATAGCATGCAAAAATGAAGCATTTTTACCACTGTGACATTATAGTCACTTGTCTGCTGAAATTACAATGAAGAAGTCTTTTGTCTTAATCTATAATGAGTTCTGTACAACAGCTGTATTTTTCTTCAAGCTGTTGAGGATCAGCTTGTTGCTAAAGAGATTTACATTACTATCTAGTGAGGTTTAGTTAGTGTGATAATGAGGGCACAAGGGAAATTTTCAAAAAATAGTTGAGTTTTAAATAGATAATGTGAATTTAGCTACAAAGAGGCATAGATCACAAATATCAAAAGATAAGAGCCACTACTGTGTCCTAACAGCACAGTGGTAAAAGGTGGTAGGAAATGAATTAACACAAACGTGAAATAATTCAACCTAGAATACCAAAACGGTACTCAAATTTCTCCACTGAAGATATCACATAGAGGGCCAGATGTAGTGGCTCACATCTGTAATCTCAGCACTTTGGGAGGCTGAGGAGGGCAGATCACCTGAGGTCAGAATTTCAGGACCAGCCTGGCTAACATGGTGAAACACCGTTTCTACTAAAAATCCAAAAAATCAGCTGGGCGTGGTGGCACGCACCTGTAATTCCAGCTACTTGGGAGGCTGAGGCAGGAGAATCACTTGAACCCGGGAGGTAGAGGTTGCAGTGAGCTGAGATTGTGCCATTGCACTCCAGTTTGGGCAACAAGAGCCAAACTCTGTCAAAAAAAAAAAAAAAAAAAGAAAAAATCACATAGGAGGTGATATGTTATCACTGAATTAAGGTATCACATAGAATGTTAGGGAATTGCTTATTTTAGAAAACTGACTGACTATAAATACACAAATAAATAATTCTAGTGGAAAAATCATCAAGCATATCCTGAGCAATGGCTTAATGTCTGCTTTTTGTTTTTGTGCTATTTGGATAGTAACAGTGGCCATTGCTTGATTAATTACTGGCAATGATAAATCAACTTAATATATGTTACCTCATTTAATCAACCCAGCAACCTGTACAAGATAGACATTTTCATAGGAGCATCTGAGGTTTAGTGAGATTGAATAATGTGCTGCATCTTAAAAGGTGAAACCAGGACCAAAGCACTTGTCCTTCACCTCCAGGACGCCTGTATGCAGGGAAACTTACAGGCAGTGAGATGGTCACAAAAAACAGATGCATACAGTACTTTGTGAACTCACTAGTGAAAAGCTAATTGAAAGCAAAAACATGAGTGCACTGAGGTTTAAAATAAACCTAAACAAAGCCAATGGATTTCATAGTCTGAGCTTTGTCTGGCGTCCTGATTGGTGATGAAATATAATTGAACTTATGAGCCTCTCACAAAAATGGAGACATTTGTGGGGGAAAATATGCAAAACATGATAATCCTTTGGACTGTTGTTCTTATAAAATATAGACATCTCTCTCAGACAGCAACAATATTAGCCATGACCTACACATTCTTTTTAAAATACATCACTGAGTCCATTTAAAGTTACAAAATGTGTTACTCAGTGCACAAATAGAATAACAGTTGTCCAAACCAAATTAAGGGCTCCCCTCAGATATCTCTTTTATTGACAGTATATTGGTACACAGGAACTACAGCCTTTAAATAAGTACTGTATTCTCAACCTAGAAGATTTGGTGGGAAATAACTTTGAAATTGATGTTGAACAAAACAAATGACTTTCTAGTTAATGTTTATAGATACTTTGGTTCTTCCTGAATGACTTGTGAATTTTATCACATTCCTGCAATTACTTGTATACATCTTTCTCTTTTACTAAACTGTGAACCACTGGAGTGTGGGCTCTGGGTGTGATTCCTCTTTGTATACCCAGATTATAAAAATAATTCATGAGTTTACAGTGATACTAAAAAAGAAAAAAAGGGAGAAAGTGAAGCTACTCTTCAGAGAAGAATGTCAGATAACGAACATAGAAAAGATGATAGAATTAGTAAATCACCATTTTCCAGACACCACCATGACACCATTCAGAAAAGTATCATTAATAGATGCTAAAACCATTGGGTGGTTAAAATATTGTTGAAGAACAAAATACTCACTGCCAAAGAATCAACCACACATTCATTATAAACTATTCAGGAATAAACATTTCCTTTACAATTGGAAAAAGATAGTAGACACATAAACAAAGTGACAATAATTAATATTAACAATAACTGGAGAGATTCCTTCTTCCTCTTCTCCTTTGATGCATTTTGGCTGTCCCTACCCAAATCTCATCTTGAGTTCTAGCTCCCACAATTCCGATGTGTCATGGGAAGGACCCGGTGGGCGTTAATTGAATCATGGCAGTGGGTCTTTCCTGTGCTGTTCTGGTGATAGTGAATAAGCTTCACAAGATCTGATGGTTTTATAAAGGGGAGTTCCCCTGCACAAGCTTTCTCTTGCCTGCCACAATATAAGACATCCCTTGCTCTTCTGCTATGATTGTGGGGCCTCTCCAGCCATGTGGAACTGCAAGTCAATTAAATGTCTTTCATTTTTAAATTACCCAGTTTCAGGTAAGTATTTATTAGCAGCATGAGAACAGACTAATACATCTTTTCTTGACAGAGCTTTCTTCATGTGCCAGGCTTGGTGTGCTTGAAGCCATGCTTTCTAAATGGACCTTTCTGCTGCTTCTTTCCTATGTTGTCCTCCTTTTTTTCTTCTTCTTCCTTCTTCATCAGGCTGAGATATTTCAAATAGGAAGGCCCAGGAATTTGGTTACATACAGAGAAAATTGGAAATAATTGGAGCAAAGGAAAAAGGAGTACTAGTATGGGAAAAGGAAACGCTGGAATGAATCCTGTGCCATCGGATTGGAATTGGAGATATCTGTGTAAACTCATTGTTTCAAATAAATTGATAGCTTAAGGTATAGATAGATATGGATATAGAAATAGATACAGTAACAGAAACGAGGTCGGGCACTGTGGCTCATGCCTGTAATCCCAGCACTTCGGAGGCCAAAGCAGGCGGATTGGTTCAGTTCAAGAGTTTAAGACCAGCATGGGCACCATGGCAAGACCTTGTATCTACAAAATATTTGAAAATTAGCAGGGTGTGGTGGTGCACACCTACAGTCCCAGCTACTCAGGAGGCTGAGGTGGAAGGATTGTTTGAGTCTGGGAGGATCGTTTAAGGCTGGGAGGTCGAGACTGCAGTGAGCTGTGATCACGCCACTGCACTCCAGCCTGGGTGACAGAGTGAGACCTTATCTTAAAAAACAAAAGCAACAACAGCAACAAAAACAAAACAAAACAGCCAAAGGAAGCAACCAAAAAAATAGAAACAGGAATAAATGTATGTATGTGTGGTTGTACATACTGCTGTATGTCCAAATATGCACACATATATTTCCTAACTCAATAACCTGAGAAGTCCAAGAAGTAAAGAAATCACTTTAGCAACAAGCATACCTAGTGCCTAGATCTAGTATTCTAGAAATAATTCTCCACTAGAAGGAACCTTGGAGATCTTCTCCAAGGGGGTCCTTGGAGAAATGGCTGATCCCAGGGATAGAGCAGGCATGCCTTGTTGGGCTAGAGAATAAGGAAAGAGCAAAGAATAATGGGGACATATCAAAAGGACGCAGAAACCAGTTGGAAGGGGCTTCACTGTCCAAGGGTGAGACAATTGGAGCAGCAAAATAAAGGAGGTGAAATCTGACTTCAGTTTCCCTGAGTAGTTGGTGTATGATAGGGTAGGACAGACAACTCTAAAAGGACCAAACCACAGCTGTCCTCCTCAAGCAGCTCTGGCAGAGCTTCAGCCTCTTAAGCACAGAGGCCTCATGCTGCTCTCCAACAGCTAAAATAGTAGAGACATACCCGAGACCAGGTAATTTATAAAGGAAAGAGGTTTAATTGACTCACAGTTGCACATGGCTGAGGAGGTCTTACAATCATGATGGAAAGCGAAGGAAGAGCAAAAGCATGTCTTACATGGTGGCAGGCAAAAGGCCACATGCAGGAGAACTCCCCTTTATAAAACCATCAGATCTCATGAGACTTATTTGCTATCATGAGAACAGCACAGGAAAAATTGCCCCCATGGTTTAATTACCTCCCACCAGGTCCCTCCTGCAACACATAGGGATTACGGGAGCTACAATTCAAGATGAGATTTGGGTGGGGACACAGCCAAACCATATCAGTGAAGTATGAGGAACAGGATATTCACATAGCCTCCGAGTGTTTTGTTAATTACTTATTAATTAATAATGACAACATATTTAACCAATTTTCAGGTAGAGAAAACTGGAAGACATCATCTTAACCAAGTTTTCCAAGTTAACATCATCAGATAAAGGACAAATTGATACCTTGTGGGTCTTGATATGATGCACTAAGGAGACCACATCATTTATGTGGCATTTCTGTCAAAAATGCACAAATCATGAGAAATCAGACAAACCAATTTGGGGAACTTTCTACAAAGTAACTCTTCAAAAGTAACAACAGCATGAAAGAGAAAGACAGGAAATGTTTCAGATTGGAGGAATCTAAAAAAGCATGTCAACTAAATGTGTCATGTGATCCTGGATTACATCTCGGACCTATGATGGACATCATTGGACTACTGGTAAAATTTGAATGGGGCCTATGGATTAGATGGTAATTTACAATTCTAATTTCCTGGTCCTAGTGTGATTTTGTAGTAGGGTGTCCTTGTATACATGAAACAAACACTGAAATATTAAGAGATAACATGGTATCACGCCTGCAACTTATTCTCAAATGGCTCAGAAATATTAACAGAGGATCTGGGTGATAAAAACAAAAGGGAAAATTTTGTTCAAGATGTCAAAACACACATCTATATAATTTATGATTTCAAAAGGTAACCACAATGGAAGCTGATATTTAGGACTGAATGAAAATGAATTTACTTATGCACATTTGTAGAATATAGCTATGATGGTAGTTGGAAGGAATTATAGCACTTGAAATACTTATATTAGAAAAAATATATACGTCATTTGTGACAACATGGATGAACCTGGAGGACATAAGTTAGATGAAATAATTCAGGTTCAGAAAGATAAATGTCATATGATCTCATCTGTGAAATATGAAAAAGTGAAACTTCATTGGAACAAGGTGTAAAATGGTGATTACCAGACTTGGGAATAAGCGAACTGGGGAGATGTTGATCAAAGGACACAAAATTTCAGTTAGACAGGAGGAATAAATTCAAGAGATCTCTAAAAAATAGCACATCATGGTGACTGCAGTTAATAACAATATATTGTATATTTGAAATATGCTGCCAGGAGTGGTGGCTCACGCCTGTAATCCCAGCCCTTTGGGAGGCCAAGGTAGGCGGCAGATCATTTGAGGTCAGGAGTTTGAGACCAGCCTGGCCAACATGGTGAAACCCCTCTCTACTAAAAATACAAAAATTAGCTGGGCATGGTGGTGCATGCCTGTAATCCCAGCTACTTGGGATTACTTGAGGCAGGAGAATTGCTTGAATCCAGGAGGCGGAGGTTGCAGTGAGCTGAGATCGCACCACTGCACTCCAGCCTGGGCAACAGAGCAAGATTCCATCTCAAAAATAAATAAATAAATAAATAAATAAATAAATAAATAAATAATAAATAAATAATGTGCTAAGATAGTAAATTTTGTGTTCTCACCACAAGAAAATAAGTATGTGAGGTAATTCATATGCTAAATAGCTTGATTTCGTCATTTCACAATGTATGCATATACCAAAACATCATGTTGTATACCATAACCATACAATTTTTATTTCTCAAATAAAATAAATAAATAAAGTTTTTAAAAGAAAATAAGAATATAAATAGGTCAAAATGATATTATGTACTTCCCAATGTAATTCATTTGAGAAAGACATTATATCATCATTGTAATATTTTTATCAAAAATATTTCGACTGATTCTAATCATGAGGAAACAATCAGATGAATTGAAACCGTGGGACATCCTACAGAACACCTGGCCCAAATGCTTCAAAAAAATGTCCGTCTCATGGAAGTCAAAGAAAAATAACAAAAACAAAAACAGAACACTCCTAGAATAAAAGCTAGAGAAACTCATCATCTAAATGCAATGCCTGTCTGGTCCTTGTTTTGCCCTGGATTTTTTTAAAAAGCTATAAATGTTAATGCTGCTACTCAGACAATTGGAGACATTTGAACATAACATAATAGCACTACAAAGTATTAAATATGTAGCTTGTGATAATATTATATTTATGTAGAATAGTATTTTTGTTCTGGAGAGGTGATGTGTCATGACATCAGCAATGATAGATAGATAATTAATCTGACAAATTGTTAATACTTGGAAAATCTAGGGGATGAGTACTCTGATAGTTGGATGTTCATTGTATTGTGAGGTTATTTTCAATGTTTCTTGAGGTTTTACATTTAAGAAACATTTTTTAAGCACTATGTGCTGGAAATACAAATAAATAAGACTCCCTTCCCCAAGGAAATCCCAGTTTTATGGAAGATGTGCCATGATCAAATTGCTATAGTATATGCTGATAGGTGCATGAATACAGACGTAAAAAAAAATGCACATTGAATGGAGAGTAAATTTTGTTATAAAAACATCAGAAATAAAGAAAACTTGGAAAATTAAAATTCTCATATGCCACAGTCCAGGGATAATTATTAACATTTATATATGTTCTTTCCTTCCTCTCCCTTCCTCTCCCTTCTCCTCATTTGCTCTCTACCCCTGGGAGATGGGAGTACTAAATGGAAGTCACATGGAATTTTCAGTTCTGTTCTCTTTTTCACTCATTATATCATTGCAGAGTATTTTCCTTGCCATTAACATTTCTTTGAAACTTCCATTTTGGCTGCACAATATTTAATTATACTGCCTCATTGTTGAAGATTTTGACCATTTCCAAATATTCTGTATTATAAATGATTATAATAAGGAAATTATTCACAAAAAAGGGGTTTGGATAGCAAGAGAAAATGCTGGTGATAGTATGAAAGTAAGTAAAATTTTAACATATTCCTTTTGATATATTCCTTTCACTCATTTTATAACAGGAGATGCTACCCCTTATCTAATTTTCCAGTTAGTTTATGTAATTATTTTGCTGAATTAGCTCATAGTGGAATTTTATATTGAAGTAACAATACAACAATATCAGGTTATATGTTAATATTAAATATTTGTAATGTGAAATTGTAACTCTTCATTTGATTTTTCTACTTCCGAAAGAAGTTTTAATATAAAATGCAATTTAAAGGAAATACTTTATTATATTAAAAATAATTTTCCTTATTTAATATCCCTCTCCCTTTAACCTTATGCCTTAACCTTCTCTGTGGATTTTATTATCTCTTGAAATGAAAATGCCTTTGGGCATTTATATATCTGAAAGATAAAATGCCTAACACACTAACAGTTAAAGATAATTTTTCACCTATCCTGTGGAGGAAAAAAATTCAGTGTTGGGTTTTTTTGTTTTTGTTTTTGAGACAAAGTCTTGTTCTGTTGCCCAGGCTGGAGTGCAGTGTGGTGAACATGGTTCACTGCAGCCTAAGCCTCTTGGGCTCAAACAATCCTCCCACCTCAGCCTCTCAAGCAGCTGGGACCACAGGCACACACCATCACATTCAGCTACTTCTTCTTCTTCTTCTTTTTTTTTTTTTTTAATACACTGGTCTTCCTATGTTGCCCAGACTGGTCTGAAACTCCTGGCCTCCCAAAGTGTTGCGACTGCAGGCGCGAGCCATTGCACTGGGCTACAGTATTGTTTGGAGAAGTTTAAAAGGGAAAGGCACTCTCACATACCATTTATGGGAGTGCAGTTTGATATAACTTTTTTGTGGGATAATATATTTAAAATGCTAATATGCATAACCATGTTCTTATCCTTATTTTAAGGTTTTAAAAACATACACAGACAGCTTTTAATTGTCCTTGGGAGAGACAGACTAATATATAGATTAATATAGCTAACGGAAACATTAACGTCCACTAACAGTCACTTTACACAGGAAATTCAGTCCCCTTTTTCATCAAAGACTGTATTAAATCCTCTAATAAATAGCAAAATGATGGACAACATGATCCCCTGCTTTCCTCTATCTCCAAACTACTCTTGGCAGATATATTAGTGATTAGTGAAATAGCTAAATAGCCACAGTGAGACAAAGTAAAGGCCAAGTGCTTGTATAATCCCCAAACAGGACAGGTAGCCACTGAGTAATTAAGGTTTGACTATGCAGTAGATATAAATTATGTCTAACAAATCCCTTCTGCTCAGCCCTTTCATTATATAGTACAAAATGAATTGTATAGAATAAGTTTTTCCACAAATGGTTCATAGCAGAGGATGTGCTGCAGTTTCAATGAGGATTCTAAATGAGTTAAATGGTGTAAGTATAGAGGGGAGTAAAAGGGTAATTAGAAACATGCTAAATGGTTGGCCACTACTAAAGTCTCTAATACCTCTTTGGAGACTCCCTTTATGTTATCTCTATTCCTATAAAGCAATGGTAACAAATCAAATAGATTACATCCACAGAAGGCATTTTACAATCGTACAAGTGTCCCTAAATGGCAACTTAACTGGAAATAAAAACTTTACCTTATACAGTTATAACCCACATTTTTCTTAATGAGCAGAGCTACCTATTGGGTTTTTATAGCTAGTCTTTACCACTTTCAGTCTCTGAAAACATGAAATATTCTTTTCATTATACCCCAGAAGCTTATTTCTACTCTAAATGTACCAAAAATATTTTTATTTATGTGTGTGTACACACATGTGTATCTCAACACAAATGTGACAGGTCCTCCAATGATGGGTCAGGAAGCTTGGAAAGTAAAGTTACCTTACCTGCTAAGATCTATTTCTTCCAATGTATGACAGTTGTTTACATTTAAGATCTTAAAAGGCTAAGTGAAGCATCAGTATTGTCCTCTCAATGTTGCTCATTATATTTAGATTAATGTCTTTTATATCGAAATGCAATTGCCACTTATTTTATCAATATCATAGAGTCTGAAAATACTTCTTTTCCTCCTTAACCTATTATTCTATTATTTTAGTTGTTATATGAAAATGCAACTCCTTGATTTAGTGTTATTTATGCACTCTTGTAATGTGATCAGTTACATCCAATCTATAAGTAGCAGCAGGATTACTGACAACATTCAGCACAAGCAATGAGGATGATTTTTAGATTTTAGACACCTGGTTGGCTGCTAAATAAAAACAGCAGTTTTGGCCAGGTGTGGTGGCTCACACCTATAATCCCAGCACTTTGGGAGGCTGAAGTGGGAGTGTGAGACCACCATGAGGTCAGGAGTTTGAGACCAGCCTGGCCAACATGAAGAAAACACATCTCTACTAAAAATACAAAAATTAGCCAGGTTGGGTGACATGCGCCTGTAATCCCAGCTACTCCGGAGGCTGAGCAGGAAAATGGCTTGAACCTGGGATGCGGAGGTTGCAGTGAACCTAGATTGTGCCACAGCACTCCAGTCTGGTCTACAAAGTGATATTCTGTCAAAAAATAAATAAAAACTTTTAAAAAGGAGTTTTAAATTACCAAGTTAATGATTTACCCTTTTAATTCATTTCCTTTTATTTCACTAGGTCTAGCTTTTTATTTTAAAAAAATAATAAATTAATTAATTTTTTAAAAATAGAGAAAGGGGTCTCATTGCCCAGTCTGGTCTCGAACTCCTAGAGTCAAGAGATCTTCCCACCTTGGCCTCCCAAAGTGCTGGGATTACAGGTGTGAGCCACCATGCCTGGCCTAGGTCCAGTTTCATTTATCTATTTTTTTCTTAAAAATTGGTCATGCTATATTATCTTTGCTTTCCTATTGGTAGACTCAAGATAAAAATGCAACAAACATTTAATGAGAGTCAACTACTCATCTTGCCTAGGGTAGGAAAAACTTCATGAAGCTCAGTTCTGGAAATGCCATTATAAAGTGGAAATGTGTGAAGCAGACTGTGTTCCAATTGGTAGATACAATATTATAAGTGGATTATTAATTACTCATCAAATAACTTGGCATTTAAAAATACAGAAATTTATTATGAATAACAATTTAAAAATTTATCTCAAATCCATAAAATTGAGCTGTAAGTTATGAAATTATAGATTAGATTGCTAGAAGAATTTGTCAACTAATCTAATATCTTCATTTTACAAATGAGGAAACCAAGGTACAGATAAGTTAAATAAATTTTTTTTTGAGACAGAGTCACACTCTGTCACCCAGGCTGGAGCACGGTGTCATGATCTTAGCTCACTGCAACCACTGCCTCCTGGGTTCAAGAGATTCTCCTGCCTCAGTCTCCCAAGTAGCTGGGATTACAAGCACGTGCCACCACACCCAGCTAGTTTTTTTTGTATTTTTTAGTACAGATAGGGTTTTGCCATGATGGCCAGGCTGGTCTCAAACTCCTGACCTCGAGTGATCCACCCACCTCAGCCTCCCAAAGTGCTGGGATTACAGGCATGAGCCACCGCGCCTGGCCCAAGTTAAATAATTCTAATCAAAATCATACAATTATATTGTAGCAAAGATGAGGCTACAAACTAACATATCAAACTCTCAGTTTGATGCTCATTTTAGTGCCACATACTGACCTCCTTATATGAGTAGCGTATATTTGTAGTCCAAAATCCATTAGCCTCAAAAATGAATGGAAGAATCTATAAATAAGTAGATGCTGACTATAAAGATGCCCTATAACACAGTAATTATTATATTACTAAAGCGTATTAGTAATAATTTTGATTACTAACATCTTAAAATTTCTTTTTCTTTCTCTCGCCTTTCCTTTCTTCCTTCCCTTCCCCTTCCTTTCTTCCGTTTTCTTTTCTGTTTTCTTTCCTTCCTTTCTTTCTGCCTTTTCCCTTCCCTTCCCTTCCCTTCCTTTCCCTTTCTTTTGTTTTCTTTTCTTTCCTTCATAACCTTCAACTCCTGGGCTCAATTGATCATCTCAGCTCAGCCTCCCATGTAGCTAGGACTGCAGGTGCACACCACCACACCAAGCTAAATTAAAAAAAAAAAAATGTAGAGATAAGGTTTCACTATGTTGCCCAGACTGGTCTTCAATTCCTGGCCTCAGGTCATCCTCCCACCTCAGCCTCCCAAAGTGCTTGAATCAAAGGCGTAAGATACTGCATCTAGCCTCATCTTAAAATCTAAAACTACTTCTTTCTCAGTAATCTCCTTGGAGCAAGAAGTGATACATTTTTCAGCCAATCATTCCTTTTTCACAATAATAGCCTTTGCAACATCTTAGAAGAATCAAAAAATATTTATTGAGCATCTTTTATTTTTGAATCAGGGACTGTTCTAGGCAGTTGGGATGCAGTGGTTGAACCAGACAGAGAAGGTTCCTGTTATTACAGAGCTTACATTCTAATATGTGTGCATGCACATGTTTGTGTGTGTGTACATGCATGTAGTAGTCACAGGGAGCAAACGAAATGAAATAAGAAAATATCACTGACATTGTTTCGATGCTTGTCCCACTGACACTGTTTCGATGCTTGTCTCCTCCAAACGTCATGGTGAAATGTGTTCCCCAATGTTGGAACTGGAGCCTAGTGGAAGGTGTTTGGGTCACGGGGGTGGAGCTCTTATGAATGGCTTGGTGCCCTTCCCACGGGAATTAGTGAGTTCACACTCTATTAGTTCACACGAGAGCTGGTTGTTTAAAAGAGCTGGCATCTCCTCCTCTCTTGCTCCCTCTCTTGCCATGTGATACATTGGCTCCCCATTTGCCTTCTGACATGATTGTAAGCTTCCTGAAGCTTTGCCAGAAGCTGAGCACATGCCGGTGCCATGCTTGTACAGCCTGCAGAACTGTGAGCCAAATACACTTCTTTTTGTATATTACCCAGTCTAGGGTATTCCTTGATAGCAATGCAAAATGGGCTAATGGAATCACAAAGTAATAAAGGCTCGGAGGAATAAAGTGTGATTAGGCTACTCTAGTGTGGAAAATAAAGGTTTCCTGAGAAATTGAATACTAAAGGAAAGAATGACTATAATCCCAGCACTTTAAGAGGCTGGGGTGAGTGGATCACTTGAGGCCAGGAGTTCAAGACCAGCTGGGTAATATAGTGAGACCCCTGTCTCTACAAAAAATTAAAAAAATAAAAAATTGGGCTGGGCGTGGTGGCTCACACCTGTAATCCCAGCAATTTGGGAGGTCAAGGTGGGCGGATCACCTAAGGTTGGGATTTCAAGACCAGCCTGACCAACATGGAGAAACCCCGTCTCTACTAAAAGTACAAAATTAGCTGGGCATGGTGGTGCATGCCTGTAATCCCAGCTACTAGAGAGGCTGAGGCAGGAGAATCACTTGAACCCAGGAGGCAGAGATTGTGGTGAGCCAAGATCATGCCATTGCACTCCAGCCTGGGCAACAAGAGTGAAACTCTGTCTCAATAAATAAATAAATAAATAAATAAATAAGCAAGCTGGGCATGGTGGTGCAAACCTGTAGTCCTAGCTACTCAGGAGGCTGAGGTAGGAGGATAACTTGTGCCCAGGAGTTTAAAGTTAAAGTGAGCTATGATCATGCTACTGCACTCCAGTCTGGGTAACAGAGTGAGACACTGTTGAAGAAACAGAGAGAGAGAGAGAAAGAAAGAAAGAGAGAGAGAGAGAAAGAAAGAAAGAAAGAAAGAAAGAAAGAAAGAAAGAAAGAAAGAAAGAAAGAAAGAAAGAAAGAAAGAAAGAAAAAGGAAGGAACAAGCCAACTAGAAAATAGCTGTTAAAGAACACCCCAAGCAAAGGTGAAAGCTAATGTAAAGGATTTAAGAGGTGATAAGGTAGGCTCACTCAAGAAACAGTAAAAGAAAGAAATAATACTGATTAAAACAGAGATAAATAAAATAGAATAGGCCAGGAATGGTGGATCATGCTTAATCCCAAAACTTTGGGAGGCCGAGGTGGGAGGATTGCTTGAACCCTGGAGTTTGAGACCAGCCTGGGCAACATAGACCCCTGTCTCTATAAAGAAATAAGTAAATAAAAATTAGCTGGGTGTGGGGTGTGGTGGCACATACTTGTCATCCCAGCTACTTGGGAGGCTAAGGTGGGAGGATTGGTTGAACCCAAAAGGTCGAGGCTGCAGTGAGCCATGATCATGCCACTGCACTCTAGCCTGGGTGACAGAGCAAGACCCTGTCTCAAATAAACAAACAAACATACATACATGCATACATACATAAAATAGAATATAGAAAGACAATAGAGAAAATAAAGAAAACTCGAAGTTGTTTCTTCAAAAAGATTAACAAAATCACAAACCATTAGAGTGACAAAGAAAAAAACAAAGAAGACTCAAATTACTAAAATCAGAAATGAAAATGGAGGCATACCAATTTTAAAGAAATAAAGAGATTATAAGATGAAACATGAAGACTGAAACACAAAGAAACAGAAAATCTGAATAGACTCATCACTAGTAAAAAGATTGAATTAGTAATCAAAAACCTCCCAACAACAACAAAAAAAGCCCTGAACCTGAAGTTTGCCACCTCCACTGGCAAGTTCTATCAAACATTTAAAGAACCAACAACAATCCTTCTTCAGCTCTTCCAAAAAAAACTAAAGAAACATCTTCTTACTCATTATATGAGGCCAACAATGCCCTAATATCAAAGTCAGACAAAAACTACAAGTAAAGTACAGATCAATATCCCTTATGAACACCGATGCAAAAATTCTCAACCAAATACTAGCAAACAGAATTCAACAACATATTAAAAGGATTATACACCATGACCAAGTAGAATTTATTCCTAGAATGCAAGGATGGTTCAACATATGAGAATTAATTAACATAATATACCACATTAACAGAATGAAGGAGAAAACCCACATGATCATCTTAATTGATGCAGAAAAACTTTTACAAAATTTAATACCCTTTCACAATAAAAATGTAAAACAAACTAGAAATAGAAAAAAAACCACCTCTATGTAAAAACTATATATGAAAAACTCACAGCTAACATAATACTCAGTTTGCCTTTTCATGGAAGTAGTCTTGAATGAAGTTTTAAAGCAAATAAGATTCTTCCCAATATTGTTCTGCTCTGCTTGCATTCTGATGGTCAAAGGTCATCAAACATACAACCCTGATCCAAAGGGAGGGAGCTGAAAATTTACATGGCAAGGGATGTGGATACAGGAGTATAAAAAGTTGTGGGGATTTGGCAATATATCACTGCCATCTTCATGTTTGTAATGGGTATTTTTTTTTTTCAGACTACACACCATATATTCAGCCTGTTTTCACCAATTGTATTCCAATTTCTTTTTGGTGAACTATTTCTTCCCCAGTGTATGTACTCTTGGTAAATTAAGCTATTTTGTGCTCCTATGTAATATAAGCTAGAGGTGGTAGAGCAGGACCAGAACTAGGTTAAAGCAAGTGCTAATTGTGCCAAGCAGGACCAGAACTAGGTTAAGGCAAGTGAAGTTCTTAGGGTGCAAAATTTAAGGCACACATGCATTTATATAATACTGAGTGTATTGGTCCATTTTCTTTTTTTTTTTTTTTTTTTTTTTTTTGAGACAGTCTTACTCTGTCACCGAGGCTGAAGGGCAGTGGCACAATCTTGGCTCAATGCAACCTCCGCCTCCTGAGTTCAAGTCATTTTCCTGCCTCAGCCTCTCAAGTAGCTGGGATTACAGGTGTGAGACACCATGATTAGCTAATTTTTGTACTTTTAGTAGAGATGGGGTTTCACCATGTTGTCCAGGCTGGTCTCGAACTCCTGACCTCAAATGATCTGCCCACCTCAGCCTCCCAAAGTGCTGGGATTACAGGTGTAATCCACTGCACCCGGCCAGTATTAGTCTATTTTCACACTGCTATAAAGAAATGCCCAAGACTGGGTAATTTATAAAGGAAAGAGGTTTAATTGAGTCAGAGTTCTGCATGGCTGGGGAGGCCTCAGGAAACTTACAATCATGGCAGAAGGTGTAGGGAAAGCAAAGCATGTCTTACACGGCAGTAGGAGAGAAGACAGCAGGAGGAGACTGCCAAACACTTTTTAAAACCACCAGATATAATGAGAACTCATTCACTATCACAAGCACAGCATGGGGTAAACTGCCCGCATAATCCAATCACCTCCCACCAGGTCCCTCCCTTGACACGTGGGGATTATAATTCAAGATGAAATTTGGGTGAGGACACAGAAACAAACCGTATCTCTGCGAGTGTCTCCTTAAATTTTGCACCTTAGGCAATATACTTGCTACATCCTAGTCTGCTCTGGTACCCAGCATTCATCCTCCTCTTCCATTTTTTAGCAGTAGAATATTTCCAAGTTTTAGTTTGGAGACCACATTTCTAACTTTACTTCCAGATCTGTGTATGTGTGTCTAGCATTCAGGTAATGGGAAATGAACAGAAATACTATATTCAACTTCTAGGTGACAGCATCTTTTGAAAGAATTAAGCTGCTTATCCACTAAACTCTATCCCCCTTTCATGTGAGCCGTCTATGGTTATCTGGCTAGAGTCGACAGTCCCTAAGGGATGACAGCACAATGAAACAAAAGGAACTATGTGGTCTTTGAATGACATTGTGGGACAGATTATCTGCCTTGAACTATAATCTGGAGTGTTACATGACAGAGAAATAAATTTATATTTATTTTTGATCCACTGTATTTTAGAGTGTTCGTTGCTTTAAAACACAAAGCCGATCAGTCTTCTGGGGTTTTTAATCTTAAGCACAGTGAAACCAAGACAGAAAAAGCAGTTGGAGCTAATTCCAGTAGCAGGATATTGACAAGAGATTTTAGGGAGTTCTGTATCCTGGACAATCTACACTAGAGCTATATTTTAACTCCTGTTCAATCCTGAACCTGTTTTAGAAATGTTTCATTAATTTTGTGACTTATCTGTTATCTTTTCTACAAATACAATTTGCTGAATTTTGCCAGAATTAATTGTGTTACTTGTAACAATAATCACATTCATACTTTCCCATATTTTGGAATATTTTCTAATGATAGATTTGCTAGCATTAGGATTATTGAGTCAACATTCTTGACAGTTTTTCTAGACTTTGATATAAATACCTGTCTATGTGATTCCAGAGGCCAAACTAAATAAAATATATATATATATATATATATATATATATATATATATATTCCTTTTACTTGCAGGAGATGACAAAAGTAATTGCTTTCTTTACAAGGCAGGTATTTTAGAAAAAGAAAAGGGAATAACTTTTTTCCATATGATCTTCTGTGGTAATGTGCAGCTATTGCTGTAATTGTGCTAATGAGATAATTATGCCTAGGTCCTTTAATAAAGACAACATGCTAACATTAAACTTTAGGCATACAAATAGCCTTATACCAAAGACATAGCTTTCTATGTGTATAGTATGTAGTTTGACTGTGTTGTGCGAGGAAGGAAGGGGTCTGAAATGGAAAGGTTAGAGTGAAAAAGACACATGGAGAAAAGAGATATAATAAAAATGTGCAGGGCATTGGTATATTAACTTGTTCTCCTAGTGAATGAGAAAGCAAAGGCTTTGGTTGTAAGGATGACTAATGTTAACGATTCTTTGCCTGTCGTTTCCAATCTAACTCGTAGTTCCTTTCATAAATGAAAAAAGAAAATCTGTTATTGTATATTCAGTTACGCTGCTTTGGAGATCCAGTTACCAAAAATGAACACAGTTTTGGGTTTTAATAAACATTTGTTTAGAATCCATCCCATTCCTGGCTGGGCACTGTGGCTCACGCCTGTAATCCCAAAGTGCTGGGATTACAGGGGTAAGCCACCGTGGCTGGCCCTCATTATTTCTTTGTAGACTTGCCCCTCTAAGAAAGAAACTGAACAGTTTATCTTTGAAATGTTGAGAATTCTTACTTTTCAAAAATTTAGATTACATATTATTCACTATCCAAGGGTGACTTTTATGATGTGGGAGGTTTAATTTACTTATTAAAAATTTAGCAAATGTAGTCTGTGTTAAATGAAAAATAGGTTTCTGACTTTCCATGAAGGTTAGGGCAACCACATTTTGAAATCATTAGCAATGCCACTTGGTTGAGAGGGTTAGTTTATCGCACATTTTTAAGGCAAAACTCTTTAATTTACCTGGAAAGAAAAAAGACATTTTTTTCCCTGAGATTCATATTTCTTTCCTGCACAAATTTAGCCAAAGAATTGACACATTAAAATTTTAAAAGGATAATAAAAACATGACACTTAAAAGTTTTCAAAACTTGACTTATTTACAAATTTTTCAATATTTTGTTATATGTGATTTCTGTTCTATTAAATCTGAAAACAAAGATCCTTCACTGTTTATTCAAGTAATATTCACTCATTCAAATAAGACACATTTTTAATTTTTAAAATTTTGTTTGTTTGTTTGTTTTTTGAGATGGAGTCTCACTCTGTCACCCAGACTGGCGTTCAGTGTCGCAATCTCAGCTCCCTGCAACCTCTGCCTCCTGGGTTCAAACAATTCTCCTGCCTCAGCATCCCGAGTAGCTGGGACTGCATGTGTGCAGCACCACGCCCGGCTAATTTTTATATGTTTAGTAGAGATGGGGTTTCACCATGTTGGTCAGGCTGGTCTCAAACTCCTGACCTCAGTTGATCTGCCTGCCTCAGCCTCCCAAAATGATGGGATTGCAGGTGTGAGCCACTGCACCTGGCCAAATAAGACACATTTATTGAGCACCTTCTATGTACCAGGCAGTGAATAAAGCAGAGAATGAAAGAAATGTCATCTCAGGGAGCTTATAGTCTAGTGAAATATGCATACAATAAATATGAAAACATATAAATATAAGCCAGGTGGTGATAAATGTTATGAAGAAAAATAAAGCAGGGCAAAGGGACAGCAAGCAACAGAGGTGACTGCTATTTTATATAGCTTGTCCTGGATCTTCACTCTTACAATTTATAATCTCATTTTGGAAATCAACATAATTTCAGGGTCATGCTAATAATTCCAATGCCCAGGTCCTACAAAGATTCTACCATATCTAATATATAATACATGCACACACACAAATCTTTTAGAAAAGAAAATATTCATCCAGGTGTGGTGGTATGTGCCTATAATTCCAGCTATGTGGGAGGCTGAGGCAGGAGGATCACTTGAGCCCAGGAATTTCAGGTTGTAGTGAGCTATGACTACACCATTGTACTCCAGCCTGGATAACAGAGTGAGACCCTATCTCCCTATCTCAAAAAAAGCAAAAAGAGGGTTGGGTACAGTGACTCAATGCCTGTAATCCCAGCACTTTGGGAGGCCAAGGCTAGAGGACTGCTTGAACCCAGTAGTTCAAGACCAGCTTGGGCAACATAGCAAGACCCCATCTGTACAAAAAATAAAAAATAAAAAATAATTAGCTGGGCATGGTAGCACATACATGTGCTCCCAGCTACTTAGAAGGGTAAGGTGGGATGATTGCTTGATCCCAGGAGGTTGAGGCTGCAGTGAGCCATGTTCGTACCACTGCACTCCAGCCTAGGTCACAGAGTTAGACTCTGTCTCCAAAAAAAAAGCTAAAATAAAATAAAATATTAATATTTGACCTGATGATTAATTATATATCTAAGCACAGTGTTATTTAGCAATATAAGAATTATGAAATATGAGGCTAAGTAAATATGGTTTAATTTTTGAGATACTGAAAATCCTTTATTTATAAACAAATTATGTCTTTAAAAGTTCATTTGTAAATATGTATTTGAATCTGTGAACACATTTTCCCATAGAAACAATATTAAGTATAAGACTGTATCCAAGATTGTTATTTACCTGAAATGCAGTTAATTACAATTGAAGAAATAGTAGAAAATAATATTGTTTCCGATTACAGTCTTTAAACAAGTGGAATATTTATACAAAAGAATCAGATTTTTTCCTAAGGGATAATACTGAAAAAGATTGGGGTCATTTAGAGGAAAACAGAGAGAGAGAAAAAAATAAAGAGACTGTTGAGGGGACTTAGGGACATTTCAAGGTCTTTAGAGGTTGCTGGTATTATTCGTTATGTCTAATTGCTTTTTATATTACATATTCCTTTATTTTTGAGAAATCATGTTATTTAACACCACTCATATTAAATCATGATTGAAGCAGATTTTTTCTCTTCTCACAAATCTAATTAAGAAGAGAGGCAAAAAGAGAGTATGCTGTGGGTTTTTTTTGTTGTTGTTGTTATTGTTTTTTGTTTTGGCTTGGAATAATCAAAAAGGAAAAATAAAGTTTATTTATAAGAATATTACAGGCTGGGGACCAGGCGCAGTATCTCACGCCTGTAATCCCAGCACTTTGGGAGGCTGAGGTGGGCTGATCACCTGAGGTCGGGAGTTTGAGACCAGCCTGACTAACATGGAGAAACCCTGTCTCTACTAAAAATACAAAATTAGCCAGGCATAGTGGCGCATGCCTGTAATCCCAGCTACTCAGGAGGCTGAGACAGGAGAATTGCTTGAACCCAGGAGGTGTAGGTTGCAGTGAGCAGAGGTCGTGCCATTGCACTCCAGTCTGGGCAACAAGAGCAAAACTCCATCTCAAAAAAAAGATTAAAAAAAGAATATTACAGGCTGGGCACAGTGGCTCACACCTGTAGTCCCAGTGAGAGGTGAAGCCAGCTGGACTTTCTGGGTCGAGTGGGGACTTGGAGAACTTTTCTGTCTAGCTAAAGGATTATAAATGCACCAATCAGCACTCTGTAAAACTGCATGGATCAGCACTCTGTATCTAGCTAGAGGATTGTAAATGCACCAATCAGCACTCTGTAAAAACGTGCCAATCAGCACTCTGTGCCTAGCTAAAGGATTGTAAACACACCAATCAGCACTCAATATTGCAAGATTGAAGCAGGATTTTGAGTTACACCTAGGCTCATTGGTCCATTTTACAGAGTGCTGATTGGTATAGATTTTTCTAGAAGCTTTTAAACCAAAAAATTTCAAGTGTTATTTCTACGTGATAAAATAACTGGTAGTTTAAAGCTTTTTCTCTATATTTTTTAGATTTCTAAAATGAACATTATTGATTTTATAATTTTAAACATAGTTTTCTGAGTAATAATAATAAATGCAACCTATACTTTTCTGAGTATGAGTTGCATAGGAAAAGTAAATAAGAAAAGGATTTAGAGTAACTATTCTAAAACTATATATATAAATATATAAACTACATTTTAATGAATCTATATGAAGAATAAAATTTCTAAGAAGAAAGCAATTGAAAAGAAAATTTTCACTTACCTCATTCTTTTTTAAATGAAAGAAACAGCCTGGGGGTAAAGATACTGTAGACACAAAATCATGCTGGCCCTAGATTTCAGGACCTTTGTAACAGGTCTCTATACTAAATTATCTCTATTGAATTACCTTGTGAAGGCTCTATTTTTCTGACTGGATGCTGATTAAAAGTAGTATTTTTCTTCTAAGTAGTACTCCTGAATAACAAAAATTAGATATGCAAAACCTTCTACATATTGCATACCAAGCACTTTTCTGTCTCTGTCTTCTGTGTGTCTGAGCATAGTCAGCACACTCCTTTGTGCAACGTGTGCCCCTCTCATCTTCCACCAGCTATCCTCACCCAGGAACCAAGTGGCTCTGGCCATGAGTAAAATCTGGATTGAGATCAAAAAAGGGGTTTAAATCCTTTTTTTGGATTAGCAAAATCCAAAGATTATGGAAGCAGAATCCTTGCTTAAAACATTGTTTTAAAAACTCAAAAAACGAGTCGTATGTTCCAGAACATAGCGCTGTTCCTACATGCTATTTATTGCCAGTGTAATAGATCATCAGGACCATCTAATCTAGGGTCTGTGTTTCCTCCAGGCAGCAAATTTTCTTTACTGGTGTTCTGACCTTAAATGAATCTGACTATATTGCAGGAATCATTAGATAATTCTCATGAATGTCCTTGTATTTTAAAGTTTTTAAAAATAAGCCTTAAGAAGCAGCAGGCCAGGCATGGTGGCTCTCTCCTGTAAACTCAGTGTTTTGGGAGGTGGAGGCAGGAGAGTTGCTTGAGCTCAGTAGTTTGAAATCACAATGACCTGTGACTGTGTGACTGTGCCACTGCACTCCAGTTTAGACAACAGAGTAAGACCCTGTCTATATTTAAAAAAAAAAAAAAATGCAGCAAAGCAGCAGCAAACTTTTTTTTTCCCCTGTGGGTGAGTTTTCTAAAAAATGTCAAAGACTCAATAGATTGTTTTGTTCAAAATATTAAAACTGAAACATAGTTTCCCTGTAACTATTTATCTTATTCCTTTTAAATTGAAAAGAAAGGCAATACAATAGTAAGAAATTGTTATAGTAAAGATAAAAGTTTTAAGACACCCTCCTTCATTCTGTTCCACAAGTACATAAAGGACTAAATATTTCATTTCGTGGACCAGTGTAAGAGAGCTGGGATTCAAAGCCACTCATGCATCTAAAAAAATTGTTGCATCGAGGTTATTAGATATTTTCTTTTATGCCTTGGGTTGTAAAATTTCAACAATTACAAGAACGTTAAAGTGATGTAGAACAAGATACAATAATTCTTAAAACTGAAACGAAAAAGAAGCATGCTTAGTGACCTTGCATCTTTGAACTAAAGTGGAACAATAATGGGCCTTGTCTCAGCAAAGGCAAGCAGGGGAACCGCCTCCACCACCATAGAATGTTGATCTATGTAAAACACAGACAGAGGTTTGAAAGAGGCAGGCTGGAGACTCACTGTCTCATCAGAGCTGCTATGGATTATTTTAGAATTTTCACATTTTACAGTTTCCCTCCGGGTTTCCCTAACTTTAATGCACTAAAGTTTAAGCTGATTGTATCAGTGGCAAAACATTGCTTTATCTGTATAATTAAGTTACCAAATTGGGAGATTTTCAAAGAGCTATTGTCTTCATGCAGTCACATCTTTAGTTGAGGCTTCCAGAATACAGTATTTTCCTATTCTAAATTCCTGTGAGGTAGGCATATTACTATTCTAATTTTATGGAAGAGGCTTAGAGTGGGTCAGTGACTTGTCTAAGGTTCCATGGTAGGTGACAGAGACAGGATCTGACCCAGAACTGACTCTAAAACCCTTGGTGTCTTTACACCTAGGACTTGCTGCCTCACTTTGGATGCTTACACTTTTTCGCCACTATAATCCAAGTTACAATCAAAATATTTTTAGTAACATGTTTGATTATTTATCCTTAGAAGAAATTCCTAAAAACAGAAGTATCATTCAGAAGGCTCTCACCTCTTACTACACCGAAAGAGATCAGAGCCCGGTTCAAATCTTGACCTCCAAAGCTAAGCTGCCTGTACTTACAGCTTCACTAGCTGTACATCCTTGGATTAGTTAATTCATCTGAGTTCCCCATCTATATGATAGAGTTAATATTAATACTTAACTCAGAACTATTGAGAAAATCAAATGAGTTAAGACATTTAAAGTCTGGCACATAGTCGGTTATAACTATGTCACCAAATTACCCTTGAGACAATTGATACGCATTTGCATTCCCTAATAGCAAGTGTTTTTATTATGTTAAGCCACGAAAATTTTGCATTTAATTTACTCCTCTGGCTCATATGATCTCAGGTATGCATGCCCAATTTCTGACCTATTTCTGGTTCTTAGGTTCCTAACTCTTGTCCCAAAAAGCCTCCTTCTTTTAATGTTCTCAGAGCTAATCACTCTCTACCATTCTAAAACTAACACCTTCTGCCCATATCCTTCCATCACAGTTGTACAGATTGTCTGCAATAAGACCTTGAATGATTTTCAGGCTTTTGATCAGTTTCTACCCTCTGAAGACCTTAGAGCAGTCTGCAGGATGTCTCCGGTTTTAGCCTTGTCACAGAGTTCACTGGTTTCCCCAAATCAGCAATGATTTCCAAGGTTCCATTTGTAACCAGGTGTACTAGGCTTCATTCTGCATTTATCTGGCATTTATTTAGCATGTGTTTACTGAGTATCTCTTACGTGCTAGCACTGTGCTAAGTGTTGGCAATAGAGAATGAGGTAAGCACAGTTCCAGTCTTCCAGGAGCTTGCAGTGTAGTCTAATCATGTCCCCACCATTGTCTCTAACATGTCAATTAGCTGTAATTCTAGGGAAGGAAGCAATCTTTGGAGCACACAGACAATGCACCAGAATATAATGTTGCTCCATGAGGCTCCAAAAGGAACCTGAATTCCATAAAGCCATTCCAGGCTAGAGGTGGAACGCTAGGTTCACAATAGCATTCCTCTGTCCTCAACCTGTTTCAAAGCCTCAGACATTTCCTCACATTTCCAGAGGCCTTCTCATTTGTTCTCATGACCTCAGACATCTCACTGATCATATCTTGCCCTCTCCTTCTCCTCTGGGTTAGTGCCCTGAGGAAGCTATCCCTAAGCCCTTAAAGGAGAAGTCCTACTTTATTCCTGCTGAAGTTGTAGAAACCACTCTTCCCTCACTTTAGTGATAAACTCTGATATATGGATTTCAAACAGTAATGAAATTAAGTTTTCATTTGCTGATTGGTTGGTGGGAAGAGTTTTTCATATCCATTCACTGTCCTCTCTTCCCAGAACTCATATGTGGGTCTGTGTGGCTGGCATGAATCCCAACTGGGAGCCCCACCCCACCTCAAAATTCTCTCCCCTGGCAGGCCTCAGCAAGACCTTGAGATATGCCCAGACATGTCTGAGTTCTAGCGTGAGCCTAGTTTATTCTGAAGGTAGGAACTTCGCTCTACGTGTTTAAAATGACTGTACCTTAAAAACAGTATAGGAATAATTATACCAAACTTCTTAAAGGAATTGTGTTGGGTGTAGTGGTATTATGTGTGAAATTTGTCCTTATTTTCTACATTTTCTAATGTTGTGTCATGTAATTTGGCTTTTATCATGCAAAAAAAAAAAAAAAAAAAGTATAGCCGTACTGAAGAAAGGCATTGTGCTTCTGGAAAAGCATGCCCTCTCTGGCAAGGCTTCAGCTGTTCTGGGCAGACATGAGTCTGTATTCCAGGGCTGGAGCAGTGTCGGTGATCCAGCCCATCTGTTACAGGCTGAGGTTTTGGATAGAACTCCAGTTGTTCTAGTCAGGAAAAGGAGTGCTAGACAGGGAAACAGAGGCAGAAAATCAATTTTATACGTTCTGGGAACATATCTCTGATGAAGGAAACCAAAATATTCTCTCTAAAATACTGGGGACTGTTAAGCTAAAATTAAGGTTGCAATGCAGGAGTGCACTGTGACCCTCCCCTCTGCCTTTCCTACCTGAAGATGGGCTCCTTTGTTTATCAGCTCAGAAACAGGACTCAGAGGTGCCAGAGGATCTAGGAGAAGACTTTCCTTTCCCCATAAATTTACCTTCCTACATTTTTTTGCCTTATGGAAACCTGAACATACTCTTCTATTACATCATGTTTAGCCTAAAGCTGCCTCCTTACATATTTTAAGTTCAGTCTAAAGGTTTCTCTGTACATAGTGAACTATAACTTAAATGGAGGTGTACACAGTCTAAAGCCTATGCTTGTGCAGTCACTGAGTTTTAGCCAAAGGGGGCCAACTGTTGAAACCATGTTCAATAAGGTAAATGCCAAGCTGTAACCAACCTAGCTGTTTCCTATTGCACTTCCGTTTTCTGTATGTCACTTTCCTTTTCCGTCTGTAAATCTTCTTCCACCACATGGTTGCACTGGAGTCTCCCTGGCTCAGGAGACTGCCTGATTTGCGAATTGTTCTTTGATCAATTAAACTCTGTTAAATTTAATTTGGCTAAGGTTTTTCTTTTAACATTTCTTTGTCTTGTCACTACATAGGATTTATGGGCCATTGTTAAAATACCATTTCAGCAAGGCCTCTAAAACACTACCTTGAAAGATAAATATGTTTGCCCTGAGGCCTCCCCCACATAATAGGTACAAATGTTAGCAAAACTCTGCTTATTTTTCTTTTGTTAATCTGACTTCAGGAGAGTATCTCAACCAAGAACCTAAGAAAAAGAAAAGAAATTCTATTTTCTCCCCTACGATAGCATGCTAGATCAATTAGCAAAAGAACTAATTCCAACTCTCATCAGTCAGTAGGATGTATTTCTTGACTGGTTAAGAGTGGCTTGGGACTTGCCGGTGGTAACCTTCAGAGACTCTAGCCTGTGGGAAGAGTCTCATTTTCACTCTTGAATAAGAAGCCCTAGTTATTTCCTGATCCCTTTACAACTTAATCTCATATACAGAGACAAAAGCGCTGGGAAGCACAGTGTTTGCTGAGTTTCTCTGTCTTCTGAATATGTTTTAAGCCTTCCTTCAATGGTTTGTCAGAAAAAGTAATTCTTATTTATTATTTTTTTGAAACAGGATTTTGCTTTGTCACCCAGGCTGGAGTGCAGTGGCACAATCATGGCTCACTGCACCCTCACTCTCCCAGGTTCAAGCAATCCTCCCACCTCAACCTCCTGAGTAACTGGGATTACAGGCACGCACCATCATGTCCAACTGATTTTTTTTTTTTTTTTTTTTTTTGTAGAAATGGTGCCTTGCCATGTTGCCCAGGCTGGTCTCAAACTCCTGGGCTCAAGTGATCCTCCTGCCTTGGCCTCTCAAAGTGCTGGGATCAGGCATGAGCCATTGTGCCTGGCCCAGAAAAAAAATTCTTATTTACTACAGTCTAATTTTTTTCATTTTAATGCCCCCTCTATTTAACTGTACTAGAACTTCAGACAAGAAATAAGGATACTATTAGCAGCCTGTGCTAAATGTGGTAGTAGGATGACTTGATAATTTTACTATGTTTTAGAATGATCCACAGTTACAGTGTTTTTAATATATCTGTTATCTCATTTATGTTAGAATAGGAATGACTACATAAAACTTCTTAAAGGGACTATGTTGGGAGCAGTGGTATTACGTGTGAAATTTATCCTTCTTTTTTAAATTTTCTAATTTTATAAATTATTATCTAATTTATGTATTAAGCCTTTATCATTTATATCAATTTTTTTTTCTTTTTATGAAGAGTAGCTGTATATGTTAATTTCATACGAGTCATTTATTTCTTTTCTGTTTGTAACTTTCCCGGTCTATGCAGATTGTTTTGAAATTCTGAAAAATTTATATATTTATTATAAAGCAAAACCTAATTATTGCAGAAAAGGTAATAAATGCAGAACATTAACAATTTAAATAATCCATAATTCTACCACAATGGCAAATCATTTATATATGTGTGCATCGTTCAGTTTAGTGTTTTTTGTTTTTTTTTTTTTTCCTTTAGGATGCAGCAATCCTTTATTTTTACACACTTTGACAAGGAGGTTTTCTGTAAACAACCTTTCCAGTGGAGAACAGAGAACATGAAATCAGCGCCCAGATGTCAGCAGCTGCTCTGCTCAGGGCTGAGGCTCCCCCTTGCCCACGTGGTGAGGTGGAGGGGTGCACTTCCCTTCCTTTATCAGCTTATCCTGCTGCTTCCTGATGGGACTCATGTCTCATCGTTTTCTGCAGAAGTATATGCTCTATGAAATCATCATATTCTACCTTGCACTCTTTCTCTGCCCAGATACTACCGATTCCATGTGCACATTCTATCCATTCTTTTTCAAAACCATGACATCGACCAGGAATCTTGTAGGGCTGTTCAGCACTTTGGACTGTCAACCATCGATCTATGTTAAGGCCAAACCTTTTCTGCACATCCAAGAAAGGCATGGCGATCTGATGCTCGTGCCCCTGTCTCTTCTCTAGTTTAGTGGTTTTTAAAAATCACAATATAATTACTGGATTTACTGGCTAAGCAAGTCTCAGCATGCTCGCCATGCTCATAGCGTTCTTCTAAGTGATTTCTTTCACCTAAATTACTCTCCTGCTACTGTATGACCTGCTCGTTAGCTAGATTTGTTTGGTCAGAATAGGCACTGTCCTCAAAAGCAAGGGGGTAGGCATAGTAATGGTCACTTCAAAGATCTCCATCTGAATCTTTGGAAACTGTTAATATGTTATGTTACATGCAAAGGGGAATTAAGATTGCAGACAGAATTAAGGTTGCTGATCAGTTGACAGATTATCCTGGATTATCCAGGTAGATTCAATGTATCCACAAGGTTCCTTAAAAGTGGAAGGGAGAGGTCGAAAATGAGAGTCAGAAAGAGATATGATGCTGAAAGTAGGGTCAGAGAGATGCTAAGTTGCTGGCTTTGGCGTCGGAGAAGGGCAGCCATGAGTCAAGGGATGCAGGTGACCTCTAGCAGTTGAAAAGGCAAAGGAACAGATTTTCTCCTATGGCCTCCAGAAGGGAATGCTGCCCTGTTCACACCTCGATTTTAGCAGAGAGAGCCCCCATGTGAGACTTCTGAACTACAGAATTGTGGTTGTTTTAAACTACTAAGTTTGTGGTAATTTGTTACGGCAGTAATAGGAAACTGAATTCCTTCTTTCCTTCTCCTCTCTCAAAAAGTAAGGGCTCCTCAGTTCTGGGCACTGTATTAGATGCTGGGGCATGATGCTAGATGCAAGAAACAGCAGTGAAGGAACTAACAGAAGGAAACAGAGCAGAGAAAAAAAGAATTAATGCCACCCGTAATTCCACAGTTTAGCAATCTATTGGAATAGCTGCAGCCTCTCTGCCTCTTGCTTTACTATAAGGAGAGAGTTCTCTACATCGCTCACATTTCTTTACATCTTTTGAGAAGCACCTGACTGCCTTTGTTCAAGACTATCTTCTCAAGGATGTCTGTAGGGTAGATATCAGAATATACAGAATAACAAATAAAATATAGGCCAGAAAAAAATGACGTTGATATAATGGCAAAAAAAATTAATTTCACAATGGAATCATTCATTTTATATGTATAAAAGCAAGTTAGGTGGGGCGTGGTAATCCTAGGACTTTGGGAGGCCGAGGTGGATGGATCACTTGAGGTCAGGAGCTTGAGACCAGTGTGGTCAACATGGTGAAATCCTGTCATTACTGAAAATACAAAAATTAGCCAGGCATGGTGGCGCATGCTTGTAATCCCAGCTACTTGGGAAGCTGAAATGTGAGGCTTGCTTAAATCCAGGAAGTGTAGGTTGCAGTGAGCTGAGATTGCACCACTGCACTCCAGGCAGGGCAACAGAGCAAGACTCCATCTCAAAATAAAAAAATAAATAAAGTAAACAAATAAAAGCAAGTTAGATGAATTTAAAATCTTGATTATAAAATGTGAGAATAAGTTTAGTAAAGATAAAAATAGGAAAAACTAGAAATGTTAACTAAGCTATTGTATTAGTCTATTCTCATGCTGCTAATAAAAACATACCTGAGACTGGGTAATTTATAAAGGAAAGAGGTTTAATTGACTCACAGTTCAGCATGGCTGGGGAGGCCTCAGGAAATTTACAATCATGGCGGAAGGCCAAAGGAAAGCAAGACACCTTCTTTACAAGGCAGCAGGAAGGAGAAATCCAAGCAGGGGAAACAGCAGACACTTATAAAACCACCACATCTGTGAGACTCACTCATTATTATGAGAGCAGCATGGGGAAACCTCTCCCATGATTCAATTACCTCCACCAGGTTCTGCCCTTCACATGTGGGTATTACGGGGATTATAATTCAAGGTGAGATTTGGGTGGAGACACAGAGTCAAACCATATCAGAAAGTTGAGGAATTACCTGGTTTTTGGAGTTGGCTCTGAAAATATTTTCTGGTTGGAAAACCAAGTAGAATGCAAGCTTATATATTGTGATTATATTTCTATTTAATATTTCTTCAGAGTTGAAACATTGGTGTTGAAATGGTGGGATCAAAACTGAAGAAGTATGTGCCTTACAACAACAAGAAAAATACCTAACTAAAATACTTGGGTAAAACTTTTGAAATGTCATACTGAAATTATGACTTCTCATGTATTTGATAAATTACTTTTAAACAAAGTAATTCCTGAAGCACTGAAAGAAGCAATGCCTTTGGTGTTTGACTATGTTTATTTATCTACTTTCAGATGTAATATCTGTAAGCTTTCAGAAAAATAATCATTGAAAGATATCAAGTAATAAACATCTACCAAATAAAGCAGAAAAGAATTTTAGAGTGCTTTTTGTTTCTTTACATTGATTCCACAAATGTGATGTTCATCTGATTTCCTTTTAAGTGTTCCTACATCAGTAAGTGAAATAAAACAGTTCAGAACATTTACTCTGGTTTATTTAAACAAAAGATTTGCAAATATAAAGTTAAGCTTAAAAGGCATTTTTCCTTTTCTATCCAGGAAAGTTATGCATTCTTAAAATTTCCCCCATGATCATCATAGGAAATAAAAGAAATAAAAAAATCACATGAAGTTCCACCATCCCAAGATAAACACTGTTATATTTTGCACTATTTCCTTCTAGTTTTTTGGGATCATATATTTTATATGGCATCATATAGCAAAATATAATACACAGCCTGATTTTTCACTGTAAAAGTAGTATATTCTATTGTAGAAAATTTAGAAAAATTATAACATAG
The DNA here is from genome assembly GCF_043159975.1 of Macaca nemestrina. NCBI lineage: Eukaryota > Metazoa > Chordata > Mammalia > Primates > Cercopithecidae > Macaca > Macaca nemestrina. The sequence continues at coordinate 70,765,899 of NC_092127.1, read as the reverse complement.
ATAAAAATTATTAAAATACATAATTGGGTTAATGACTTAAATCAAATTTACTATCAACTATGAAAAGTTCACCAAGTAAATTAATCAGTTTCACTAATTTATAATTCTCTACATTTTCCTAACTTATTAGAAAAAACATTAAATAAGTAACACTGGAAGGCTATAAAAGCCATATGTAATTTTCCATCAACTTTTCCAAAAGTGGGAAAAAATCCTAACTACTAGAAAGATTGATTGGATTGTCAAAAATGTACAAAACTCAGCTATATAAACTGAGAAACTTAGTCACAAATAGATTTGTATTACAATAGTGTTCATTTTCAAAACATTGAAACAAGATAGAAAATAAGTAAAAGTAAACAAAGAAAAAGCACTTCCACTGAACTAGTGTAAGGACAGATTGCTACTACCAAACAGTTTTAGGCTTCAAAGTTGGCATATATCTTTCCTAATAGTATACCTTAAGGCAGTAAGGTAGATCTGCTCTTATCTTAGGAAAAACCATTGTATCCTCATAGAAATTAATAGGTGTTTTGAGAAAAAATAAAGTGTATGTGGCCAAACATGTTTAAGAAAAGTTTTCTATTTTTGTTTTCTCCTAGAAACACAAAGAATGATAGCATATTAAAGACTGAAACATTAAGTATCAAGTGTAATTTTATTTCAGAATTTCTCAGATTTATTTGATAAAGGGATTCATTTTTTTTTCCCCTCTAAAGATGATGATCTTACAAAGATAAAGTCCTGGATAATCCAGTTTGGGAAATTCACACAGCCCAATAGATACCTACTCAGGGTCTCATCCTTTAAAGATTGTCTGAGTAGTTTGTGATTCATTGCTCTGGAATAATCTCGTTTGATCTCTAATTTAATGTCTTATAGGTCACTCCATAGTTACTTCCAAGTATTCTCTTCTACTTACCTGTCACCTTTCTATGTCTGCCTGACTCCTGGCATGCTTTAAGTACTAATAAATCCAGACAGACATTTCAGAATTCCAAATATAAATCACATTTACTAATAATAACAGTAATGATAGAATAATAATAATAATAATAATAATAATGTCATAAAAAAATCTCCAGAGATCTTCCCTGAGTCTTCCCTACTTTTTGAAGAGCCATACCACTTTATCTTCTTTTATTCCTTCTAAATGCTTCATAAAAGAGGAAGCCTCATTATGTTCTAGAACTAATTTCACCTCCAGAGGCTGGAAAAGTTCTTTCTTTTGAAAAATTACAAAGCATTAATTCAGAGTTTTTCAATCATGCTTTTGAGGCACACATAGTTGTTAAGCGTGTTGGAAACAGCATCTTCCTCATCCCCTAGTGGGGTCGTACAAGACCTATAAGCAGGGCACTTGCCTCTGGCTACAGGCAACTTCACTGGATTTTCTCAGGATGCCTTAGAAATATCTTTCAATGTTGCCAGGGTATGAGAAATGGTGGAAAGACATACATTAGTATGCTCAAAACATTTGTATACTGACCCACTTTCCCTTAAGCTGGAAAAGGACTAGAATTCATTGAATAAAGAAATCACAAAATTCATAAACAAGAAACATATTATATATATTTAAATAATAGGAACAATTTTTATTGGCTCTCATTTTAATATAGCTATTGAACTATGACTTAAAGGACATTGTTTAAAATATTGGTAATGAAAATCATATTGTTCCTAAAATATAAAAACACCATAGAAGGCCGGGCACGGTGGCTCAAGCCTGTAATCCCAGCACTTTGGGAGGCCGAGACGGGCGGATCAGGAGGTCAGGAGATCGAGACTATCCTGGCTAATCTGGTGAAACCCTGTCTCTACTAAAAAATACCAAAAAAACCCACAAAAAAACAAAAAACAAAAAAACTAGCTGGGTGAGGTGGCGGGCTCCTGTAGTCCCAGCTACTCGGGAAGCTGAGGCAGGAGAATGGTGTAAACCCGGGAGGCGGAGCTTGCAGTGAGCTGAGATCCAGCCACTGCACTCCAGCCTGGGCGACAGAGCGAGACTCTGTCTCAACAATAACAACAAAACAAACAAACAAACAAACAAAAAACTATAGAAAAAGGTAGTTATAGGGAATCTTTCTTTTTAAACCAAGAGAAAAATCCATGAAAACTATATGAAACTGGATATAAAATAGTGTCATTTGAATATTGTAGTCCACAGGATTCAACCTTCATTTAATTGTACAGCCAAATTGCTATGATTTATTAAGTACAATATGTCCATATATGACTTAATATCTAAAAGACTTATTTTTAAAGAGCCTAAGATTAATACCAAGAACACAAAACAGTCAAATAACGCAGTATGTTAAGCACGGCAGAGCAGCATTTAATAGCTATGCAGTAATTTGTCGTATATCGCTTGCATAACAATTAATCATAGGGAACATTTTATTGATAAATAAAAGGTTTTGTCAGTGAGTACATGCAATGAAATAATACGAGAACAAAAAAACTTGATAGTTTTTAAACTACTGCCTGACAGATTACCTGAAACTAAATAAAAAACAAGCTTTTGTCAGGATATTTGTGTTTTCCAGATTTACAGAGCCATTCTCTTTGAATATTAAATAACCATAATTTTAAATCTCTACTCCTCTCCTAGACTGATTACTGGAGGCAAATTAATTTCAGATTAATTTTTAACACTTTTGATGGAGGAAAATACCTAAAGCAAGAATTTGTATTAATCACATATGCATCTATCTTCTACACAAGGCCATTCAAATTCTCCCAGAATGTTTTAAAACCAGTACTTCCTTTTGCTGAGAACATTACCTAAATATTCCTCCCCAAATTAGGGCACACATGCATTATCTGTGAGTCATACAGCTCTCAAATACACAGATTTCAGATTCCATCATCATTATGAGTCCGTACAATGCCCCTCGTTTCATTTCATTATTTTTTCCCCTTTGTCCTATTCATTCTCGTATACATGCTCTTTCCGGTCAGAGATATTCACATTAACATATCCAATATATTTCCTTAGGCATCTGAAAATATAGCCCTGAGATATAATACATGGTTGTTTTCTGTGTATTTGTATATTTTGAATATATAAAAATTGTTTTTTTCTACAGAATTCATTCCATATTTCCAAGATCCATCTACATTCCTATATATAAAAATGGTTAACTACTTCTTCCTGTATTTTATCCCATTGTGTGTACATGCTATGCATTCTGATTAGCCATTTCCCTAGGGATGGACATTAAACTGCCTCTAACTTCTTGCTAACACAAATAATGCTAGGATACCACAATCCAAAATATCCCCTTAAGGATTTGTACACAATATAAACCCAGGTGAGGGAATGATATATATACAGAATTATACGAATAATTAATTTCACTAGGTATTGTGAGTTACACTTCCACCAACAGAGATTTCTGATTTCTTGACATCCAAACCAGCACTTAGTATTAGCTGACTTTGTAATTTTTAGCAATTCTTTGTTGACTTAATTTGAATTTCTATGATTACAAGTGAAGTTGAACATCACTTCATATACATTTTGGCTATTTAGAATTCCCCTCCCATGAATTGTCTATTTTAGTCCTTGTTCAATTTTTGAGTTTCCTTGTAGATTTTAGTAGTTCCTTATATGGTCTACATGTTAATCACTTTTTAGTATTACACTTTAAAAACATCTCCTGCTAATGTGTGTGCAACAAGTCTGTTAAGTTTGTCTATCATATCTTCTTTGTAAGGAAATATTCAGTTTTAATATGATCATATCCATCAATTTCCACCACCTACCTTTAAGGTTTGTACTTTTTGGGTCTTGTTTAAAAATCCTTTCCCATCCCAAGTTCACAAAGAAAGCTTCATGTATTTTACTAACTTCATAGTGTTGCCTTTTATAGTTAGGTTTTTAATCCATTCAAAATTTATTTTTGTATTTGGAGTGTGGTAAGAATCTAAGTTTATTTTTTCCTATGCGTTGAGCCACTAAATAATCTGTCTTTCCCCTATGAGTTATGATGCTAATTTCTATTATATTCCACATTCTCATATATAACATAGGCTTGTTTACTGGTTTTCTGTTCTGTTACGTCAATTTTTTTGTCCATTCCTATACTGGTATCATACAATTTTTATTGCTATGGTTTTATAATATGTCTTAATATATTCAACAAGACAAGTTCCCTATGTTTGCTCTTCTTTTTAAAAAATTCATCTTATTTATTTGTGGTCTATTATTATTCTATGCACATTTTATAAGCTAATTAATTGTCTAGTTCGTCACAAAATCCTGATGAAATTTTCATTAAAACCTCACTGAATTTATAGATTAATTCAGGAAGAATAATATTTTTACAATATTAATTTATCCCATTCGTGAACATGGTACTTTTCTCTTTTTACCCATATCTTGTTTTATGTCCTTTAATAGAGCTTGAAAAACTCTCTGTGAAGGATGGGTTCATTCATTAGTTTATATCCTATGTACTTTGTAGTTGTTATTGCTATCGTGAATGAAATTGCATTTTATACTAATTTCCAGTTGGTCACTGCTGATACAGAAGAATGATTTTTATATGGAATTTAAATGAATTAATATACATAAAATATTTATAAAATTTCTTATATACTAATTAAGTAAATGCTATATGTGTTCACTACTGTTTTGTTGCCTATCATCAATGTTGCATCTCCACAGCCTTTCTGAGCACTCCTATTAGTTCTAATAGTTTGTCTATTGATTCAATTGGGTCCTCTGGTATAGGATCTAATAATCTGCAAACAGTGAAAGGGTTGGGTTGTCCATTCTATCCAATCCTTATACTTCCTATTTTTTTTGGAAGGAAAAAATACTGTGTTGACTGAGAACCCCTCACCATACTCAATGGAAGCCATGATAACAAGACTCTTTCTTGTCCCTAAAGATGGTATGTCACAATTTTGTTTCCGAAGTTTGCTAATAGATATTCATTAAAAGCTTTTGTTAAGGCCAGGAGCGGTGATCCCAGCACTTTGGGAGGCCAAGGTGGGCAGATCACCTGAGGTTGGGAGTTCGAGACCAGCCTGACCAAGGTGGTGAAACCCTGTCTCTACTAAAAATACAAAAATTAGCCAGGCGTAGTGGTGGGTGTCTTTAGTCCCAGCTACTCTGGAGGCTGAGGCAGGAGAATTGCTTGAACCCGGGAGGTGGCGGTTGCAGTGAGCCGAGATCATGCCACTGCGCTCCAGCCTGGGTGACAGAGTGAGACTTCCATCTCAAAAAAAAAAAAAAAAGTTTTTGTCAATTAAAAAATTATCTTTTATTCATATTTTTCTAACATTTTAAACTATCTCATAATTAGATGTTAAATATTATCAAATGGTCTTTCTGTATATGTTGAGTCATTTTTCCCTCTTTAGTCTACTAATTTGATAAATTATATTATTATCTTTTCTGGTGATGAACCTCCTTACATTTCTGGAATAAATTTTACATTGCCATATTTTATTAAAACATGGTTGAAATAAGCGAATATTTATTTAGAATTTCACATTTTTGCTCATAAGTGAGCTAATAACTCACTTATGGCTAACAAGTAGCTAATAACTTTCTTTTTTTGTACTGTCCTAATCCAGTGGTTGTCTGAAGATTATAATTAACTTCTTAAAATGAATTGAGTTGAAGATTTAAAACGAGTTGTGCAGCTGTCCTTCACTTTCTTTTTTTCTGGAACACTTTGTATAAACTAGACTTATCTCTTCTGGGAAAGTTTTGAAGAACCCATCTTTAAAACAATCTGATCATGTGGATTATTTTTATAATCTGCTTTATAACATATAGAGGCTGAAAGTAAAATCTACATGTTTTAGATTCTCTAGCAGTTAGGATTCTGAATGTAATTTAGGTTCTGTTAATAATATTCACTTGAGGGAGATTTTGATTCAAGACTGAATTATGAGGAAACAGGGTACAGTACATTTGGTTTTATTGTATAGATTGTGGCAGTGGCAGTGTGATACTAAAACCAGTACTGCTGGTGGCAGTACTGATCATAATAGTGGCTGCAGTTCTCTTAGTTGTCCAGTTCTGCTGGGTTTTGGAGATCATTCTTGGAAACTCAGTCAGAGTCTGTTACTTAAGTCTCTCTAGTACTTCTGTGATGTATCTACATTTCCTTTCTAAATTTTCTTTATTTATTTTCTTTTGAGGCAGGGTCTCACTCTGTCGCCCAGCAGCGTTGATCACAGCTCACTGTCACCTCCACTCCACGGGCTCAAGCCATTCTCCCACCTCACCCCCGCCCCCCTCCCCGAGCAGCTGGGACTACAGGCACCCACCTAATGTTTTTGTGTGTATTTTTTGTAGAGATGGGGTTTTGCCATGTTGCCCAGGCAGGTTTCAAACTCTTGAGCTCAAATAATCCGCCTTCCTAGGCCTCCCAAAGTGCTGGAATTACAGTTATGAGCCACCACGCTGGGCCTCATACATTTCTTAATAAAGTATTTTCAGATTATAATAGCTAGAGTATATTTGCTTAACTAGAATAAAGAACTTTGACCATAACAAATATTACCTGCACTGGAGGCCTGATGGGTGATTAGAAATCAATTTCATAGCTAACAGGCAATTTAAGTTTTCTACTTCTTCTCAGGCAAATTATTCCTGGAAATTTATTTCTTTTTTCATTTAAGTTTTTCAATATTATTGCTATATAGTTCATTATTTTTGAAATCATTACTATTTCTATAGGTGATTCTCTTTTGGGGGTTGAATTTTAATTTTTTAGTTCTTTTATTCTTTGTATTAACCAGGATGGAAGAGCAAGCGAGTGAGAGAGAGAGAGAGGGGGAGAGAGAGAGAGAGTTTTTTGTTTTATCTAGGCCCCAAGCTGATTGGATGGTGCCTGTCCGCATTGAGGGCAGACCTTTCTCGCTCAGTCCCTGACTCACATGCCAGTATCCTCTGGCAACATCTGTGAGGAGACACACCAGAGGTAATGCTTTACCAGCATTCTAAGTATTCCTTAATTCAGTCAAGCTGACACCTAAAATTAACCATCACAATTTGCTTGATCAACTTTGTCAGATATGTGTACATTTTAAAAATTTCTTCAAAGAAATTAAATTGTTAAATTATCTCTAATTTTTTCTTTACCATTTTATTTATTTTCTCTTAGTTGTATAATCTCGTCTCATCTTGTTTCTATATATTTATTCCTTTGTTTCCTTTTCTAGCTCTTTGAGCTTTATAGTTGCTTTATTTTTCTCAATCTTTCTTGTTTTTTGATAAATGTATTCATTCAGACTAAAGATTTTTTGAATTTCCCCTTTTTAATCCAAGGGATATTAATTACTTTCAATTCCTAGAGTTATGAGATTTTAAAAATCCACAGTTTTAGTGTTTATTATTTTCTTTTTTTGCGACAGAGTTTCGCTCTTGTCACCCAGGCTGGAGTGCAATGGCACGATATTGGCTCTCTGCAACCTCTGCCTCCTGGGTTCAAGCGATTCTCCTGCCTCAACCTCCTGAGTAGCTGGTATTACAGGCATGCAACACCACGCCCAGCTAATTTTTGTATTTTCAGTAGAAACGAGGTTTCACCATGTTGGCCAGGCTGGTCTCAAACTCCTGACCTCAAGTGATCCACTCTCCTCGGCCTCCCAAAGTCCTAGGATTACAGGCATGAGCGACCGTGCCTGGCTTTAGTGTTTATTCTTAGTTAAATCATATAATGATGAAAGGACATAATCTCCATTACATGAATTCTTTGAAATATATGAAGTTTTCTTTATGACTTCATTCATGGTGATTTTTGTGGATGTTCCATATGTGTTTTAAAAAATATGTATTCTCTGTTAAGATTCTATATCTTCCTTTATGAATTTTAGTTTATTAATGAGATAATGTTATATAGTTTTGATTATATTTTCTGGTAGGCTTGTTCCTTCAGTATTTAAGAAGGGTGGGTTAAAATCATTAACTTTAATTGACTTGTTGGTTTCTTCCCATAGTTCTGTCCACTACCTCCTATCACTCAGCAGTGGTATAGTGAAGGATGGCATAATCTCTATTAGTCTCTTCAAACCATTCTCAACATGTTATTCTTTGATATGGATTTTTTTTCAATCTTAATATAAAAAATTTATTGCTATGTTTCAGATTTCACAAAGCAACTAGGCTTTAAGACATTACTACATGTGAAATTTCCATGTAGTATTAAAAAGAAACCAGGGGCCGGGCGCAGTGGCTCACGCCTGTAATCCTAGCACTTTGGGAAGCCGAGTCAGGTGGATCACCTGACGTCAGAAGTTTGAGACCAGTCTGACCAACATGGTAAAAACCTGTCTCTACTAAAAATACAAAATCAACTGGGCGTGGTGGCACATGCCTGTAATTCCAGCTACTCGGTAGGCTGAGGCAGAAGAATTGCTCAGACTTGGGAGGCAGAGGTTGCAGGGAGCCAAGATTGTGCCACTGCACTCTAGCCTGGGCAATAAGAGCAAAACTCCACCTCAACAACAACAACAACAAAAAAAAAAGAAAAGAAAAGAAAAGAAAGAAAAAAGAAACCAGGCACTCCCTAGACAAGCATTACTGAGCTGAGTAAGACCTCTTCTCTTATTCTAAAAGCAGCAGCCCAAGATGCTATTAACTACCCTTTTGCCCATCTTCCTTTTGATGATATAAGCATATTAGCAACAAACAATTATCTGAAATGAACATTAAAGTTTTAAAGGTATAAATCCCTTTCCAAATATATATTCTGTTCGAGACCAAATTTTCTTCATATACTTCTACCAAAACAACATGAATAAATGCAAAATGCAAAACAACATAAATAAATGCAAATGAAAATGCAAAAAAAATCAATAAATGCACAGCAGAATGAATGCAGAAAAAGATATACGAATCCAGCCACCTTTTATTAAGCTAGACATTAAATAGGTTTGAAAAAATGTAAAACAATGTCACTCTTCTTAAAAAAAAGCTACCTTTGGAAAATATCGTTTTTTATAAAATATACTGCTTATGCTAACATGTAATAGAATATTTATTTTGAAATGAATTAACACAAAAGTATCTCAGTTTTTATCTTAACAATCGTTTTAATTTCTAATATGGTAAATAATGATTGCTATAATCCACATAAACATAAATTAAGCTCTTTGAGGTCCTCAGTTTTCAAGAGGGTAAAGTTGTCCTTGACCCAAATGTTTGAGAATCACTGAATTATTTCATTTCCTTTGAATTGCAATTGACGAATCTCTGATACAGTGTGGTTAGATGACTTGATTTAAGTCAGAAAGCTAATTCATTCTGATGACTTCAGAATTTTAAAAGCCTATTTTATATTTGTAAACAAACATTTTAATTTTATAAATTAAATGATTGATTTTGCTGAATTATTTTGCAGCATTATGGCTACTTATAGTAAAGAAATTACAAGGTTCTTTGGACATTTTAAAATCTTTGAAAAAATTCTACATAATGCATCCTATCAAACTATATTTATTGCAAGTCCCAGTTTCTTTGAGAAAGATGGATAATATCCATTCAGAATCAGAACTATGTCTTGGATAAGTTAGCAATCCTTTCTCAGCTCTATTGTTTTGTTGAGTTCCACAGGGTCTTAAGTAAATGAATGCTAATATCAGAAAGTTTTTTTCATTTCAAAATAAGGAATGTGTCTGCAACGTTCTATTTATATAATTCATAAAACACATAAACTTTATAACTTTATAAGCTTATAAGGCATATTTCCCTGATTTTCTACTAAAGTTTTGAGGCTATCCTGAGATATTTAGGTGTCATATTCTAAAAACACAATTTAAAATGATTTGAGACAATTCTTCAGCCTAAACTCCAAATTTGTCTTTAGACGTAACTGCAGCACAATCCCCAAAATTAATTAGACATATGCACTATAATCCCTCTAGTAGCTCCAAGAATTTGGCATCCTTCGTGGCACAAAATCTTTTGATGCCATCATGTAATGAGTGTGTTGTTCCACACCAATAGACACAAAAATCATACAGTACTTGGAATAAATAGAAACTGTTTTACATAGCATCTTGGTGAGGTAAGCTTGTATTAAATCCCTTTAACAAAACAAGAAACTAAGCTGTAGAGACCTGTTCAGGCTTGCCTAGGGTAAGTCACAGAATTACTGCTGAAGCTGAGGATACAAATTTACATAGTTTTTGGAGTTTGTGACTACACAATAATGGTATCCTCTCTTGCAGTTAGAATCGAGATATACTTGAGATATATTTTACTCTACATTATATTTGTGTACCTCAGGTAACATGAGTAAAGGACATGACTTAGTAGCAGGGGTTGAATTTATCCAGAAACTAGAATTCTCTTACACTTTTTCCTCTAATTAATTAGTGTGATTACAAATAGTTTATTTTGAGGACATGTTTAATCTACCAGTAGCTGAATACTCAAAAGGAAATTTGCTTTTTGAAAAAGAAAGAAGTGTTCCATATTTAATAAATATTAACTGAGTGACCACAATGTGCTGGGAGTTTGAGATGTAGGGCTGAACATGACAGGCAAGGTCACTGCTCTGACAGCTTACATTTGAGTAGGGGTATGCAGAGTAAACAAATAACTTCAGCTAATAAACTGCTATATAATAAAAGAATCATAATACAAAGTGATAAGATAAAGATAAGCTACTTTACATATGGTGATGAGTGAAGGCTTCTTGTGGAAGTTGACATTTGAACTGAGTCCTGAATGAGGAGAGCTAGTCCTGCAAATATTGGGGAGGGGCCTGCATAGACAAGGACTGGAAGTGAGAGGGAGCTGGTTGTGTTTGAGTTGGGGGAGAATACAAACAAACAGAAAGGAGTGTAGCTGTAGTTTAGTGCACCACAGTGAGATGGAGGGAGGTGGGAGTTAGTGCACCAGGGTAAGTCCAGATGGGGCTTACAAGTCTACAAGAACCTTGTAGACTATGGTAGAGTTTGGATTTTAAGTGTGAATGGGAAACCTTTGGGAGATTTTAAGTTATGAGGTCACATGACATAAAGGAGACCAACTAAGTGAGAGATGATGGTGGTTTGAAGCTTGGTTAGAATGGCAATCATTAAAAAGTCAGGAAACAACAGGTGCTGGAGAGGATGTGGAGAAATAGGAACACTTTTACACTGTTGGTGGGACTGTAAACTAGTTCAACCATTGTGGAAGACAGTGTGGGGATTCCTCAAGGATCTAGAACTAGAAATACCATTTGACCCAGCCATTCCATTACTGGGCATATACCCGAAGGATTATAAATCACGCTGCTATAAAGACACATGCACATGTATGTTTATTGTGGCACTATTCACAATAGCAAAGACTTGGAATCAACCCAAATGTCCATCAATCACAGACTGGATTAAGAAAATGTGGCACATATACACCATGGAATACTATGTAGTCATAAAAAAGGATGAGTTCATGTCCTTTGTAGGGACATGGATGCAGCTGGAAACCATCATTCTCAGCAAACCATCGCAAGAACAGAAAACCAAACACCGCATGTTCTCACTCATAGGTGGGAGTTGAACAATGAGAACACTTGGACACAGGAAGGGGAACATCACACATCAAGGCCTTTTGTGGGGTGGGGGGAGGGGGGAGGGGGGAGGGGGGAGGGAGAGCATTAGGAGATATAACTAATGTAAATGATGAGTTAATGGGTGCAGCACACCAACATGGCACATGTATACATATGTAACAAACCTGCATGTTGTGCACATGTACCCTAGAACTTAAAGTATAATAAAAAATTTATTAAAAAATGGAGAAAGGTACACACATTTAGGTTATATTTTGGAGATGTTACTGACAGGACCTGCCAATGGATTGGACATGGGAGGAGAGGGAATGAGAGAATGTACATATTTCCACACATGAAATGTTAACTATATGTCATACCAAATGCATGATCCAAAAAGTAAAACCTAAACTTCATCAAAATTAAAACTCATTCTATGAGGCTGGGCGCGGTGGCTCCTCCGTGTAATCCCAGCACTTCGGGAGGCCAAGATGGGCAGATCTCCTGAGGTCAGGAGTTTGAGACTAGCCTGGTCAACATGGTGAAACCCTGTCTCTACTAAAAATACAAAAATTAGCCAGGCATGGTGGTGGGTGCCTGTAATCCCAGCTACTCGGGAGGCTGAAGTAGGAGAATCACTTGAACCCGAGAAGCAGAGGTTGCAGGGAGCCAAGATCACACCACTGCACTCTAACTTGGGTGATAGAGTGAGACTCTGTTTCAAAAAAAAACAAAAAAACAAAAAAACAAACAAAAAAAACCTCATTCTGTGAAAGACTCTGTTAAGAGGACAAAAAGGCAAGCTACAGAGTGGGAGAAAATACTTGAAAACCACATATCCAACAAAGGACTAGTACATGGAATATATAAAAAAAATTTCAAAACTCAACAGTATGAGAAAATCCAATTAGAACACGGATAAAAGACACAAAGACATATTTCATGCACACAGTAACACAGATGGCAAATAAACACATGAAATGATGCTCAATATCATTATTCAATGGGGAAATGTAAATTAAAACCACAAGCTATCAGTTTGGTAATGAATTCCTACAATTTTATATTGCTTTGACATCCACTTTAAATATAAGCTGGGCTTTCTCACACCAGAGGCAGGACTCCGTCACCCTGGACACAGTTTTCAGTTTGATGCTCCCTTCCCCCAGTTCCTCAATGCAGTGGATCCAGGTATCTGCCTTATACAACTGCTCTCTGGTGACCACTTCCCTAGGTGGTGGCTAGATGCAGGCTGCTTGACTGGCCTTGCTGATCCTCACGCATGGAACGAACTATGCAGACATGCCACAGTGACTACCTCTCAGTCACAGCATGACCCCCTGCTTGCTTTAAATCCACCAATTAAGCTCCCTGTTAGAAACCTGTTTCGATAACTCTCTGGACCTAATAAGGGTACTGGCCCACAGGTCCCTTCCTCTCCCTGACCAATGTGTATGGCCGCCAGGAGTGTCATGCGCCCTCAACCTGTAAGTAATATAATCTTTATTTCCATCTTGTGTCTCTCCTAATCATTGAAAGTGTGCTCTCTTAAAAATCCTAAATTGAAACAAACTTACATCTATTAAAATGAGTAAAATAGGCCAGGCACACGCCTGTAATCTCATGACTTTGGGAGGCTGAGGCGGCAGGATGACTTGAGCCCAGGAGTTTGAGACTAGCTTCTCCAACATAGTAAAATCCCATCTCTGCAAAAAGAAAAAAAAAAAAAAAAAAGAAAAGAAAAGAAAAATCAGCCAGGTATGGTGGCAGATGCCTATAGTCCTGCTACTGATGGCTGGTGCCCCACCCTACTTCCAGCACTGAAGTGGGCAGTTTACTTGAGCCGGGAGGTCAGGCTTCAGTGAATCTTGATTATGCTACTGAATTCCAGCCTGGGCAACAAAGAAAGACCCTGTGTCAAAACAAACAAGCAAGCAAACAAACAAAACAAACAAAGTAAAATAAAAAAATAAAGACAATTAAGGCTGGAAAGGATGTAGAAAAACTAGGTCATTGATATGTTGCTGGTGAGAATATAAAATGATACAGATGCTCTGAAAAACAGTTTGGCAGTTTCTTTAAAAAAGAAATATGCAACTACCATGTAACCCAGTAATTGAACTTCAGTCATCTATTCCAAAGAAATGAAGACTCGCATTAATACAAAAACCGGTACATGAATGTTTATAGTAGCTTTATTCATAACAGCAAAAACTGGAAACAAACTATTAATATATGTGCTTTATTGAGCAAATAGTTAAACAAACTATGGTACATACATACAATGGAATACGGCTCAGCAGTGAAAAAGGAATGAACTACTGATACATGCAACAACTTGGATGCATCTCCAGAGAATCATGCCAAGTGTAAAAAGATAAGCCCTAAAGATTACATACTGTATTATTCCATTTCTACAGTATTTTTGAAATGACAAAATTACAAAATGGAGAACAGATAAGTGGTTGTTATGGGTAAAGGAGAGGGTGGCAGCAGGAGGGAAATGACTGTGGCTATAAAAGGGCAACATGAGGAACACTTGTGGTGATGGAAGTGATGTATCAATGTCAGCATCTTGGTTATGATATTGGACTATAGTTTTGCAAAATGTTGTCACTGGGGAAACTGGATAAAGGCTACATGGGATCTTTCTGTGTTATTTCTTACAAGTGTATATAATTATATCAAAATAAAAAGTTTTCCTTTTTAAAAAAGTTAACCATTTGACATGGCTCTAATATATATCTCTATCTATCTATCTATCTATCTATCTATCTATCTATCTATCTATCTATCTATCTATCTATCTATAAAATAACATCTTTCACTTAAATGCACCATAGAATTTGTTGTGGAAGTTTTGGCTAGGGCATGAGGTGAGTAAATGCAGTTTTTGCAAGTGAGGATTGAGACCACCTGGTTGTAGGACTTGTAGAAGAAGTAGAGCATAACTGGCTGTAAGGCTTTAAATTACATTACCCACTTTGAAAGTCTACACTGGTTGAGAATTAGAGGCTGGAAGAGAAAATTTTTGCAAATTATTGTTAGGCTGCGATACCACCCCTCTCCTCAAGGAAGTCCCTTTTCACCCTAATTCAAGAGAGGAAGCTTAAAGAGACCACTAGAAGAACTTAAGGTCTCGGGGAGATCGATGTGTTGACCTCTCATTTGGAAAATCCAAAGAGCTAGACCTGGCTAGTTCCTCAGAGGGCAGAGACACAAAAGGGTAATGTGAATGTTTGGAGGAGCCGTTTGATTTCCTGCCTGTGCCTCCTGTGGGCAGAGTCTCACAGGAAGCCATCTAACAAAGAAGGCTGGGAAATGTAGTTTGTGGACTCCCTGCCTAGCCATCATCTCGAAGCAGAGGGTAGGAGAGTATGGGGTTCAAAGATTACAGGCAAGTAACCTGCATAGCACCTTTTCAGGAAAAAAAAAAAAAAATCCTCCATTAGACAGTAAACTCCATAAAGAAAAACTGACTTCTTTGGTTTTTAATCTTTGACGGACTTTATAGACTCTAGGGCCTATCACAGTACTTGCCATATAAAATGCTCAATCAATATCAACAGATATTTAAGTGAATAAATGCCTATTCTTACCATTGGTAAAATTTAAATCAGTATTCAACTTAAATGATTGCCAGGTAATACAACCGATTTTTAAAGAAATTAACGCATATGGACATAAATGTTTTACAGTATCCAAATAGTGCTGACATTACTCAAGGAATTGTTTAGGACTACTCGTTCAAAATTGCCTTTCAGACCTAGTTCTTGAGAAATACATTATAATTATTTCTATAAAAGTGGGCATGACTAGTAGAATCTAGTTCTACTGGTTTTGATCTGGATGACTTAATATTATTTCTGAAAATTAAATCCACTCTCAAAGAACAGACTTGTTACTAATTTTGGTAAGTACTTACCACGATTTCCAATTAAACTTGAGGCAACATGATGTCTTAGTCCACTTCCGCCATTGTAAGTTTGAAATAAGATGGCAAATGTGGTGAATAATAATGGTAATAACTCAAATACGACTTTGGCCTTTGCTGCCTTCCTATGACGACAGAATCACCACCCTCCAACCCTCACCCCTCACCCCAGCAATCCGAGTAATTTCAGGAAGCTATTTGTTTCCTTATCCTTAGGTTATTTTCAGTTAAGACAAATGTACAAGCACAAAAAGGAGTGCCTTAGCTTCTGACTCCTAGGGCATAAACCAAGACACACTTTACTATCACACACTCATTTCTCTAAAGGGAAGAAGCCATAAAATGTCTACTATAGTAAAATAGGAAACATTTCAAGGGACAGTAAGGTGTGGGGAAGAATGGGCAGATGTTGTGGCTGTTACCTGTGTGAAGGTAAATAAAATATTAACAATAATAAGCACTTCTACAGCGCTATGTGCCAGGTGCTGTTTACGCTTTCAATCACAGCTCTGTGAGGTAGACACTTATGACTCCCATTTTACAGATGAGAAAATTGAGGCTCACGAAGGTGTTTAACTAGCCAAGGCCACTTGGCTAAGAAGTGAGAGGCCAAGGTTCAATCCTAGGCAATCTGCCTTAAGTTCCTGTTCTGTTAAAAAATAATAATAATAATTAAAGGTATCTGACAATTTTTTTAAACGTTAGGACTGTCATCTGTGGAATCAACTGAAAAGGGAATCAATACTTCAGAAACTGTGATACACCAAGGGAACCTGCTATCCCAGGGAAGAGAGAGAAAGGAGAAGTCAGCTGACTACTCCTTCAGACTAGCTCAGACCACCCCAGCCCGCGACGGCCCTGGACACCCCTGTAACGCAACAGATCCCTTACTGGGTCCCTTCCTAGTGGCGTCACATCGCAAGCGTCCAGAAGGAGGCGGGACTTCCGGGCCAAGCAAGCCATATCGGCCGCGCCGGAAGTCCCTACTGAGGAAAGCTTTGAGGATACTCTGTTCATAAGCTCACGGTGAATATAGCGTTCCACAGACTCGGAAGAAAGGTTGGGACAAGAGTTCAGTGGCGATTGACAAGTACTCGGGGTAGTGAAAAGTAGGAGTTGGAACATGGATAGCCGCTTGCAGGAGATCCGGGAGCGGCAGAAGTTACGGCGACAGCTCCTCGCGCAGCAGGTCCGCGGCCCTGGTGGCCCCTGTGGGAGGGATCGAGAATGCGAGTGCGCGGCCGCCTCCTCCCTCCACACCCCGCCTTTTTCTGTCCCCTCTCTACCTGCCGCTGTTAAGGCCTTTCTGGTCCTTCGATCCTGATCCCTGGTTCTCCCTTTGTAGTTCTCAATTTTCGTGGTGCCCCGAATGTTTTTCAGGTTCCTTCCGCGGTCTTTGTGGTGCTAAACCGAATGCCACGAATAGCCTTTAACCTTTGTGGAACGCCCACCGAGTGTCTGGCATGTTCACGCCAGGATAAGTGTCTTGTTATTCCCTACATTTCTCTTCACTATTTAACTGGTCATCTATTTCTTACTTTTCCTCGTCGTCAGTCCCAAATCCTTGAAATTGTGGTTTCATTATGAAATATTTTTACAGTTTACAATATTTTCTTTGACATCTTTCTGAAGACTACACTGGAAGTAGTCTGAGTGTAAATTTTATATTCTGCGTCTTATGTACAATATCCTTGTCACATCCACAGTTAATATTTGAAATCTTACTCTGTGTTAGTCACAATAATCTCCTGAAACAGGTAGTATTACCTTCACTTATCAAGTAATGAAATAGGCTCCATAGGTTAAGGAATTTTACTCCTGGTCGCTCACTTCTCGGCTGGGAAATAGAACCTAGGTTGTCTCCCCAAAGCTTATCTTCTAAACCATTGCCCTTCACTTCTTTCTTGTGCATGAGTAAGTTAACATTTGCTGATTAGTAGCAGAAAATACAGCTTGTGTACAGTTCTTCTTAAAATCGAGGCTGTATTTTCAATTCTACTATTCATATCAGTAAAAGTGGTAGGAGAAATGCTCATAGACTGTAATTAGTCATCTTGCTGTTATTTTTCAGTAAACTTGGTTTTAGTAAATGGACTTCTGAAATCTGATGAACACATTTGTGGTATACTGCTGAAACTGTGGGAACTTGGAATCAGATTTATTCCTTATCCCGCTGGCATTACGATCTTGGACAAATCAAATATCCTTTCTAAGTCTTCTTTTCCCTAACTTCTTTTATCGTATTATCTTCAATAATGTTCAGTAGCTCTTTGTTGCTACCACAGATGTTTTACTCCTTAATATGGAATTCAGATTTCTATTTCACTCAAGATACATTCATAGGACAATTATTTGTTGAGTGTTTTACACTCAACAAATCCCAGGGGCTCCAGCTTTTAAAGTTTTTTTATGAATTGGTTGCACTCTACTTAGCCTTGTAACCATTATTTGTTTGTATTTTGCAAAATTTTCCCAACTGCCAAACAAAATTTATGTTGCCGTTTTAAGGTAGTGAAGTTCAGCATTGTGTCCATAAATAGTAAGACTTAGCTTGAGTAAAACTGGATCGATTTTTATTAGAGCATAGCATAAATAAGTTACATTATATAAGCTGATGCCTACAAAATGTTTAACATGGTACCCACAACCCTGTGCAAACACAGTCTTACCTGCTTTTTTTGGTTATTGCTACTGCAGGTTGAATATCTCTTAATCTGAAATGCTTGGGCCAGAAGTGTTTTGGATTTCAGACTTTTTTCAGGATTTGGAATATTTGCATATTACTGGTTGAACATGCCAAATATCAAAAGTTTTCAAAATATGAATGCTTCAGTGACCATTTGCTTTGAATGTCATGTCAGTACTCAAAAAGTTCCAGATTCTGGAGCATTTTGGATTTTGGATTTTCGGATTTGGAATGCTCAATCTATATTAATTCGTGTATATTACTTTACAGGAATTTGGCTAAAGTGTCTTATTTTCAAATACAGATGGTTCCAGACTTACTATGATTTGACTTAACAATCAACTTTATGATGGTTTGAAAGTGATCGGCATCCAGGCTGCTCAATGACTTATGATGGAATTATGTCCTGATAAGCCCATCATAAGTGGAAAATACTATAAGTTGAAAACGCACTTACCACGTTTATTTTGAAACAGATTTACTTTCAACTTACAATGGGTTTATCAGGACATAACCTCATAAATCAAGGAGCATCCGTATAACTGAAAGCATAAAATGTTTGCCAGCTGTCAAACTCATTCTTAATTAATGCAGTTTTTTTTCCAGGGTTTTTCCAGTTTGTCTTGCAGGCTGATTAATTCTTTGTTATTGTGTGTATGTGAATTAAGGTGTTTTTGTTTTTTAAGTATTTAATATATTAAATGCTGCTACAAATGTCTAGAAAGGCTGTCCAATGCATTGTAATCTAATTTCTGATTTTGCCTTTTCTCAGCTGGGAGCTGAAAGTGCTGACAGCATTGGTGCCGTGTTAAATAGCAAAGATGAGCAGAGAGAAATTGCTGAAACAAGAGAGACTTGCAGGTCAGTCAAATAATTCTTTTTTTTGTGTGTGAGACAGAGTTTCACTCTGTTACCTAGGCTGGATAGGTTGGAGTGCAGTAGAGTGATCATGGCTCTCTGCAGCCTTGACTTCCTGAGCTCAAGTGGTACGCCTGCCTTGGCCTCCCAATGTGCTGAGATTATAGGTATGAGCCACTGTGCCGAGGCAGGTGGATCATTTGAGCCCAGGAAGTCAGGAGTTCGAGGCCAGTCTGGTTAACATGGTGAAACCCCGTCTCTACTAAAAATACAAAAATTAGCCGAACGTGGTGGCGGGCGCCTGTAATCCCAGCTACTCGGGAGGTTGAGGCAGGAGAATTGCTTAAAACCGGCAAGCGGAGGCTGTAGTGAGCTAAACCAAGATTGTGCCACTGCACTCCAGCCTGGGAGACAAGAGTGAGACTCCATCTCAAAAAGAAAAAAAAACTGTGAAAGAATTACTGTTTTAATAAACAGATACCCCTAGGTAGGTGTGCAGTGTATTGAGAAAAGCATCAAAATAATGATTTTAGACACAATGGTTTTTATTGTCAGTTCATTAATTATGAAATATTTATTTTCTGAGGATAGTAAGTTCCCATTTGTAAAGTACTTAGAAAATGGAATGTTAGACTAAAAATTAGCATATATACTATAAATAAATAAGTATATTTAAGTTTTTTTTTTTTTTTTTTTGGAGACGTAGTCTCTCTCTGTCACCAGGCTTGAGTGCAGTGATGCGATCTTGGCTTACTGCAACCTCTGCCTCCAGGGTTGAAGTGATTCTCTTGCCTCAGCCTCCCAAGTAGCTGGGACTACAGGTGCGCGCCACCACTTCCAGCTAATTTTTGTATTTTTAGTAAACATGGGATTTCATCATGTTGGCCAGGCTGGTCTCGATCTCTTGACTTTGTGATCCGCCTGTCTCGGCCTCCCAAAGTGCTGGGATTGCAGGCATGAGCCACCATGCCCAGCCTAGAAATTTGTATAAAAGGAAATATACTTTACCCTAAAAGTGGTATTTATTTGGTAGTTCAGAAAGCATTTGAAAATTTTTTCGTTATTCTAGTTTTCAATTTGGACATCTGTTTTGCTCAAAACAGATTAAAATAATACATACTATATAAGTTTCTTTTCAATATATCACTTATAGCAGCTTATTTTCTCATTTGGTTGCTTTCTCATGAAAATGAAGCACAGAATTATCAATCAAGTTATCTGACTTTTTGGATGACTTATAAACTGGGTAAATAGATAGTCTTTAATCAGGAAAACTTTGTCTTGTTCTTTTTTATAATCTGTTTATTATTATTATTAATAGATACTTTTATGCATCTTGTATATGTTTGTGAGTAATATTTCTGTTTATTTTTCAGGGCTTCCTATGATACCTCTGCTCCAAATACGAAACGTAAGTATCTGGATGAAGGAGAGACAGATGAAGACAAAATGGAAGAATATAAGGCAAGTAGAGAGTGAAATAAGTTTATGGTCAAAGAAAACATAAATTCAAATGATAGATTTATATTTAGGAAAACAAATTTGATAGAAAGCCTCATTTTAAGATGTGCTAAAATAATTATCAGTGGCGTATGTTATCACTGGTTACATTAAGACCATGGTATCAGTTTTCTTATCTTTTTCTTTTTCTTTTTTTTTTTTGAGATGGAGTCTTGCTCTGTCGCCAGGCCGGAGTGCAATGGCACAATCTTGGCTCACTGCAACCTCTGCCTCCTGGGTTCTAAGGGATTATTCTGCCTCAGCCTCCCAAGTACCTGGGACTACAGGTGTGCACCACCATGCTCAGCTATTTTTTGTATTTTTAGTAGAGATGGGGTTTCACATGTTGACCGGGATGGTCTCGATCTCTTGACCTCATGATCCACCCGCCTTGGCCTCCCAAAGTGCTGGGATTACAGGTGTGAACCACTATGCCCAGCCAATTTTCTTTTCTTAATGCAAGAGTTGTGTGGATTAAATTAGATTATGTATATGAAGCACTTAGCATAATGTCTGGTAAGAACTAGGTAATTATATATATATATATATATATATGTATTTTTTGAGATGGAGTCTCACTCTTGTCGCCCAGGCTGGAGTGCAGTGGCGTGATCTCAGCCCATTGCAACCTCCTCCTCCTGGCCAAGCTATTCTTCTGCCTCAGCCTCTCGAGTAACTGGGACTACAGGCACGCACCGCCACGCCTGGCTAATTTTTGTATTTTTAGTAGAGATGGGGTTTTACCATATTGACCAGGCTTGTCTCGAACTCCTGACCTCATGATCCACCTGCCTTGACTTCCCAAAGTGTTGGGATTGTAGGCGTGAGCCATCGTGCCTGACCAGCACTAGGCAATAATATTCTTAAAGACGACTGAGGATATAAGTGTATCATAAACTTTGGGCCCGGTGTTGTGCCTCACGCTTGTAATCTAAGCACTTTGGGAGGCCAAGACATGCAGATCACACAAGGTTAGGAGTTCAAGACCCTCCTGGCTAATGTGATGAAACCCTGTCTCTACTAAAAATACAAAAAATCAGCTGGGCATGGTGGCACATGCCTGTAATCCCAGCTACTCAGGTGGCTGAGGCAGGAGAACTGCTTGAACCTGGGAGGCAGAGGTTGCAGTGAGCCGAGACCATGCCACTGCACTCCAGCCTGGGCAACAGAGTGACTCTGTCTCAAAAAAAAAGAAAAAAAAAACCACGAAACTTTGAGTAATTGATTGGATCAGATTTTGAGAAGCTGCAGTAGTCTTTTTTGAGGAGGAGTTATTCCATGTTGACAATATTGGATAGTACAATCAAGATATTTTTAGGATTTATGGCCTAGACTACACTGTAGAAATATTTCTGAAAGAGCCTCAAGGGAAACCCAACTTCTAACTTGTAGTTGCAATATTTAGTTGAAATAGTTGAAAGTATTATGGTCCAAAAAACTTTCTTCTGTTTTTTGCAAGTTAATTGTATATAATAGAGATAAGAATGTATAGTTTCAATAAAATCTCTAGAAAGTTCAGTGAAATAATACCTAATCTCGCGAATAATGTCTTATATGTTGCAGTTCTGATAATACATAACTTAAATGCTTGTGATTATTTTAGGTGGAACCATATACAGTTGCTGATATTCTAACCTTTTTGACCTATAAGCATAGCAGTTTCGTATAGTTTAATCTAATGGAAATAAAATTGCAACATTGGTGGTCATATCTTTCATGACTCAAACTAAACTCTAATATTTATAGTATTGTGTATGAGATAAATAGTTTTAGACAAATCAACAAAATAGTAGTTATAGTAATTATTATTTATGATAGGAAATTTTTTTATGAAAAGAATCAACTAGCTAGATCTAATGATGGGAAAAGCAAAGACTTCAATGTTTGACTTCAATGCTAATTTAAAACATTTATTAAATCTTAAGGAAATAAAGTATTTATGTGGAGTTTTAATCAAGATGTGATAATTAGAGAAATAGCCCCTATTTGTAAAACATTTACTTAATCTTATGTTTTTCAAGGATGAACTAGAAATGCAACAGGAAGAAGAAAATTTGCCATATGAAGAAGAGATTTACAAAGATTCTAGTACTTTTCTTAAGGTAAAATAAATAATTTTTGTAACTCATCACATTTAAGCTCTATACCTGAAAAGATTTTAAATACCTATTTGTCTTCAAGATATTTTTTGATTATTTAAGGATCATTGTTATGAAATAAAGATTATTTAAAATTGCTCATGAAATAGTCTTCTGATATTTGGCTAGTGTGAGATAAAGGTATATTAATATCAGTAGCTACTGAAAAGTAATAATTTTAGTTGTATTTTCAAATATTACTATTTTTTAAATCTATCAATTGACTGCATTTTGTATGACCTTGTAGTAGAAAACAAAGTAGAGATAATTCATCTGCCATTACAGTGCATGCTACAAATTTAATTTTGTTTTTTTTTAATTTAGGGAACACAGAGCTTAAATCCCCATAATGATTACTGCCAACATTTTGTAGACACTGGACATAGACCTCAGAATTTCATCAGGGATGTAGGTATGTTAGATTTGTTTGGAATATGCTATTGCTGACTCTCAATTACATGCATGTAATTTATCCAATTTGTGGATATTTCTAACAAAATTATTCTTCCCAGCTTGACATCTTTTTTTTGTTCTCAGTGCTCCTGATATACCTTCTTTTTCTTTTCTTTCTTTCTTTCTTTCTTTCTTTTCTTTTCTTTTCTTTTCTTTCTTTTCTTTCTTTTCTTTCTTTCTTTTCTTTTTTTTTTTGAGACAGAGCCTTGCTCTGTTGCCCAGGCTGGAGTGCAGTGGGGAGATCTTGGCTCACTGTAACCTCTGCCTCCCGGATTCAAGCGATTCTCCTGCCTCAGCCTCTTCAGTAACTGGGATTACAGGCACCTGCCACCACGCCTGGATAATTTTTATATTTTTAGTAGAGACAAGGTTTCACCATGTTGGCCAGGTTGGTCTCAAACACCTGACCTTAGGTGATCTGCCTGCCTCGGCCTCCCAAAGTGCTGAGATTACAGGCGTAAGCTATTGCGCCGGGCCCGGTATACCTTCTTTTTCTGTCAATCAATATTACTATTTTTTTGTTTGTTTCTTTTTGGCTCCAGTTTGGTACTATGCCTATTCTTGCATTTTAGACAGATTTATTGAGATAATACTTATATACTGTACAATTCACTCAAAGAGTATAATTCAGTGTTTTTCTTTAATGTATCCACAGGGTTGCGCAACTATTACCACAATCTATATTAGAACATTTGCATCTCCCCTAAGGAAGCCCTGTACCCATTAGCAGTCAGTCCCCATTTCCTCTTTCTCATCTACCCCTTCTCAGCCTTAAGTATCTACTGATCTACTTTATATTTCTATACATTTACCTATTTTGGACATTTCATATAAATGAAATTATACAATGTGTGGTGGTTTGTCATGGCTTCTTTCACTTAGCCTATTTTTAAGGGTCATTGATGTTGAAGCATGTGCCTGTACTTCATGTTTTTAAATTGCCAAGTAATATGCCATTATATATGTTTACCTTTCTAACAACTACTCAAGTGTTTTTCCAAGCAGCTGCACCATTTTACATTTTTACTAACGATGTATGATGGTTCCAGTTTCTTCACATCTTGGGCACTTATTATTATCTGTTTTTTATGGTAGCCATCCTAGTAAGTGTGAAGTGGTATTTTATTGTAGTTTTGATTTGCATTTGCCTAGTGGCTAATGATACTGAGCATCTTTTTATATGCTTATTGGCCATTTAAATATCTTTTTTAGAGAGATATCGTAATACTTTGTGTATTTTTAAATTGTTTCACTGTCTTTTTACTATTGAATAACAACAGTCTTAAATATTCTCTTTGTGTGTGGGTGTGGGTGTGTATTTTTTACATATTCTGAGTACAAGTCTCTTACCTGATGAATAATTTGCAAATATTTTCTCGCATTCTGTGGGTCACTTTCTTGATAGTATATTTTGTAGGACAAACATTCTATTTTTGATATAATCAAATTTAGTTTTTCCTTTGTTACTTGTAAGCAACATTACTCTTGAAGTAGAGAAACCAATTTTAATGTTTTTTTGTAAGCAAAATGTAGATGTAGCATAAAAATTTGTGGTTAAATTGTATAACCAGATTTAGATATAAACTGCTGTGCTCTTAGGATACCTGCCTCCCCAAGGCAAAGAAAACATACTTAGAAAACTATTACAGATTGAGGAAAAGTTGTACCTTCTGTTTTGTAGATGATTAGAAGCTGACTCTGCTGTCTTGAAACTTGACTATAATAAAATCTTCAAATTCATTTTATTTGAAATGTGATCTGCCACCACTGATTGAGGAAGCTTTATAAACTGTTTTTCTTTTTTTCTTTGATGTTAAAGTTACTAATATTTGTATTTTTGGTTTTTAAATTAGGAAGTTCATATAATTTATTGTTGTTATAAATATGCTTCCTGTTTGGGAAGAAACACTTCTTTTCTTTGCTTTTGAATAACTATCCAAGAAATTAAGTACAAATCTTAATCAGGTTCTTTAGGAGAAGGTTTTTTTTGTTGTTTTTTTTTTTAGCTAAGAGGAAGGGGGAAAAAATCACACAAGAAAGGTAATTTATTTTGTTTTTTTTTCCCCTGAGTGTTAAACTGGATGCTAGGGGTGATTGTTTAACTTAATAAATATGTGATATTAAGTGGCTTATTGACTTGGGCTGGGTTTTAAGAACATCTGGATTTTTACTTGCATGTCATTAGTTATGAAATCTGCATACATATTGTTTAAAATTATTAGAAATTAAGCTTTCTTAAGAGATATGAGTCAAGTGGTGTATGTATTGTTTTGTTTTCTTGAAAGGGCTCATAACTTTTGAATTACTGATATTAACTTCAGTTGAGTTGAATTTAGATTTTACTATTTTTTCTGCTCAGGTTTAGCTGACAGATTTGAAGAATATCCTAAACTGAGGGAGCTCATCAGGCTAAAGGATGAGTTAATAGCTAAATCTAACACTCCTCCTATGTAAGTGTTTTTATTCAATTACTGTTTATTCCCAACTCAGGCTTAAAATATCAATTTGTTTATCCTGTAACCTTTTTTCTTTTTCCTAAATTCAGCACTCATGTTAACATGCTTTATTACTCTGTTTCTTCTCTCTGCTTTTTTGTTTTTTAAAGACTGGGTCTCATTATGTTGCCCAGGCTTGTGTCCATCTCCTGGGCTCAAGCAATCCTTCCACCTCGGCTGGACTACAGGCATTTCACTCCTGGCTCTATATTTCTTTTTTGAGATGGATTCTCGCTCTGTTGCCCAGACTGCGGTGTGGAGAGCAGTCGCGTGATCTCGGCTCACTGTAACCTCCGCCTCCTGGGTTCAAGCGATTCTCATGCCTCAGCATTCTGAAGAGCTGGGATTACAGGCATGTACCACCATGCCTGGCTAATTTTTGGCACACACCACCATGCCTGGCTAATTTTTGTATTTTTGGTAGAGACGGGGTTTCACCATGTTGCCCAGGCTGGTCTCAAACTCCTGACCTCGGGTGATTTGCCCCCCTCAGCCTCAAAGTGCTGGGATTACAGGCATGAGCCACCTCACTGAGCCCTATTTCTTCATTATAGCAAAAATGTTGATTTGAAACTCTGGTGCTGACTTCACAGTGGCCTCTCAGGTTTTTTTTCAGCTTTTCAGATAATTTGCTTAAAGTGCCTCTAAATATTTTTTCTTCTTAAAAGTCATCCAAGCCGGGCACGGTGGCTCGCCTCTAATCCCAGCACTTTGGGAGGCTGAGGCAGGTGGATCACCTGAGGTCACGAGTTTGAGACCAGCCTGGCCAACATGCTGAAACCTCATCTCTACTAAAAATGCAAAAATTAGCCGGGCATGGTGGCACGTGCTTGTAATCCCAGCTACTCAGGAGGCTGAGGCAGGAGAATCATTTGAACCTGGGAAGCAGAGGTTGCAGTGAGCTGAGATCGCTTGATTGCACTTTAGCCTGGTTGACAGAATGAGACTCCATATTCTTGATAACTTACTTAAAATGCCTTTAAATGATATCTTGTCAAGTAATTTGTTTGTTAACGGAAGCTTAGAAAATGTAGATTCAGGATAAGAAGAAAACAAATACTAATAACAGCTTAGCATTCTGAGATACTATTCTTAACAATTTGGAATATGATAATTCTTTTTAACCTTGCTGAACCAGAATAATATTTTCCTCAGAAATGTTTATGAGATCTTTGCAATTGGAGAATTTAGCTTTAAATGTTTTATACATTTAACGATATGATGAAATGTGTTTTGGGCTGGGTGCGGTGGCTCATACCTGTAATCCCAGCACTTTGGGAGGCCGAGGTGGGCGGATCACGAGAGCAAGAGATCGAGACTGTCCTGGCCAACATAGTGAAACCCTATCTCTACTAAAAATATGAAAATTAGCTGGGTGTGGTAGCACATGCCTGTAGGGAGGCAGAGCTTGCAGTGAGCCGAGATTGTGCCACTGCACTCCAGCCTGGTGACAGAGTGAGACACTTTCTCAAAAAAAAAAAAAAAAAAAAGTATTCTGTAAGTCATTAGAAGCACCACAGAATGTCTTAGTATGTGGAGAGGAAGTCTAAGTATACTCTAATATTCGTCGTATTTTAAAATACACCTTTACTCGCTTGCTTATTTATTTATTTATTTACATAGAGACAGGGTCTCACTGTGTTGCCCAGGCTGGTCTCAAATTCCTGGGGTCAATCAATCCTCCCACCTTGGCCTCCCAAAGTATTATAGGCATGAGCCACCATGCGTGGCCTAAAATATACCTTTAATGAGATGTTGAGGTGGGAATATCACTTGAGCCCAAGAGTTTGAGGTTGCAGTACTCTTATGATCAGGCCTGTGAATAGCCACTGCATTCATCCTGAGCAATATAGTGAGACCTTGTCTCAAAAAAAAAAAAAAAAAACAAAAAAAACCACGAAAACCCATTTACATTTAAAGCATTTTAAATTTAAAATATTTTCATGCTATGTGAAAATATCTTTTCAATAAAGGCCAGTACTAACTTATATTAGGTAGCATGAAAAGACTCTTAATAGAAACATTTTTATTAATGACAAAACTAATAAAAGAAAATTATATGAAAACTGTGTTTTAGGGGGAAGCATGTAAAGCTTACAGAGAAATGGATTTTCTAACTAACTAAACAATTGAGAATAAAAATGAAAAATTCAGATGAGAATGGAAAGGGGTTCAGAGACACATCTGAGTATGGATTTTTAATATTGAGAGAAGAATATATTCTGGGTGTACATGGGGAATAATAGGACTTTTACTATGTAGTTTAATTATGTTCATGACTTAAGAAAGATCACTGGTAGATGGTTTAAGTCTATACTGAAGAAAAAAAGACTCTCAATAAAAAGGCCTTTAATAATTAACTTACTGATTACTTTGTAAATAGTGTTTAGTAATAATGTTTAGTGATATCTAAGACTTTTCTTTCATTACCATCTGTTAAGGTACTTCAAAATCTTATTTAAAAAGCTTTTTTTAAAAAATCTCATTTTTTATGATTTAATCAAATAGGTACTTACAAGCTGATATAGAAGCCTTTGACATCAGAGAACTAACACCCAAATTTGATGTGATTCTTCTGGAACCCCCTTTAGAAGAATATTACAGAGAAACTGGCATCACTGCTAATGAAAAGTGCTGGACTTGGGATGATGTATGATGAAACTTTCTACGTTGTAATGAATTATTTATTTTCAAATGAATATGTTTATTTGGTCAGAAAGTGAGATAATAAATATCATCCCTACTTTTGTACGGATTATAAATACAGATTTATAGTGTAAATTATAGCTGAAGGTCCAAGGTACATTGACCAATATTACATTATCTTTAATTTGATTCTTCTTCTCAAGGCAAAAATTGAACATTGAGCAGATAATAAGCAAATAGGCTGTAGAAGACTTACAATTTTGGTCTTAGAGTCCTTGGCTCTTTAAACCATTTACAGTGTAGTAAAGTATGGATAAATAGCCTTTATGGACACATAATCACAATTTTGTTGATTAAATGATGGAGTCCTGCATAAGATGACATGAGAACAACTGACCAAGCCTAGGTAGATGGGACATATGAACACAGAGGAGGTGGCACCTGAACAATATAAATAGATTAGTTGGAATTAGTCAAGAAAGATGTGGGACGGGGCTGACAAGCACAAGGAACAACAAGAACAGAAGGGATGGAGGCAAATGACTATCTGGTTGTGGGGTGGAGGTCCTGTATGTACATTGGTATTGTTGGAACACAGATTGGGACTATCTTGAGGTGATAGTGTCAGGAGTTTGGACTTTTATTCTGAAGACATTAATAAGTCTTTGAAGAGTTTTAACCAGTTTTGTAAAAAGGTCAGATTGGTGTTTGGAAGATGGGGTAGAGTCTGGGAAAGAATTCTGGAAAAATGGCTGGGCATGGTAGCTCATGCCTGTAATCCCAGCACTTTGGGAGGCGAGGCGGGTGGATCACGAGGTCTGGAGTTTGAGAGCAGCCTGATCAACATGGTGAAACCCCAGCTCTACTAAAAATATAAAAATTAGGTGGGCGTGGTGGCACGCACCTATTATCCCAGCTACTTCGGAGGCTGAGGCAGGAGAATCGCTTGAACCCGGGAGGCAGAGGTTGCAGTGAGTTGAGATTGCGCCATTGTACTTCAGCCTGGGCGACAGAGCAAGACTCTGTCTCAAAAAACAGAAAGAATTCTGGAAAAAGGAGAATAATTAGAAGACTCTTTCTTAGAGTAATGTAATGCTGAGATGAAGGGACCCTCAATTAGGGTAATAGTAGGCATGGAAAGAAGGTGATAACTTCAGTAATGTTTAGGAGGTAGATTTGGTAAGATTGAGTGATTGGGATGAGGGGAAGAGTTAAGGATAACTCATGGTCTCTATCTTGGGATAGGTGGATTAAATTGTCACCAACTGAGAGTGAGTTTCAGAAGACAAGCGGGATTAGAGAGGTTAAATAATATTGAATAAGTTGATTTCTAGGTATATGTGAGACATTCAAATGGAAGAGGTCATAGGAATAGAATATGAAACTCTAAGGACAGGCAGATCTGGTTTCAAAATACATATTTTAGAGGATTATCACATAAAATCCATGCAAATAGATGAATTTATCCTGGGATTGTGTCTCAGTATAAAAATGTGGACTGACGATAAAACCTGGGAAAACATTTACAATTAAATACTACGTATAAAATAAATTTAAAAACGAGTTGTTCAGTGATGAATGAAGAGAACCAGGAGAGTATGAATGTAATGGAAACCAAGGGAACAGTGAGTTTCAAGGAGAGTGTAACCAGGAGCGTCCTGCGCTTCTAGAAAAGATGTGGGGCAAAGAAGGGACTGAAACTGGAAGACATGTTTCTTAGAAAACAGATGGGAATCCTTGCATGTCCCTTTCTGAGTTAATGGTGGTTACTACTCTTAATCATATCTATTTTTCCAAGATTTACCTCTAATTCTTCCTCTTCCTTGAAGCTTTTCCTATTAGCTTTAATATTCCTAGCACTTTTATTTACATTTATGTGGCTCCTATAATGTAAAAGTTTTTCCCCTTCCCTGTTTAAAGTGTTATCTGTATTTATTGTTGAAAAATCAGAAAAGTGCACAGAATGTAGTATTTCTAAGACGTAAGATTAAAGAGTTAATGCTCTTGATATTTATTGCAGATAAGTTTTCCAGATAGGTATAAATTTACATTCCTTTCAGTAGTGTTTAAGAATGTCTAGTTAAGCATATCTTCATTAAAGTTGAATATTAATATTAAAAACCATTTTTTGTCAGTTTGATCAAAAGAAAAAATTTAAGCAATCTGATTATGTCCTTTATTAATAATTAGGCAGAACTTTGTTTTCTCTAACCAATCCGTGAGGTTTCAGCAGTGAGGTACAAGAGCTTCAATTATATATAATAAACTAATACAGTTTTTAAAATAAAGAAATTCTATTTCATATGCAGATTCTTGATTTCAGTTTAATTTCACTGTACTTCAGTTCTGGCTGGCATACTGAAAAATTTTGTCTGGCCCCAGAGCCCTAAGCTCTTAACTTTTATGAGATATTATCCTAAAGAAAGTGCCAGTGGTTAATGTAATAACAAAATGTAAATAAGAAAAGTGTTTGGGTTTCACAGGTATTCTTTTTCATGGTGGAGAGTCAGTAGTGGTCATTGTGTTTTACTTAAGAACACAAGAATTTAATGAAAGTACCAACACTTAACTTTTAGAATTAGTGTCAAAAGAGAATTTTTTTTTTTTTTTTTAGCATTTCAGACTTTAAGTAGTAATTGTAGGAAAATATGTGTATTGATTTATTGAGAAGTTCTTCTGTAGATACTAGATATCACAGTCCTCCCGAAACATTTATTGCTATATTTTATTTTTATTTTGTCCCTAACTCTGGGCTCACTTAAGTGCTTCATTCTTTTTCAGTAAATGATAAAACATTGCTGGAGAATCTCTCTCAAGCTTTATCTTAAAAAATTCCATAATCCTATAGCTATTGTTTCCTATAAGCTCTTTCCATATAAAAGCAAGTGTATATATGTATATGTGAGCACATGTGTGTATGTTGTTTGTATATAAAGTAACAAAACAATAGAACAAGTAATTTTAAGGATAATGTTTATTTTCTATTATAGTTCCTAATGGAAACTAATATACTTAAAGAACACATCTATCCTAATCTTTTTTTTTTTTTTTTTTTTTTTTTTTTTTTGAGATGGAGTCTGGCTCTGTCGCCCGGGCTGGAGTGCAGTGGCCGGATCTCAGCTCACTGCAAGCTCCGCCCCCCGGGTTTACGCCATTTTCCTGCCTCAGCCTCCCGAGTAGCTGGGACTACAGGCGCCCGCCGCCTCGCCCGGCTAGTTTTTTGTATTTTTTAGTAGAGACGGGGTTTCACCGTGTTCACCAGGATGGTCTCGATCTCCTGACCTAGTGATCCGCCCGTCTCGGCCTCCCAAAGTGCTGGGATTACAGGCTTGAGCCACCGCGCCCGTTGTTCTTTTGGATTTAGGATGAATGGGAAACAAAATACTTTTATGCAATATTGTTTTGATTTCTTACAGATTATGAAGTTAGAAATTGATGAGATTGCAGCACCTCGATCATTTATTTTTCTCTGGTGTGGTTCTGGGGAGGGGCTGGACCTTGGAAGAGTGGTAAGATGGTGCTTTTATAAAGTGGATTTTTAAATTAATAAGAAAAAAAAATACAACAGTATGTTGCATAGGATGTTTGAAAGTGGATGTTATTTTGTCCTTTGTTTCTTAAATAATTCTAAAATATTGAGAAAAAAAATTTCCAGAAAAGAACGTAAGAAAGGCAATACTTGTAAGTTAGTTAACCAGCACTAGGGATAAATGTGTAGCTCTTTCAAAAGACGCTTCATTACAAGTACAGGAAGAGAACAGCTTAAAGATTTGAAGCTCCAAATTATACCTCAAAAATGAGCTGCTTGGTGTCATTTACAATTCTTTATGAGTAGCTAAAAAGTATTCTATGAGTAGCTGAAAGTATTCAGGAGCATTGGCTCCTGAAATCCAAATGGAAGTCAAATAAAATTGGAAAAGTAACACAGCATATGGAAGACATGAATGAATGAGAAAGAAGTTATAATACCTGAACTTATTTTAAGTATCTAATATTTAATTGAATTTCAGAGTTTTTTTATTTTATTTTTGTATTGGAGGTTTTTTTTTTTTCTTTTTTCTTTTTTTTGGGACAAGGTACCAACTCTGTTGCCCAGGCTAGAGTGTGGTGGCACAGTCATGGCTTACTGCAGCCTCGACCTCCTGAACTCAAGCAGTTTTCCCACCTCAGCCTCCTGATAGCTGGGACCACAGGCACAACACTACCCCTGGCTAATTTTTTTAGTATTTGCAGAGATTAGGTCTTTTTATGTTGCCCAGGCTGGCCTCAAACTCCTGGGCTCAAGGGATCCTCCCACCTCAGCCTCCCAAAGTGTTGGGATTACAGGCATGAGCTACCATTCCTGGGCCTGATTGGCCCTGGCCAAAAGGAACAAAATAATATATATGCTGTTTTAAACAAGAATAACAACAGTATTATGACTAGGTATCAGGAGTCTTAATTTTGCTCTCAATTCGTCTGCTATGTAACAGTAAGACTTTGGGCAAAAAGATACTCTTGAGGGTCTCAGTTTCGTCACATTTTATTGGTTGACACTTTTCATTTTTATGACATATTACTTACTATACACCAAACTATCTCATTTAATCATTCCAATTTGGGGAGGTATCCATTTGACAGTTGAAAAATTTAAGTAGGATTATATGAGATAACAAGTATGATTATATGGAAATAAGATTGTGCCCAAATTCTGAAATTCTACAATTACTTTATATGCTTTATATAAATAGTAAGGCTGTTGGGTAACATCACTGCTTCTATTATTTATTAACTCCAAGGTAGACTATAACTGTATTTCAGTTGAATATCTCCATTTTTTTTTTGGTGGTGGCTCTTCAAGATGCTATAGAAAAGTAAGAGTGAAACATATGTTTTTATAGGCATATTGGTATTTACTTTAACTTTAATATCTGACTTTGATCTTTCCTCTCATCTCTCATTCCCCAAATTAGATTGAAAATGATTAGGAGATTTTTATCTTTTTTTTTTTTCTTTTGAGACAGAGCCTTGCTTTGTCACCCATGCTGGAATGCAGTTGTGCTATCTTGGCTCACTGTAAAGCCCTGCCTCCCAATTGAAGCGATTCTCCTGCTTCAGCCTCCTGAGTAGCCATCCAGGAGGTTTTTATCTTATTTGCTTATGCAGCAGTTTATCATACTGGTGAGAGTTTGGCGAAAAATGATTTAAGATTTAGAAAAATAATTCAGCATGAGAAATACTCATGAGCTTTTGATAAATTAGTGCATTAGGGCATGTAGAATTTAGGTCAGAGTGATGTTAATGACACGGTGCAAAATAAATATTTAGTAACAGGAACAAATATTGATCTTGATTTCGGAGATTTTAAAATAAAACTCGGCTGGGTGCAGTGGCTCATATCTGTCATCCCAGCACTTTGAGAGACAGAGGCGGGCAGATCACTTGAGGCCAAGAGTTCAAGACCAGCCTCGCCAACATGGTGAAACCCCATCTCTACTAAAAATACAAAAATTAGCATGGCATGGTGGCACGTGCTTGTGGTCCCAGCCAGTTGGGAAGCTGAGGCATGAGAATCACTTGAACCTGGGAAGCGGAGGTTGCAGTGAGTGAAGATTACACTCCTGAACTCCCGCCTGGGTGAGACTCCGTCTCTAAATAAATAAATAAATAAATTAAATAAAATAAAATTCTAAGTTTCATTTTGAGGTGTTATCTTACATTACCCAATAAGCATTCCTGAAAAGTGTATGTTTTATACTCTACTATATCTTTTTTTTTTTTTTGGTTCAGGGGGAACTCTCAACAGGATTTCCTGTGGTGGAAAGGAAGCTTGTTGGAAAGTTTTTTGTTTTTTGTTTTTTTTTAATTATACTTTAAGTTCTGGGATACATGTGCAGACCATGCAGGTTTGTTACGTAGGTATACACGTGCCATGGTGGTTTGCTGCACCCATCAACCTGTAATCTACATTAGGTATTTCTCCTAATGCTATCCCTCCCCTAGTCCCCAACCCCCCTCTACTATATCTTTATATGTACTTGATCATCATACCAGCAATACTGTACTTATTTATTTATTTTTCCTTCCTTTATTCTTAAGTTGATGGGGATAGGGACTGTGTCTTATTCATGTTTTTATTCCCAGCAGCTACGCAGCACTAGCATATGGTAGACTTTCAGATGTCACTGTGAGCAATCATTTAGCTGGTATTTGTTTTATGTTAATGTGTAACAGCTTCTAGGTCATTAAGGTTCACATCTCTATTTTCTAGGTTATGTAGAGATGAAAGTACCATTTTACCCAACAAAGAGATACATGTAGCAATTTTAAGTTTGAACATTTTTACAGTTGTATGAAATATAGAAATAAGGTTTTATAAGACTCTCATTTGAAGTTAGCATTTAGAAGATTTTCAACAGTGTACAGCTTTGTCAGAGAATAGAATATTGAGGTGGTGGAAATCAAATTGTGTTTTGGATTATTTTGTGATTACAGAAGGTCTGAGCGCTTAAAATTTAAAACCCCATGTCCATTGATGACACTAGAATATAGAATTGGGAGATGATGTAATCCTTTCTATGTTTTGATAGTCAACTATATATGTGACGTTGATATCCAGAAGGTATATATGTATTCCGTATTATGGCTATATATTTAAAGACTGGCATTTCTTTTTATATTCTACACTGAAAAAAAATTACCTTGAAACCTTGGAATATAGTGTCTGAAGCCTCTAGAAAGTTGTTTTTTAAAGCTAGTTGGTTATTGTAAGTATTGTTTATTTCTTTAAGTTAAGGATTTCTGTTTAAAATTCTTTTGTTTCTAGTGTTTACGAAAATGGGGCTACAGAAGATGTGAAGATATTTGTTGGATTAAAACCAATAAAAACAATCCTGGGAAGACTAAGACTTTAGATCCAAAGGCTGTCTTTCAGAGAACAAAGGTATTGCCTTTACTGATTTGTTTTTTTAAATTTTCATGGTTTTCTCTCAAGCTTTTCCAAATCACTATATACTGTTTAATTAACTTTAGTAAAAAGGTCCTTTTCTTAGACTGGTGAAGATAGCATTGAGCATTACAGGAATACATCCAAATTTGTTTTAAAATGTTTTATTCATTGTCTTAGATAACCCCACCATGCTAAAAAGGGGAGTATATATTCCTCTATGTCCTAAATGCCATATTTCTATTAGATAAAGGCTTTTGATCACACTGACCTGTGGAATTTTTCTAGGCTCAGAAAGAAGAGAGAGCCGCAAAACTCTAGCTGGCCAGCTTAGAGACATATTTCTCTCTTCTTTCCTTCTTTTTCCTTTACAAGAACCTCTGAGAACTTCTGTTTCTTGTGACTCTGAGTTGCTAGTATCAGGTTTTAACAGGTTTTGTTCTTTACTTTTTAGGGAGCCACTGGTGGGAGGGTCTTTCTTATTAAGTCTTTTTTGGACTGGAATCATGCCTAGGTAATGAAGCCTCCGTAAAAATTCCAAGACAGGGGTTGGAGAGCTTCTGGGTTGGTGAACCTGTGGAGTTTCTGGGACTGTGGTCCACTTGGAGAGGGCACAGCAGCTCCATGCCCCATGCCCCATACTTTTCATTATATATCTCTTCCATCTGGCTGTTTTGAGTTGTATCCTTTTATAATAAATAGATCATAGTAAGTAAAGAGCTTTCCTGAATTCCTTGAGCTGTTCTAGCAAATGATCTAACTTGAGGAAGAGGTCGTGGGAACCTCTGATTTATAACCAGTTGGTCAGAAGCACAGGTGACAATCTGGACTTGTGATTGGTATCTGAAGGTGGTGCAATCATGTGGTTCTCAGCCCTTGACCTGTGGGGTCTGCACTAACTAGGTAGATAGTGTCAGAATTGAATTGAATGTGTTGATGAAGAAATGAAGAATTGCTTGGTATGGGAAAAATCCACACATCTGGGATCAGAAATGAAGTATTCTGAAAATACTGAGTGTTGTAAGTGAGAGTGTAGAAAAGAGTTTTTCTTATTTACATGGCAGTCTTTCCTCATCCAGAGATCCAGGTTTTCCTGTTGTTTTGTTGCCCATAGAACTGTATCTCACCAGAAATGGTGGCTCACTTCTATAATCCCTGCACTTTGGGAGGCCGAGGTAGGTAGATCACCTGAGCCCAGGAATTTGAGACCAGCCTGAGCAACATGGCGAGACCCTGTCTTTACAAAAAATTTAAAAATTAGCCAGGTGTGGTGGTGTGTTCCTGTGGTCCCAGCTACTTGGGAGGCTGAGGCAGGGGGATCACTTGAGCCCAGTAGATCAAGGCTGCAGTGAGCTGAGATCGTGCCACTGTACTCCAGCCTGGGTGACAGAGTGAGACCTAGTCTCAAAAAAAAGAGAAATAACTGTATCCCAAAGATTTGGAGAAATGAGGATTGTTTTAGAATTGAGGACGTCAATGTAAAAGGTTTTGGAATGACTGTTGATTAAAAGAGATTAATTGGTCTGCTCTTGTTATTTAGGAACACTGCCTCATGGGGATCAAAGGAACTGTGAAGCGTAGCACAGATGGGGACTTCATTCATGCTAATGTTGACATTGACTTAATTATCACAGAAGAACCTGAAATTGGCAATATAGAAAAACCTGTAGAAATTTTTCATATAATTGAGCATTTTTGTCTTGGTAGAAGACGCCTTCATCTATTTGGAAGAGATAGTACAATTCGACCAGGTAGGACCTCAGTTAAAACAACAACAACTTTATGATTCTTTGGGTTATGCATGTCAAGAAATAGGACACGGTGCTGTGTGAAATAAAGTTCTTATGCATTTGATTCCTTTTCTTGCTGTACTCAAATATGAACAGTTTCAGGTCCATAGCAAAATTGAGAGGAAGACACAGAGACTTTCCACATACCTTCTGCCCCACACATGCATAACCTTTCCAATTATCAATATCTCCCACCAGAGTGGTACATTTGTTACAAATGATGAACCTACATTGACACGTCATAATCACTCAAAGTCCACGGTTTACATTAGGATTCACTCTTGGTGTAGTAATTCTGTGAGTTTGGACAAATGTATAATGACATCTATCCACCATTATAGGATCATACTCAATAGTTTCACTGCCCTAAAAATCCTCCATGCTCCACTTATTCATCCCTACCCACAACCCTTGACAACCACTTATCTTTTTACTGTCTCCATAATTTGCCTTTGTCAGAATGTTATATAGTTGGAATTGTATAGTACGTGGCTTTTTTAGATTGGCTTCTTTCATTTGGTAATTGGCATTTAAGATTTCTCCATTCCTTTTCATGGTTTGATAGGTCATTTCTTTTTAGTGCTGAATAATATTCCATTGGATGTACCACAGTTTATGTATCCATTTACCTACTGAAGGACATCTTCCAAGTTTTGGCAGTTATGAATAAGCTACAGTGGAAATCTGTGTACAGGTTTTTGTGTGGTCATAAGTTTTCAGCTCCTTTGGGTAAATGCCAGGGAGCACAAATGCTGGATTGCATGGTAAGAATGTGTTTAATTTTGTAAGTAACTGCCACGACTGTCTTCTGAAGTGCCTGTACCTTTTTGCATTTCCACCGGCAGTGAGAGTTCCTGTTGCTCCACATCCTCACCAGCATTTGGTGTTGTCAGTGTTCAGGATTTTGGCAATTTTAGTGTGTGTGTAGTAGTATCACATTGTTGTTTTAATTTGCATTTTTCTGATGGCGTATGATGTAGAACATCTTTTCATATGCTTATTTGCTATCTGTATGCCTTATTTGGTGAGATGTCTTTTAAGGTCTTTGGCCCGTTTTTTATTTGGCTGTTTGTTTTCTTATTGTTGACATTTGAGAGTTACTTGTATATTTTGCAGAATAGTACTTTATCAGATTTGTTTTTGCAAATATTTTCTCTTATTCGGTGACTGTCTTCTCATTGCCTTGTTACATGTTTATTTTTATTTAATTAATTTCTGCTTTTTTATTTTCTTTCTACTTTCTTTGGATTTACTTGGTGTCTTTCTATCTGAAGTATTTTTAGATTGATATTCAGGTTAGGGGGGTAAGGTTTAATTTTGTACTTGTAAACTACTAGTATAAAAAGAAAGAAATTGAATAGGCAAGAGTTTCAAGAAAGAAACTCTTGCAAAAATTTAGTATTAGCTACATTAAAATAATGAAGAACAATCTGATTGATCGAAGTATAGGTGTTTGGGAGTTAGCCATATAAATAATAGTATGTGCAATTGAGAGTCTGTTCAAGAGACCTTAATTTATGGCCAGGCACTCTGGCTTACGCCTGTAATCCCAGCACTTTGGGAGGCCGGGGTGGGCAGATCACTTGAGGTCAGGAGTTTGAGACCAGCCTGGGCAACATGGTGAAATCCTGTCTCTACTAAAAATACAAAAATTAGCTGGATGTGGTGGTGTGTGCCTGTAATCCCAACTACTTGGGAGGCTGAGGTGGAAGAATCGCTTGAACCTGGGAGGCAGAGGTTGCAGTAAGCCGAGATTGTGCCACTGCAGTAAGCCGAGATTGTGCCGAGATTGTGCCAGGGTGACAGAGTAAGACTCTGTCTCGAAAAAAGAAAAAAAAGACCTTAGTTTATTAAGTTGCTCCTCAAATACACTTCTTCATCAAGGAAATAGCCTAAGGTATTTCACATATACCTTAGGAATACCATTTACCATTGCGTTAAAATAAAGGTTTACAGATAACTATGTGAGTCAAATATACTCCGAAGCCAGACAATTTTTTTTTTTTTTTTGAGACAAGGTCTCACTCTGTGGTCCAGGCTGGAGTGCAGTGGCACGATCTTGGTTCACTGCAACCCCTGCCTCCTGGGTTCAAGTGATTCAGCCTCCTGAGTAGCTGGGACTACAGGTGCGCCACCACGCCTTGCTAATTTTTTGTATTTTTGTTAGAGACGAAGTTTCACCATGTTGGCCAAGCTAGTCTCGAACTCCTGACCCCAAGTGATTGCCCGCCTCGGCCTTCCAAGTGCTGGGATTACAAGTGTGAGCCACCAGACCCAAGCCAGACTATTTTAAACTTACTCTGTTCTTAGTAATACTTATCAGATTTCTAGTAAAACACAATGTTGCAGTGCAGAATTTGGAAGAGAAGGGAGTCCCTTGGACTTCTACAGCCAGTTTACTCTGCAAAGATGCCCATGTTTTATGTAAGAGACAATATAGCAAGGGAGACAGAGTATTAGTTATTTTTATTATATCTTTAAATTTTCTGTTTCTTATTGTTTGTGGTGTTGTGTTCCACATATATTGAATATCATGTTCCATAATACCACAAACGTGCCAGAAAACAAACTAGAAGGCAGCAAATAAAAATCTCATGGATTTAATAGTCAGTGAGAGCCCACAGGTGTGGAATGTGCTTCTTGATCATGGTATCTGTCAGGTCATACATAAAAGGCACAGTATAATTGACCTTTTTTTCTTCAACTATTATAAATCTTTTTGTATTCCTGCACTGTTAGAAACTAAAAATGTTTTGAAAAACAATGAACTAAGTATTGTACAGAAATGGCTACTGTATTTTAGAATGTGATCCTAGTGAAATATTTTTCATTTTATAGCTTTTTATGATGCATCTACTTTTCTAAGAAATAACCTAAGGATGATGGGGCAGATATATTATAACCCTAATTTTGCCAATAAATAACCTAATTCTTAGGGATAATTGAACCTGTCCCAAATAATGCTGTGTCTCTTGTAATGCTCCAGAGGCATATTTCCAGGGACCCTTGCAAAAGACATGTCTATAAGAGTCACCACACCCAGAGAACCCCAAAGCATGGTGTCTGTATTGGGTATTTGTAGTTAATTTTGTAGTTCCTTCTATTCTAGAGACAGTTTAATTAATCAGAAAATATCCTTATTAGAAGCAGAGCTGTTTAGCAATATAATTGACAAAATAGCTTTTTACCTACAGAAGTATAATGTGCAGTGGAGATTCTGAGAAAGAAGAAATAATTTTCATTTTATGTAAGAAATATATTTGAGTTGGATGTTGAAGGGTGGGATTTTTAACAGGTTGACAGGTTAGAAAATAAAATAATATGGGCACAAAAATAGGGGTTAGTATAGAAGAAGTTACTATAGTAGTTCATTGTTTTACTTAGAGGTTCATGAAAAGCATTAATGAGAAGTGTTATTGGAAAGTTCATTCAGCCATCATTGTAAAAGATCTTATATTTCATATTTATGAATTTGGGCTTTGTGGAAACAGTTGGAAGGTTTTTGAGCAGAGAAGTGACATGTTTTAATCTTTGCTTTGGGTTTTCCACTTTTAGAGGGAGGAGAAGCTATAGGTTATGAGATCATTACAGTATATATGTATGTCTGTGACACGTGTTACATGGTAGGGTATTGACTTTGTTTAAAAAAACGGGGGGGGGGGGCTTAAATTTGAGTGTAGCAGTAGAAATGGAAAGATAGGAATGAGTAGCAGTAACATGGTAGTGGTTAAATTTCTCAGACCTGTCAACTGAGAATATTTTCTAGTTAGCAAGTGTAAAGCAAAAGTTGGCTCCAAGATTTTAATCAGAAAATGGCACCATTTACATAAATAGGAAGATTATATATAATTTATTACAGTTTCACTAAACCCAAACTCAGTGTAATGTATAGGATTTTTTTTCTCTAAGTTCTATTCTCACAAAAGATAGTACATGGATGGGGACAATGAAGAGGATATATTACAAAAGTTACAGTCTAGAAGGAAAAACAAGATATATACCTGTTAAATCTTTAAAACATTACCACAGTTAAGTGCTATTCTGTAAAAGGTATCAATATGGGATGAATGCTGGGGACATCTTTAAGAATGCATTGGGGATTTGAACTAGCTTCTAAAGAATTAATAATAGAAGAGAAAATTGCAAATAAAAAGTATAATCTTTGTTTCCTCCATTGCAGGCTGGCTCACAGTTGGACCAACACTTACAAATAGCAACTACAATGCGGAAACATATGCATCCTATTTCAGTGCTCCTAATTCCTACTTGACTGGTTGTACAGAAGAAATTGAGAGACTTCGACCAAAATCACCTCCTCCCAAATCTAAATCTG
This sequence comes from Macaca nemestrina, assembly GCF_043159975.1. Lineage (NCBI taxonomy): Eukaryota > Metazoa > Chordata > Mammalia > Primates > Cercopithecidae > Macaca > Macaca nemestrina. Next base: position 70,724,634 of record NC_092127.1, on the reverse strand, counting down.
ACCGAGGAGGTGGAGCTCCCAGAGGTGGAGGAAGAGGTGGAACTTCTGCTGGCCGTGGACGAGAAAGAAATCGATCTAACTTCCGAGGAGAAAGAGGTGGCTTTAGAGGGGGCCGTGGAGGAGCACACAGAGGTGGCTTTCCACCCCGATAATTGTTGAAGACATTGAACCTATTCATCCTCCTCTAACCTTCTTTACTGTAATTAAATTTCAAGTGGGAGACTTAACTTTAGAACTCACTTCCAGCTTGCACTTTGCTTTAATTTCTCTGAGCTCCAGGAATGTCTTAGCCAGCCTCGCTTGCGGTTGTCACACACACTGTCTCATTTTTTTTCAGGATGAATGAATAATCCTGCCTTTTGTTATGTGCATGAACAGAATGGAACAATTCAAGTAGCTTCATCTTCAGAGACTGAATTTATTCTGATAGACTTCAATTAATTACAAAGGATTTTGCTAATTTTGGGGAATAAATAATGGAAAAAGATCCAGTCTGTGGTATCATGCTAGTGCTGACAGGAGTTGGTAATGCACATCCTGTCACTGCTGCTATAGCAAATGGGGAGCTGTTTGGGACCCTGATAGAGTAGGGTTGGAACAGATGGTAAGCTTCTGTCAGGGTTTTAACATTTTCTTGATGAAACAATAAAAAGAGGTGAGCTTTTTCATCTTTTTTTTAAGTTTTAAATAAACTCAGATATAATTTGAATACTGAAGAAATTAAGAGACTTTGAACAAAATCACCTCTTCCCAAATCTAAAATCTGATAGGGGAGGTGGAGATTCCAGGGATGGGTGAAAGAAGAGATGGAACTTAGTAGGCAGACTTTAAAAAAAAAAAAAGGTCATCATCGTAATCTCAATTTTGTGGCTATGACTCCTTATCATGCTTCCTAAGAAGCAAAGGAGGACAAATATTCATGTGCTAGATAGCACTCTGGTGTGAACTTGAACTGGGATTGACCTTAAATTTTATATTCCTCAAATAAAAGAGAGGCAACAACAAGGCACCTCATTATCAGATGCTTGGTTTAAACATTTTGGGACTAAAATACTTGGTGATGAAACGACATACACCTTTAAACTTCTTATGGAGATAGTTTAATGTAAAACCAACTATAGAAAACCCTCAACTTAAGGATACAGCTTGGAAATTGGAACTGCTATTGCCTTTTATTAAAACCATATGGTGTGATGTTTGTTTTTAAAATTATATAAGACTTTATGCTATCATTTCTCTTGCTATACTGTAATTCATGTTTTAAATGAATTTGATAATGAAATTATACTATTATTCTTGATGAATACTTTTCTTATTTTTATGATTTTTCTAATGAAACTTTAAACTTTTGAGATTTGAGTCTGTTTTCTATAAGTAGAATTACTGTTGTTACCAGTTGAAAAAGGACTGACCTAAAATCAATCTCTTTTTTTTGTCTGATGGATTTTAATGACCATTCTGTGCTCATATTATACCTAAGATGAGATTATAGTACATCCACCAAAGACTCAGTTTGAAGATAAGGACTGAATGATAGAAGAAATAAGGCTGAGATCCTTAAAAGCCTAGTACTATTTAGTACAAGAGAGCATTTTTTTGCTGAAATTATGGTTTTTGCTGAAATTATGGTATATTTTCAACTTCACTAATTACAAATTATCTAGATTTAGAACTCTATATGTCAGCATTGACCTGGGAATGAGGTCAGGATGGAGAAATTCCACTTGCCTGTGATGGGTCCTTAGAAGTAGCAGCTAAAGAGTAACCATGTCCTATACACAGGGCTCTCTATTACGTTCCATGCCCTGGGCCTACCCAAGGTGACATTCCTGGAGGAGGTGACATTCCTGCTGTTTACATGGCATTGGCACCTGTGAGATCGGTGTCACAAGTTCATCTTACAAAGAAGTAGGTATGGCTGCTTTGTTGGTTGAAAGTTAAGGGGAGCCATGATCTACCATATTTAGGGAAAAGTTATTTAAAAAAGAGTATATGGTGGAAAAAGAACGTAAGACCTAGAATTTATCCCTTTGACGATGAATCTGGTCTTTTTAATACCAAGATGGAATTGATTCACTAGATTTTGCTAACTTTCACTTTCAGTAAAGATTGAGGTATTGTTTTTGCAATAGACTATGTATTCATTGAGGAAAGGTTTCCAATGAAACTTCATTACTCTGACCTCTCCTAAATTTTGATCTTCTTTATATTTACATGTCTTACATTCCACAAAATTATGTAGAAATGCTGGGCATGGTGGCTCATGCCTGTAATCCCAGCTCTTTGGGAGGCCGATGCGGGTGGATCACTTGAGGTCAGGAGTTTGAGACCAGGTTGACCAACATGGAGAACATGGAGAAACCCCATCTCTACTAAAAATACAAAATGAGCCGGGCGTGGTGGTGCACACCTATAATCCCAGCTACTTGGGAGGCTGTGGCAGGAGAATTGCCTGACTCCAGGAGGCAGAGGTTGCGGTGAGCCGAGATTGCGCCACTGCACTCCAGCCTGGACGACAGAGTGAGACTCTGTCTCAAAAAAAAAAAAAAAAAAAAAAATTATGTAGAAATAAATTTTTAGTTGCTTTATGCACTAATTCCTTACTGGGGATAGAAGCTAATTATTGTGAAATAACCCAGTTTAGAAGTTAGAAGATCAGCATGTCTGAGTTTTTACAGAATTATAATTCATGGTATTCCAAACCAACTGTTGGTATTTATTTCCAGTGAGAACCATTTTCCCACTGACCTTCCTCCTTTCAGAGGACGGGGATTATGAGGCCCAAAGTACTGATTGAGTAGGAATACTTTTTTACTCTTCTTCACTGTGGAGAAATAAGAGGGCAGGTAGTTGATGATGTCAGGTAGAACAGATTTTATGGTGTGGAATGCCATACCCAAACACAACTGAATCAGATTAGACTACAGAATTGTGGTGATGGCAGTCAGAATGTAATATGGTCATCATGAAACAGTACAGTGTGAGAGGTCAAGGTGTCAACCTGGGAAATGAGAATCAAGCAGGAGTGTAGCATGGCAACCAGCTCACAGATCCAGAGTTGAGAGGGATCACTACTGCAGCAGCTCTGCTCTGATACTCTGGTAAGTAGTAGAGCCACTTTATGAGCCCTTATTTCCTATCTCCCTTATTCTGAGGCCAGGTCAATGATATGCTATAGTTTCATTTAAGTTAATAGAGTATAAAGGTGGGATACTTGGGAGCTACATTGTGCATCAGTGTGTCACGGCTGCTACTAGGAGTTACTCCTTTTCATGTCTTTTAAAATACTTTCTACCCATCTTAATTGCTAAATTATCTTTTAGTTACAGCAGCTTATTTTAAAACCTGTACTGTTTTCATCCTGAATTTAGAACATAAGATTTAGTCTTTGAAGTATAGTTTCAGACTTTACTAATTTGTTTAATATAATCCTTATTAACTTGACAAAATGAAAGCCCAGTTGGGGACTTAGTCTAAACAGTAGTCTTTGATCTGAAAGTGTCTCATATTTTGTGATCAATTAAAAACATAAACCTTTGCTTATGCGAAAGGTCTTTCTTAGAACAATCCTGTAATCTTAGGGTTCATTTGTGACTTTAGCATTATCCTCTCTTTGATGTTTGGTAATAGGGGCTGAACTTTTGCTTGGATCTCATGTATATATAGTCAGTTTTGAGGCTATAAATCTAGGACTTTTCAAAAGATTAGAACATTTATCCAGCAAACTGACTCCATTGAAGACTTCATTTCTGAAAATACCACATTGCTTCTACTCTCAAGAACTCTATCATTTACTCATATAAATATTGCTAGCTATAATGCACAGAGAAAAACTATCTCGTTCAATCTACATAATTGGGACATCCTTTTCCAGTAAACCCTTTTTCTGCTATTGGACAAAATATTAAAATGATCAGTTTGAGTATATGTTAGAGTTCATGTTTCTGTAACTAAAGGTGCTAATAAACTGAAATCAGATAAGGTAGGTTTTTCCAAAAATACTTCTAAATAATTGAGAACCTAGAAGTCAACAATGTAAAATGCATATGGGACTCTAGTATATTAATAAATCAGAGAAGCAGGCCAAGAACTTTTTAATGGGATAATTGTCTTTTTTAGGCACATTATTTTCATATTAATGACATGGAAATATTTTCACTCATTTACTTTCATCTATTTATCTGTGCTTTTTCTCACTTTGATGAGTTCTCTTAACTTCTTTCTAAGAAAAGCAGAGCAGAGCAGCATAGAATACCTTAGTAAATGGCCACTGACTCTTGGTCTCAGGCCATAGTGACTATAGAGAGAAGAGTGGGGCTGGAGACCTCATATCCTGGGTAAAGTGGCCATCACTTGTCATCTCCAGTTAATTGTCACCACAGAGAGAAGAGGGTAAGTCTGAGATGTTCATGTGGCATTTCCCTACATTTTAGAGGTTGACAAAATAGTTTGTGATTTTTGCTTACATTTGCATTCATAGAACTAAAAAAATTCTAAATTAATTTGGCTAGCAAAATACCCACATGCATATTTTATTTTTTATTTTTATTTTTTGAGACAGTCTTGCTCTGTTACCCAGGCTGGAGGGCAGAGGTTGGCTCACTGCAACCTCTGCCTCCAGGGTTGAAGCGATTCTCCTGCCTCAGCCTCCTGAGTAGCTGGAATTACAGGTGCCCGCCACCACACCCAGTTAATTTTAGTATTCTTAGTAGAGACAGGGTTTCACCATGTTGGCCAGACTGGTCTCAAACTCCCTACCTCAAGTGATCCGCCTACCCTGGCCTCCCAAAGTGTCGGGATTACAGGTGTGAGCCTCTGCGACTGGCCAACATCCATATTTAAATTATGCATGCATTATAGATTTATACTGTGTGACCACATTTACTAAAAAAAGAGGAAAAAAGATTACTTGCTTGAGATGGGAAACTATCACCTTTGAAAGCATATTAAGTAGTTGGCTGGCTTTGGAATACATAGTAGATTGAAATGTGAACTAATACTTTAAAATTGCCATATAATGATATCACTGCAAGCCATTCATCTGTCCGAAGGGAGAAAATGTAGAGGTCTAGGCTTGTGTTGTCACAAAATACACCTTTTAGATAATCCTATACCCGTACAGATTTTTATAACTGTTGCTATCATAAGAGAATGGCTACATCATTATCCTGCCTTTTCTGTGTATGTGTTTATTTTGTTGTTGCTTTTGAAAGCAATGGACAAAACCTCAAAACACAATTTTGTTCAGATATATCCAGTTTAGTAGTTTATGCTGGTTAAATGATCAAAGTAATTGCTTAAATGTCTTGTGGAATTATCTGTTACTTTATAGGTTTATGTATTTTGGTGGGTACCTTAATAATAAAAAGATATTTAATGTATAATATTGCTCATAATTCATGTAAGCTACACAGGTAGTTGAGTTATTGTTTTGTCTAAGAAGCTAGGTTTATAGCATGGTAAATAAAAATCAAGATTATGCTTTCTTTTCTACTATTAAGCTCAATTAAAGGATAATGCATGATTAAAATTATATTTATAAAAATAATTCCAAAGCAAAATTTAGAAAAATGTAAACACAAATGTAAGCCTGTCAGCCAACTAGCTTCTTGAATCTTAACTCCATACTCCTTCCTCAAATGGTGCTGACAAGATGGTGGATCAGGATGGCATCAGTACCTCTTTGGGGATCTTTCCCAGTTCTGATTGCTTTCCTTTATCCTGATTCAAACAGAAAGCTTGCCTTTTCATCTGATACCTGCATTTGTCTACTCACCTAGTCCTGAGCTTTTACCCTGCTGCTTGGGCTCTTATGACTTAATTTTTGTCATTTGCTTTATAAGGGCAGTAGTATGCTTTCTCAGTGTATGGCATATAATAAGTGCTCCAAAAATAGTCTCTTACTCCCTTGCTGCTTGCTTAATAATTGGAAATAACTTCCAGGAGATTTTTCTTAACCTTCCCTTGTCAGTTCTTTTCCCTTCTGCTGATGCTTTCTTGCTGTATAACATAAGAAGACTGTGTTTTTCTAACAAAGACTTTTTCTCTGTCTCAAATAAAAGAACATTATCTTTGGGGATAAAGAAAACAAAGCAATTTCCACTGAATTACCATTTATCAGAGGTATTGAACAGAACTAACTTCCCCTGGTCTGACTTTAAAGGAATCTGATTGCTTCCTTAGAATGTAAATTTTTAATTACTTCTCTGCCAAGGGCAACATGTTAAAATAAGGAGAATGATTTAACTACACCCATGTCACCTTGTTTAATTATAGCCTAAGTGGAAAAAGTAGATTATATTTCTCCTGTGAATAACAGAGACAGTAGATTGCCTGAGAGTGAGGGGGGCGGACAGGATGGTGGAGGATGGGTATGGGGTGGCACCCAGGAGTCTTAGGAAACTGCTGCTGGTCAGCAACAATGGCCCAAGGAGAGAACCTCATGAAGAAAGAGCTCAGTGGCACGGAGCTTCACCGGGAAAGTAGCTCAGCCCAGACCACACATTCATTTTCCCCAAGCATGGTGTGGAAGCAGAGAGCCCTAGACTTCAGGAAGCCATGGGGTGTTTTGACACTAGTCATCAGTGTGGATGAAAGAGAGTAAAGATTCCCTTTCAGTCCTGTGGGATAGAGATTCAGATTCAGTTACGTTGATTTTAAAAACATGACTTTTTTGCACACCAGAGTTTACAGCTGCAATTCATATCTGCTTGAAACTTCCCTAATTCATAAAGGTAATAACCTTTTTGCCACATAGGCATATGAGGTGGGGTCCCTAAACATTGATTGGGTAACATTAAACCCCATTGGGTATCCTAAAATTGTATTCTTCAAACATGAATCATGTGTATTTAAACAGTTTTTCATGCACCCAAGGAATACCTCAGCTTGAAAAATACTGACTAAAAAACTAGAGTCTCGTTCTTCAGAAGGTCTTTAAACTGCAAATCTCATTGCAGAAGAGTTGTTTTTATAACTGGTAAGAGAATTTTTTCAACTTTTATTTTAAATTCAGGGGATACATGTGCAGATGTGTTACCTGGGCATATTGTGTGATGCTGAGGTTTGGGGTACGAATGATCATCACTCAGGTACTGAACATAGTACCCAAGTTTTTCTTTTCTTTTCTTTTTTTTTTTTTTTTTTTGGTGGAGCAATCAGAACACACACAACATTTATTGATTAGGGTTGCCATCTTACATGGGTGCAGTTTGTGGCACCCCCAAAACAATTATGATAGTAGCATCAAAGATCACTGATCACACATCACCATAACAGACATAATAATAAACAGGTTTGAAATATTGTGATAATTACCAAAAGGTGACACAGAAACACAAAGTGAGCACACACTGTTGGGTCAACAGTTTTTGAATCCTTGCCCTACTCCCTTCCTCCCGCCTCAATAGTCCCGTGTCTATTATTGCCATTTTTATGAGTAGCCAATGTTTAGCTCCCACTTATGAGAACATGTGGTATTTGGTTTTCTGTTCCTTTGTTAATTTGCTTAGGATAATGGCCTCCAGCTGCATCTATGTTGTTGCAAAGAACATGCTTTCATTCTTTCACATGACTGTGAGGTATTCCATGGTGTATATGTACCACATTTTCTTTATCCAGTCCACCATTGATGGGTACTACCCTAGGTTGATTCCATGTCTTTGCTATTGTGAATAGTGCTGCTATGAACATGGGAGTGCATGTGTCTTTTTGGTAGAATGATTTATTTTATTTTTGGCATATACTCAGTCATAGGTTGAATGGTAGTTCTGTAATATAATTTTTTAAAAAATTATCAAAGCCAGGCATGATGGCCTGTAATCCTAGCTATGTGGGAGGCTGAGATGGAAGGATTACTTGAGAGTGGAAGCTGGAGACCAGCCTGGATGACATAGTGAGGCTTCATCTCAAATAATTAAAAAGTGGAAAAATAAAATCTAAAAGCATTCCCTAAAAATTCTTACACAACTCGGCCGGGCACGGTGGCTCATTCCTATAATCCTAGCACTTTGGGAGGCCAAGGCGGGCGGATTGCCTGAACTCAGGAATTCAAGACCAGCCTGGGCAACAATGGTGAAATCCCGTCTCTACTAAAATACAAAAAATCAGCCGGGCATGGCGGTGTGCGCCTGTTGTCCCAGCTACTTGGGAGGCTGAGGCAGAAGAATCGCTTGAACCTGGGAGGCAGAGGTTGCAGTGAGCCGAGATGGCGCCACTGCACTCCAAACTGGGCAACAGAGCGAGACTCCATCTCCAAAAAAAATAATAATAATAATTCTTACACAACTCATGTATTCTTGAGACTGCATCTGTAATCCACTTAAAGTTTCCTTAATGAAACACGAGTAATTTGTCTCCCCAATTGACTTTGTTCTTTTATGTGATTTAAAACTAGATTCTCATGTATTAAGTTTGGATAACAGTGGCTCTGGAAATGTTTATGAGGGGACATTTTGGAAATTGAGGGAGTTTAACCTGCCCAAGAAACATTAGGCATATGTCTTTGAACTGTCTGAAAACTGCTGTTCATTGGAGGAGGAATTCACCTTGGGAGGCTGAGGCCGGAGGATTGCTTGAGCCCAGGAGTTTGTGACCACCGTGGGAAACGTGGTGAAACCGCATGTCTACAAAAAATTAGCCAGGCACATGCCTATAGTCCCAGATACTCAGGAGGCCAAGGCAGGAGGATCACTTGAGCCCAGGAGGTTGAGGCTGCAGTGAGTCATGATCTTGCCACTGCACTCCAGCCTCGCAACAAAGCGAGACCCTGTCTCAAAAAACAACAAAAAAAAGTGATGACAAGATTACTTTCCCAAACAACCATTTATGAACAGTTCTGTTAGAAAATTATATTTGGGGCCGGGCGTGGTGGCTCAAGCCTGTAATCCCAGCACTTTGGGAGGCCGAGACGGGCGGATCACGAGGTCAGGAGATCGAGACCAGCCTGGCTAACACGGTGAAACCCTGTTTCTACTAAAAAAATACAAAAAACTATCCGGGCGAGGTGGCGGGTGCCTGTAATCCCAGCTACTGGGGAGGCTGAGGCAGGAGAATGGCGTAAAACCCGGGAGGCGGAGCTTGCAGTGAGCTGAGATCCGGCCACTGCGCTCCAGCCTGGGCGACAGAGTGAGACTCCGTCTCAAAAAAAAAAAAAAAAAAAAAGAAAAGAAAATTATATTTGGTGGACTTTCCCTAAAACTTCTCATTTTGGTACAAGTACTCTCTTGTCTTTTGAGGCCAAAGGTAGATTAAGATCATATCTGCTTTCATTCCACACTAGTGATTCATAATGGCAAACTCCCTAAGTTCTTTTTCTTACATGTGTTGTTTCCAAGAACGATCTCCTGCATATGCATTTGTTTTTTTGGACACAAGTCTAGATGATTCTTAATTATTCTCAGTCTACTACCATTATGTTAGACTTTTAAAAGTGAACCTTCTAGGAAAGTTGCCATTTGGTAACCTCAAAGATGTGCCTTCAAAAAGTGAGTGAACTCATTTCTTTTTTAAAATAATGATTCCTTAACATTTGAAATACAAGTTCTTGTCTTTGGTTTATATATTATTGAGGTTTTGGTTTTTAGCATTTAAAGTAGTTGAAGCTGCAAGTTTCTCATATGGCAAATTTATTCTAATCTCTGAAACCATCTGTTAATTGGAATTTCTATAGCATTTAGATAGCTTGATTTGGAGGATGTCAATTAGGATACTGGTGGCATAGCAGCAAATCCAATTAGGAGTCAGATTAGTCCTAGTTTTTATGATCCTTAGCAAGTTTAGTAAAAAACCTAATAAAACAGTAACAGCAATGAACACTTAAATAGCAGCACTATGTGTCAGGTGCTGTTCAAGACCCTTTATAAACTTTAATTCTTGAAAAAACTGGAGGAAACAGACACAGAAAAGTTTCTAACTTGCCCTGGATCACACAGCTAGTGGTGGAACTAGTATAGAAACCCATGTTGCTGGGTCCTGAGCCTGTGCTGTGAGCCATTGTGCTCCGCTGCCTCTCCCAGTGTGGGGAGGGGGAGCACTGTTTCAGAGCAGCACTTAGACCATTTTTGGCAAGTGGTCATTCAGGACTCACTGGAGCATTTCCATTACATATTGGGTTTCTTCTACCATGAAAGCTAACCTCACCATTTATATTATATTCCCTCTGTTTTCCAAGGGTCTTGCTCTTTTGAATATTTTTTCTCTGTCTTCAATCTTCAACATTCTTTGTAGTACAGTATTGTTTCTATCTGTATTTTTTCAACATAATTCAATAAACACAACATAATGCTGGTGGCTTCTTTCCACTAGCATTTAAATGGCAAATCCCTTAAAATTTAAAATTTTAAAAATCTTAAAATTTAAAAAATCCTCCCCTCTTCCTGTTACCCACCTGCTCATCCCCTCTTGAGTTGCCTCCATTCTGCCCCCACTTTTTCAACCTGTTCTAATCTAGACTTTAGTCTCACTAATTTAGAGAAACTGCTCTTCACCAAAGTCACCCATGACCTTTTTACTAATCCCAACAAACATTTTCATCTTTGTCTTTTGGAAGCCTGTAACTTGGCTGCCTACACTCTTCATGCACCCCCTCTTTTACCTTGAGCTTTGTGACATCTTCTAGCCAAGTTCACTTCTTACCTCTCTGGCCCTTCCCAGTCTCCTTTAAGGTTTCTAGTGACTGTCTGCCCTAGGGATTTGCTTCCTTCCCACTCTACAGAGTCAGCCTAAGTTTTTTCAGCCACTTGTTTGGCTTCGTTTTCTTGATATACATGTAGATGGATTGCAAATCTTTAGCTCACAGCTTTCTCCTGAGATTCACACCCATATTTTTAGGTGCTATAGTTTATCTCACTTGGATAGCTTGCAAGCTACCTTAAATATGTACAATCTGAACTATACCCTTCATATACACACTGACATACACAAGCTGTTTTTATTTCTGTTTCCTCTCAGAGAAGCATCTGTGTACCCAGTTGTTCAAAACAAATCATTTTCTGACACTTTCTCTTTCCTTACATCACCTCTTCCCCAATTCCACCCCCAACTAAAACCATTATTTTATTTCAGGCCACCGTGAACTCAAATTAACTATTCTGATAGCCTCATAAATGGTCTGTCTGCTGCAAGTTACATCACCTTACAACCCCAAAGTTATCTTTCTAGAGTGATCCTTCTGCTCCTGTTTAAATTATTTTGAATGTCTTCACTTTGCCATTAGGATTAAGTCCAAACTCCTCCTTGGCTAAGTCTCACTCTACTTGCTTCTCCAACTTTATCTTTTACAACTTTGTCTCTCCTTGATAGTTCCTGCCAAGTTTAAGTTCTTTAGTTTACTGAAAGGGTGATGTATGCGCTCTCCACTCTGAGCCTTCATGCTTATTTTCTCCTCTGCTGGCATATTTACCAATACTGCCAATTACCTGGCAAGTGATTACAATTTTTTCAGGTCTAATCTTCAATGTAACTTCCTCTGGAAAATTTTTACTGACTACACCTTGCCCCCCAGCTAGACCAGGTCAGATATCCCTGCTAGTTCCTTACTGTAGCATTTCTGAAACTTTCCTGTAATTGTAGAGATGGTCGGAACTTTGCTTGTGCTGCTGTTTTCTACCCTAGTGTTTAGCACCTAGAAAATGTGCAATCAGTATGTGTTAAATGAGAAGATACTACTTCCAATGGCATACTCTTTGAGCACCTAATTATTCAGAAGTTTCTTGTGTTAAGCAGCACTTTGTCACTTTTCTTTTCTTTTTTTTTTTTTTTGAGTCTCGCTCTGTCTTCCAGGCTGGAGTGCAATGGTGCGATCTCAGCTCACTGCAACCTCTGCCTCCTGGGTTCAAGCAATTCTCCTGCCTCAGCCTCCCAAGTAGCTGGGATTACAGGTGCCTGCCATCAGGCCCAGCTAATTTTTTGTATTTTTAGTAGAGACAGGGTTTCACCATGTTGGCCAGGCTGGTCTGGAACTCCTGACCTCAAGTGATCCACCCACCTCGGCCTCCCAAAGTGCTGGGATTACAGACGTGAGCCACTGCGCCCGGCCTGTCTCTTCTATTTAATGGTTCTGGTTCTATACCCTAAAGAACACAAAGAACAAATCATTAGACAGCCTTCAAATAAATAAAGGAATGTGCTCTGTGCTTCTATTCCACATAGGGTATGGTGCCTAGAATTGAACAATCACCTAGGTGTGGTCTGACCTCAGAGTAGAGTGGGACCATCACTATGCTCATTTGACAGCCTATCCTTGTAATAAGGTAGATTGAGATCATATCTGCTTTCATTCCACTAGTGATTCATAATGGCAAACTCCCTAAGTTCTTTTTCTAACATGTGTTGTTTCTAAGAACAATCTCTTGCATATGCATTTGTTTTTTGGACACAAGTCTAGGAACTTACGTTTCTTCTTGTTAAACTCATCCAAGTTGATGTTGTTAAACTCATCCAAGTTAATGATGTTAAACTCATCCAAGCTGATGATGTTAAACTCATCCAAGTCGATGATGTTAAACTCATCCAAGTTGATGCTGAAGCAACATGCCAGTTGACTAACATGGGGGGATTTTAGTCCTGTCACTGTCTGTATTTGTTTTCCTACCTACTTCATGACATCTAATTTATAAATAAACCTTACTAGCCATATAATCAGAGACAAGGTACTTAAGTCAAGCCTGTTTCTTCATGTGTAAATGGGGTTGATAACAGGATCAGGGTTGCTGTGAAGAATACATGTGCATATGTTCACAAAAAACATAGTGCAGTTCTTGGGACATGATATGTACTCAATATATTTTATCTATTATTATTCATATAATTGATAACAAAGTTGAATAGGGCAGGTAGAGGCAGATGCCTTTGTGACATCACTCAAAATCGTTCTCCTAGGTTTAGTCATATTCATTAATAATGGTTTCACGTAGCCTATTTCTATTTATTTTGCCCACAAAAACATATTAGAGAACTTTGAAATGCCTTTCTCAAGCATACTATGATGTTTCTTAGATTTATTGCCTAGTACTCCTTAACCCTCAACGAAAAAAGAAAATTTTGTTTTCCTGATTTGTTCTTAGTGAGCTACCCAAACAACTTTTTGCCAAGACATTTTGAATACTACCCTTATTTCTTAAGACCTAAAAATACATAATAAATAAATAAATAAAACTACCTACTAAGAGTATATGAAGTGATTTATTGATATTGTTTAGATCCATTATATACAGGTAGAAACTTTCCAAATTGTACAAAGAACCATTAAGCATATTGATAAAGACAGTTTTATAGACAAAACAACTGGAAAATAGTTTTAACATACACAATATATAATTATGAAAAAAAAGTAGAACACATATTGCTCTACCAGATAAATCCCAAGGTTATTAAAAGTCTGCTATGCAAACCTTAAGTTGAAAAATGTGTTCAATGGAGTTACATGGTCTTAAAAAATTAGATATAATGTAAAAATTAAGCTTTTTTTTTTTTCTCATTGCAATTGGGAGAGGAACTGAGACAACTTTTTACCCCAAATCTATACAGTTTGAGAAATAATTTATATGTCTAGCACAAAGAAAGAAAATTGAGAATGTTTATGGTTCTGTAAACTTTGCCTTTTATGAAATGCAAACCACATCAGTTTTAAAAATTAGAAACTGTGCAATCAGAAACAGACTGTTCCCTTTATGGTACCATTGTACCTAAATTGGCTTTTTATACCTGAGCACCAAAGCTGAAGTTCTAAATGCCATCTCTTCTTGAAAAGTTATTCTGAAAATGAGCAAGAAATCAAAACTAGCCTATTATCATCTAGAAAATTAGGCACCAAGAAGGAGGTTATCTCCTTAGAAATGCAACATCAGTGACAGAAGTTTCAATTAATTAAGCAGCTGACAGATCTCCTTGTGAACACAACAAAGGAAATCCACATAAGAAGAGCCTCCATAAAGTCCTTTGTCTTCTACCAGGAACTGTCGGAAAACCATTTCTGGCTGTTCTCGCTGTTTTACAATTGTGAGCTAGGGAAAAAACCAAACAGTAACAGCACCTGGTTATAAACATTATTTGAAAATGGCTCAATTTTGTCTATTTCAATTTTGGCAAACATTATTGAATGTCTATTATGTGTGAGGCTATGGAGGATTATGGGAAAGTGCCTAATATCTAGAGTGGAAAGAGGCATGGACCCCGAAACCCCGAAACCCAAGACATACAATTTTAAGTGGCAAAAATGAAACCTAAGCAGAGTGTTATGGGAAAGGCTTCACAATGATAGTAACTGTCACCTGAGCCTTAAAGGATAGGGGTAGGGCTAGAGAGTATTCCATACTGGAATACATGTACCATGTACCAGAGATACAATTATGGCTGGCATGTAAATTATCACAGGCTTCTAAAAGGGACAAATTATCATAATAATGAGTTTGGGCTTCTGTAGGAAATGTGATCCAGTGAAGGTGCAGAAGAATGAAATGAGACAATTAAGTGGCAGCAGTATGTACAATACAGTCGTGAGACAGGGACAGTAGATAGGAAGTGGTTTGAAGTGTCTGGGTGGGAGATGATCAGGTTCTGAATTAGAGCAGTGGAGGTGGAAAGGGGGTGGATTGGGGAGATGCTAGAGAGGTTAACATGCAGGGAGAATTGGGAGAACTTCTGTCCTTTGCTCATCATGATTCTCTAGACCTGTGCTGTCCAGTACAACAGCCAGCCACACATACTATTGAGCACTTAAAAAATGTGGCTCATCCAAATTGAGATGTACTGTAAATATAAGACACACAATGGATTTCTAGACTTAGTATGAAAAATAAAATGTAAAAATATCTCAATAATTGATACAGATTACATTAGAAATTATATTTTGGATATACTGGGTTAAATTAATTATTTAAATGATTTTTTTCTTTTTAAATGTGGTCGTCAGAAAACATAGAATTGCATATGCATTTGCATTACTGGAGAGTGCTGTTCTAGAAGCAGCCCACAGGGAAGAAGCCCAGAAGAGAGCCAGTTTTGTCATGAACACTTTGAGCCCTTCTTTCTACACCTGTATTCCTATTTGAGGAAGTCAAGGTAGGTGATCTGAATGGTCAGAATTTCATATTTATTGCACCACAAGTGGGGTTAACTGATCTATACATGCACAAGAGTGCTTCTCCACCTGCGTCCTATATAATTAAGAGGAGCCAGCGTATTTCTCACTTCTTCCTCTCAGGAGGTAAACCCACCAGAAAGGCCTGCAATAGGGAAGCACATGCAGTTAGCCCCTTCACCAGCTGCAGCAGGGAAGGTATGTGCAATTTTGGCTAGGAGGGCATGGCCCTCCCTACTTTTGCATTCTATGCTTTTTAGTTATGAAGTAGAATAATTCTGTCACCACCACTTGCTTTTTTCTTTTATAACATTTTGGCCTGGATCCAAGTCTGTTAAGTTTTAAATTGCTCCTGACCTAATAAAAATAATCATACATAAGAACAACTGCTGCTGCCACAACTCAGCTAATTCCATGTGGATGCAGATATGTGTGATGCCTTGGCTTTTGGATGTCAGCTCTAGGTACTGGGAGTTGGCATTGGAATAGCTGTGTGCATAGGCAGATTCCACTCCTACACGCTCCAAAGTTTAAGATTTGCCTCCTGATGAACCTGAAGTCAGGATTCTTTTCATTTTATGTTTTATCCACCCTCTCCCACATGCCACTACAACTTTACTATTGTCCACGATTGGTAGGGGCAGTGTGAGTCTAGCCTCTGACACAACTCGGGCTGAGACTGGGCAGGATAAGACACTGAAGGAGGAAAGACTTGAAGTTCCAATTTCTTTAGAATTTACTTTCTTTATGGAAATTAATAGAAATAAGTTCAGGTTGCTCATCTGAGGTATTTTCTATTGCTGCCATTCACTTGGGTTTGTTTTTGTTTTTGTTTTTGTGTGGTGCTCATTGTACAACTTCCTCTGACAAAGTGTCTGGCTATGAGCTGAGGTGGTAAGTAGAACAGGGACTGGATTTCAGCCTTGGGAGAAACTTAGCTTTAAACTACAGTGATTAATATCCTACCCCACCATTTGACTGTCTACAGATGTCTGGATGACACAGAAAGTATAGTGGAAGGTCTCAGGGGAGTGGAGTCATGGAAGTGGTGTTGGCCTGTCTTGACACAGTGATGTTCTCTTCAAGGGGCACACCCACACCAATAAAAGGAAAGCATGCTGGTATGGATTGGTAGATTCGTCTTTATGTCCCCGCTTTACATTTCCGAAGGGGGGGATGGCCCTATAGAGTAAGGAGGAGAGCATTAAAATAATCACTGCTTGTCACCTCCTTGCTTCTTGTGTGTCCTCTCCAAGGGAAGACTGGCTAACTCTGAATGTGACATTCTCTGGGTCACTTTACCAGAAGTCTTAAAGAATTAATGTGCTTCAAAAGCCAATCTCATCTTTCATTGGCTGACTCACAGGGAATCGCTAAAGCATGGCAGTGATTAGGAAGGCCCAGGTAGAACATGTTCAGCGAGAAAAGAGCCATGGTACAACCTTCGGGGAATACCAACTCTTAAGTGGCAGATGAATGAAGAGAAGCCAATGAAAAAGAGTCACTGAGAAAGAAGAATCAGGAGCAGGAGATGTTTTAAAAGCTGACAGGAGAGCATTTGAGGAAGTAGTCAACCTTGTACATGCTGTAAAAGGATTGAGAATCAATTGTCTTTAGCAAGTTGGCAGTGTACTGAGAACTGGAGAGATGGGAAGGAAAGAGCAGTTAATAGAGACTTTTTCAAGGAGCTTGGTTGTAGAATGTTTGGGATGTTGCCAGTGTTCAATAAATACTTGTAGAATGAATGAGGAAAGGGAAGCAGAATCTTGGAGAAGTGGCAACTTCTATGAAGGTAGATTTGAACAGCTTGTAAACTGTGGAGAAGGGCCAATGGTAAAGGAATACTCTAGGCAATACAAGTGAAAGGAGAGAGAATAAAAAACATTTGCAGAGAACCGTGCAGGGCAGGACTAGAATTTATCAGGAAGGCACTTGGTTTCGGTCATCTGTAGACATACTGTGGTAGAAATCTTTTTTTTTTTTTTGTTCCCCCACATGTATGAGAATAATCAGACAATAAGGTCTAAGAGGACTGAGTTTTTGGAAAAGTAATTAGCATAATCTGGAAGGTAGCAGTTCCTTCTAGATTTGATTTTATTATTCTTGATCCTTCCATACCAACTCTTTCCTCCTACTTAATCTTAACGCTTTAAAAATATGTTTTCATTTCCTTTGTTGAGTCAGTTTTCAAGTGTCAGAGAAAAGGTGGAATGCTAAGCGCCCTGGGACTAAGCAGATAGTACAAGCCCTGTATCTGCTATGATCCAGCTGTGAGACCCTGACCAAGCTAGTCAGCTCCTTTGAGCCTCACTTTCATGTCTGTGATGTGCAGGTAGGTATAGGAAGCCAGGTAATCTCCCAGATTCCTTTCAACTCTGACGTCTGTGGATTTTAAATATTTCAAATTCTTTATAGAGATAGCACTCTAAGAACAGATGGATACATTTGCAGGTAGTACATAAGAAAATATGATTCTTTAAGTATTCAAGCTAATAATTGTTTTATCACACAGGTGTTTAATATTTTATTCACATGTAATATTTGAAGCTCATCCCCAGATGGTTTTATAACCAAAGCTGACATAACTTTGGTAAGAGGTTGGAACAGGTGGGAGAAAGCAGAAGAAAGTTTAATGTTTTTCCCTGAAGGAGGAACTACTGAGCACAAGGATGATCTCCATGCTCAGTCCTGCCTCTTCTCTGCAAATGGCCAGTTGGAGGGATGCAGTTGCTGCAGCTGGGATGAAGGTGAATCATTATTGCTGTGCATTCTAAATACTAGTGGCTTTCAATTTGCATTTCATTGGACTCAAGATCTGGTTACATGTTTCTAGGCTTAAACTGAACCCACATAGGTGCTGTGTGGTGTGAAAACTGTTCTAGAAAAGTTGTATATTCATCCAGATTTACCTAAGTTCAATTTACCTAAGCTCTACCTAAAGTTGATGTTTGCATGCATGAGTTACTTTCACAGTTACGAATGTTGGTTTAGATTGACATCACATTTACATTTCAGGAGACAATTGGCCCCATAAATACCCTGGCACTTGTAGACACGTGCCTCCAGGTGAGTGTCTTATAGCTCTTCAGTAAGCAGTGTTACACAGCACATCATCATCTATACATTCTAGATCCCAGGAGACTCTAATATTGAGCTTGGGAAGGAAAACAAGTAAGTATCTGGAAGGTGGCAACAAGATATAATTTTTCTTGGGTTCTAGACATATTAAATTTTTTTACTCAAACTCAGAAAAGGCTAGAAGGGCTTGGAAGGACAGGAATAACAAAACTTTTCAGAGATCATAAATTAAACATTGTAATAAATCAAATTTTACAAATATTCTAAATGATACTTCCATAATTAAGTAATTTTAGGCACCAGAAGAAAAGTCATTTCCAAGTCTGTTAATGATACCAAGTGCTATTAAATCATGAAGTTAATACTGACTAAGATACCCCATAGTTAACCCATGGTAATAGCTGTTTATGTTTGTGACTGATAAGTAGGTAGATATACTTAGAGGTTAATGTGAGGGTTTTTTTAACTTTTATTTTAGATTTGTGATGGTGTGAGTTTTTAAAATCAAAGATCACTTCATAAAAACATGGGGTGTGCATTTTACATCTTTAATGAAATTTTTAACACTTGAATAAAGGGAAAAATAAAATCGCTTTCTTACCTTCATTGAATATGGCCTCTTTTGTTGGATAATACCCATTATCATTCTGAGTTGTTGAGAGTATGGGTTTCCCACTTCAGGCAGCAATGTCTTAAATTTAAGAAAATCAAAGTTTTAGTACAGTTTATAACATTTAGATAGAAGTAGCAATATGAGATTAGCATAATGTTACAAACATCCTTCTAAAACCATGTACTTGAATATTGGTGTGGTTCATTACCTGAAAACCAAAACTGTGGGGAAAATGCAGTAAAAATTATTATTGGCACCCATTACCATAAATGACAGAAGACAATTTCTGTCTTTTGAAAAAAACTCTTCCTCTGGAATTTGACACATGCACATCACTGAAGTGACACAGCACAGACGTAGTCAGCCCTCTGTATCCATAGGTTCTGCATCCATGGATTCAACCAACAACAGACAAAAATAATATTTGGAAAAAATGCATCTGTACTGAAAAGGCATGGATATTGGGGTTTTTTTTTTGTCATTATGCTGTAAATAATATAGTTCAACAAGTATTTACATAGCATTTTACATTGTATTAGGTGTTACAAGTAATCTTTTTTTTTTTTTTTTTAATAGAGGGTCTCACTATGTTGCCTAGGCTGGTCTCGAATGCCTGAGCTCAAGCAATCCTCCCTCGTCAGCCTCCCAAAGTGCTGGGATTATAGGCGTGAGCCACTGTGCCCAGCTGGTGTTATAAGTAATGTAGAGATGATTTAAAATATATGGGGGTATATGCACAAGTTATATGCAAATACCATGCCATTTTATATCAGGAACTTCAGCATCTGTGGATTTTGGTATCTATAGAGAGTTCTGGAACCAATTCCCCATGGATACCAAGAGACAATAGTATATGTTTTATGCAAACAACTTCCTGTGAAGGTTTTATCCCTTTTCAAGATTCAAGGCTATGTTGTGAGAGAAAAGAATGTACTTTATTCCTTCAGTGGATGGAAAATTCCATCCAAGTACTACTGTTCCAGCATTAAAACAAACTACCAAATGTTGATTTCTCAAAGGGAATGCAGCCTCTTAGATATCCCAGAAATCTGGTTAGTGGTCTACAGGCCAATCCAGCTGCACATGGCATCCAGGAGATATGAAGGATTTTGACTTACATTTCTTCCATTAAGACAGAGTAAAATGCTAATGTTTGCTTCTCAGCAAGATGCCAAGAGCCAATGCATCATCGTGAGTTAGCCAGAGAACATGTGAGTTAGAATGTTTCACCATAAACCTCAAGTTTCAGGAAAAGTTTATGGTCAATATTTTTCAAAGGAGTAAGGAAAACAAAAAATTCATTATTTATATTCACACTCCCATCCCCTATATGCATTATGTGGCATATTATGGTAGATCTATTTATTCAACAAACAATGTAAGTATTCTTCATGTATATGTTTTAAAGTGCCAACTGCCTCTAAAAAGAAAGTAGCTTACATTTGGTTTTTAACTTTGTTTCATTTTGTTGATGAAAGTCAAGGAAATACCGGTATACTGATATAAGCGCAGACCTACCAATCTGCTGCCTTGTGATAGAGACACTGGCTATTTCCTGTGGATGTTCAGTTCAGCAACTATGCATTCAGCATTTACTATGTCAATATATTACAAGAGGAAGCTTCCTTAACTTTTATATAAAAATTCTTCATAGTTCTTTGCCTACTGAATTTTTTTAAAGTTGCATTTATAATCATTTCTTAATTTCAAATATATGCAGATATCAATTTCCAAATCTTCATCTTAAAACCAATCTCTAACTGGAATATGGATACCCTTGAATTCTCTTAAAAATACACTTTTGACATTCCTAATGAATATGCAGCTCTCTAAACTGATCACCTGTCATGGCCTTGAATTTTAATCCTGCCTCTTCTGCGAGAAAATTTATATATTGATAAACCGTACTTCATACAATTGGGTTCAACAACTAGACTTAAGCCATCTTGCCACAACGTAAGTGAGGCTTCAGGAAACTATCTGCTGAGCTCTACTGGAATCCACTATCAGAGTCAGACAACGGCCGTCTGGCAGTGATGCTCACACAACAATGGTCTACAAATAAGGTTTGCAATAAATGTTGACTCTGGTACAAATTATAAGCTGGGTTTTCCTAAGATACTTTAAAATGGTCATTTGTATTAATTTAACATCAAACTCACAATTTCTTTTGTTATTGCAACAAAGGGGTGTATAGTCTGTTTTTATGGAATTATTATTTGTTAACTCAGTAATCTGATTTAGTCTGTAGCCAAACACCTATGAAAGATTTCTACATTCTTTTGAGTATGCAGTTCAGCACCAGGGGTGAGTCCAGAGCATAAGAACTGAATTCAGTTCCCACCTCTGCCATTTTATTACCTGAAGGAACTTGTCTCCAAGCCTCAACTGATTCCTCTGTAAAATGTTGAGATCATATCCATCTCACTAATTTGTTACGACAATTAACTGAAATGGTATATTTAAGTATTTAGAGTACAGAGACTGGCACACAGTTAATGATCTGGAAGTATTAGCATTTTCTATTAAAGTCACATATTTTAGTTGTTTGAAAGTATACAAATAACCTTATACAAGCTAATTGATATTGATCAAAACATGAAATTCTTTCATATACAGAAATATATGCCTTATTATTTTTCTTTCTATAATACTTCACTGCACATAAATAAAAACACTTGTGGTAATATGAAAAATAATTTTATAAAATAAAATATAAATATAATATAAAAATAAAATATAAAAAAATGAAAAATTAAAAAAATTATTTTTCATATTACCACAAGTGTTTTTATTTATGTGCAGTGAATAAAAATACTGCAAAAGTATTTTTAAAAAGCAATGAAAAAAATACTTACCATATCTGTGTTGATATGTGCAAAAGATGGCACATTAAATATTCCTTGGATCAGTTCTGGTGGGCTGCTTACTCCCAACCATAGGAACATGTGTAGGCCATTAGCCAGTAAGAATATTCCTTCTTCTGAAAGACGGGACTCAGAGCAACGAACAGCAGCAGGTAACATTGTACTCTTGACATCTAACGTGTGCTGGGCAGGCACAGACGAGAATTAGAAACTCCTTTCTTCCCCTTCCTTTCCCTCCTTCCTATCTCTTTTCCTTTCCTTTTTTCTCCCCCCACTCCCTCAGTGCATATTTAGTGAGTACCTATTATGTGCCAGACTTTATTCCAGTCATTAGACAATAATCCCCACCTTGTGCAGCAAATGGTTTTGTACAGGAAGAGACAACACATAAAATAAGTAAAATATACAGAATATAGATGGTGTTAAGAGTTATGAAGAAAAGATGCAGGAAAGTGGGATGGGGTGTGTCGCTGGTAAAGGTGGGGGCAATTTTAACTAGGGTAGTCCAGGGAGCCCAAGAACTTTTAAGAAGGTAACCTGAGGAGGTAAGAGAAGGAGCCATGGGGACAACTAGAGAAGACCATTTCAGATGGAAGGAAAAGCTAGTGCACAGGTCCTAAAGCAAGGGCCCGACTGGAGTGCTTGAGGATCAGCACGAAGCCCAGCGTGGCTGAAGTGGGATGGGGAAAGGGAGAGTAATAGAGGATTTCTAGAAGCGAGGGGAGGGGAGGACACACAGCACTGGGCCAGAATGGTAGGAACTTTGGCTTTTACTGAGATGAGAAATCCTGGAGTGTTTTGAGCGGAGGAGTGATACGAGCTGACAATTTTTTTTTTTTTTTTTTTTGAGACGGAGTCTTGTTGTGTCGCCCAGGCTGGAGGCACTATCTTAGCTCACTACAACCTCTACCACCCTGGTTCAAGCAATTCCCCTGCTCAGCCCCCACGAGTAGCTAGGATTACAGGCGCATGGCACCATGCCTGGCTACTTTTTTTGTATTTTTAGTAGAGATAGGGTTTCACCATGTTGGCCAGAATGGTCTCAAACTCCTGACCTCAGGCAATCTGCCTGCCTTGGCCTCCCAAAGTGCTGGGATTACAGACGTGAGCCACTGCACCCGGCCAGAGCTGATAATTATTTTAACAGGATGCCCTAACTTCTGTGCTGAAAACAGACTGAAGGAGATGCAGAACTCCTCAGATTCCCTCCCCTCACCATAATGAGCACATACTGATGCACATAAGCAACTTGCAGAAAGAGCCCCTGCTCGAAATCCCACACCATATATTTTGAAGGCATTTGTGACTTTAACTTTCCTCTTAAGAACAACATGTTTCAGATATAACATATGGGAAAGCACAAAATATGATTCCCTTCCAGCCTCCTCTAGGAAATGCACCACCCCAGCATGCTTACTATGGGCAGAAGTTGTGGGTAGAAGAAAAGCTGAGAGTCAGCCACACCCATGGTCATGACCAGCTGTCTCTGGTATGCTCGTTCATCGGTTGAGATCTCTGGTCTGCTGAGTAGCACACAGTTTTTCAACAAGCAATTCATGTACACTGGCAATACTTTCATGGAATCTGGTAGAATAAGCTGAAAAAGACAATTTTTTGTTTCATATGCTTGATCTTTACTGAGAATAATCCCCTGAGCTTCATCTGTAAGACTGAAACATCATTTGCTTTTGAACTTGTAAGGATGTAAGGATTAACTGGTAAACCATGTAAAGCACCTAGAGCACACAGTAACTGGCAGAGAGTGGGCATTCAAAGAGCAGCAGTTGTTTTTATTTTATCTAGTGTAGGTGTAGGTGTTATCAGCACTACCCGCTCACTGCTTAGGATGCAGTCCCAGCTCTGTCTTATTTAGCAGGTGTGAGACCCTGGGCAAATTACTTACCCTGTCTTTTTCTCTCTTTTTTTTTTTTTTTTTAGCTGAATATGGAATAGTATAGCTACTTCATGATAATTGAGTTATGCGAATTAAATGATCTGTAAAGCACAATAGTGCCTAGCACATAGGATGTACCATATATATATATATTTAGATGTATACATGTTTAATAAAAATTTTTAAAAAGTTACTTCCTAACCTATGTTTCCACTTCAAGAATAGCATTTCTAACTGCCCACAGGATATCTCTTCCTTTATGCTTTTCATGCATCTTAAACTCATCAAACAAATATTAAATGCCATTGTGTCATAGGTTCTGTTCAAAATGTCAAGGATATAAAAAGGAATAAGGCATAGTCCATGTTGTAAGATGTTTGAAGTTCGCTGGGGATAGACATAAATACATAAAACATAATAAAGAGATTGCAGTATTATAGATTAAAAAAGGAAATGCTTCATGCATTTAGATATGTCACTACCAAATGATAACCTGCAAAATCAAACTCCTACAATTCCACAAACATGTTCTTCCTCTCATGTTTCCTATTCAGTGTAGAACTTCCAGATGAACCCTAATTCATGTATTTCTTTACCCTCAATTAATAAACAAATCCTTTTAATTCCACCTTCATAATCTACCTGTACCTCCTCTCCATCCTAACTTTGGCTCACATGACCTCATCTAACTGCCCCAAAGTATATGCCCTTGTGAGATACTACAACCTAACACAATGCAGCAATTCTAGGAACACAACCTGATGATTTAAGAAATTATAGATAATGTCCTGATAATGTCCTATATTGTTTAACTTTCTCCTTAATCAATATTGTAAGAATAGCTAATAATCAAGTTTGATCTGAGTGTCACTTCCTTCCACTTAATAGCACAAGTCAGTGAACAAGGACATATCCAAAAGAAAAATTATACATACGCGATAATAATAACTTGCAAACAGATAAATGAAATATCTGATCTATAACCAAATGGTTTCTTTTTAGCTTTCTCTTTTTTTTTTATTTTTATTTTTTGAGATGGAGTCTCGCTCTGTCACCCAGGCTGGAGTGCAGCGGCACAATCTTGGCTCACTGCAACCTCGCCTCCTAAGTTCAAGTGATTCTCCTGCCTCAGCCTCCTGAGTAGTTGGGATTACAGGCATGCACCACCACCCCTGGCTAACTTTTGTTTATTTAGTAGAGATGGGGTTTCGCCATGTTGGCCAGGCTCGTCTCAAACTCCTGATCTCAAGCAATCCGCCCGCCTCAGCCTCCCAAACTGCTGGGATTACAGGCATGAGCCACCATCCCTGGCTTAGCTTTCTATCTTAATGATCAAAATGGATATACAGTTATCAGAATCCACACTGAAAAGAAAATGTCCTTGAGGGCTCTGTGAGAATTTATTCTGCAACTTAAATTTATATCATAAGTCTCTTCTCATGGTGTACTAAGTAAGGAATGTGTGGGATAGAACTTTCTAACTGGCTCAGGCAGACATATTTCAGAATGATTCTACTTTGCAGTTTGTTTCCCCTATCAACTTCTAATCTCCTTTCAAAGAACCAAGGACAGTTAAATGTATGTTTATTCTTAAAAGTAGAACACTCTCTTCTTCTAATTTTTTCTCTAGCATAATATATCTTCACTTAACAACATTTGGTACTGGATTACTTTCTCAGCCAAGGAAAACTATGATAAAAAGATGTAGGAACAAGATCATGGTCATATTCCAGAGCCATGTGGCCCCGATGCTATTTCTGATCTAGTTACTAGTTAGGCATTTTACATGTTATAAAGATCAAGGATCAAGAATGTTCTTAGATTCCTGTATAAAGCATGTCCGTTTGGTTTTAAAATATCAGATTGAAATGTCACTGGTTGCTTCTAATTAATGAGGTCATATTAAACGAGTTCAGAAATCTGTGATCCTAAATACCACAAAGGGGGGAGGTTGGCCCACAATGACACTATTACAACTAAAAAGTCTAATCAGAGGAGGTTGGATTGTAGGAGGCAGAGGGAAGAAAAACAGGTGGTAAATGAGAAGGAAAATCTAATCATGAAAACAAAAAAAAATGGAGTTAAAGAATGAAAGAAAACAAGAAGACAGTCTTATTCAATGTTTTTGAGGTGAGGAAGAAAATGTGCCACGGATTACCACTATAAAATCTCCCTACCCCACCGACCCCCTCCATAAATAACTAAATTATTCTTTGGGAGTAAGGTATGAGTGAGGTGGGAGCAGTAATTCATGTAAGTTGAGCTTGCTTGAATTTGGAAAATTCTCTTCTTCTTTAGGTTTTGAAGTGACAGAAGTGGTAATAAGGTTTTTTTTTTTTTTGAAAAGCTTATTTTGCAGTTAAGGTCATTCGACTTGCCTTTTGAAATCAATGCACTCCCATACGATATTAATATATTTAAGCTCAGAACAGTGAGCTATTAGATTTACTAAAAATAATCTACATTGCTTATGTAAGCCTTATAAGCCTTAAAGTTTGCTTTTTTTGTTTGTTTGTTAAAGATACAGGGTCTCACTTTGTCATCCAGGCTAGAGTATGGTGGCACAATCATACCTTGCTGCATCCTCGAGCTCCTGGGCTCCAGGGTTCCTCTTGCCTCAGCCTCCTGAGTGGCTGGGATTATAGGCATGTACCACTACACCTGGATAAGTTTTTATTTTTAGTAGAGGTGGAGGTTTTGATATGTTGCCCAGGCTGGCCTTCAACTGCTGGCCTCAAGCAATCCTCCTGTCTTGGCCTCCCAAAGTGCTGGGATTACAGGTGTGAGCCACTGCACCCAGCCTAATTTATCTTGTTTCTAGTTTCTAGTTATATGTCTTTTTTTTTTTTTTTTTTTTGCCCAGGCTGGAGTGGAGTGGCATGATCTTGGCTCACTGCAATGTCCGCCTCCTGGGTTCAAGCTATTCTCCTGCCACAGCCTCCTGAGTAGCTGGGATTAGAGGTCCGCACCACCATGCCCAGCTAATTTTTTGTAGTTTTAGTAGATGCGGGGTTTCACCATGTTGCCCAGGCAGGTCTTGAACTCCTGACCTCAAGTGATCCACCTGCCTTGGCCTCTCAAAGGGTTGGGATTACAGGCATCAGCCACCATGCCCAGCCATATGTCTTAACCCAGCATCTATCATATGATCCTCAGAGTGACAGTTTCCTTAGATTTTGTACCCTAATTGCCTTCTCTTGCTGCAGCCTAGTTTTGGCTTCAGCAATTCAGTAAAAGTAGTTCTACTGAGGTCCAGTATCACATAATCCAAATAGCTCCTTGATGGTCTTGCTTGGGTCAAAGAAACTTTGGGCGCTATGGTAAAATACTGGAATTCCTTTAGGAATCTCTCCATCTTCACAGATACTATTTTTCACAAGTGAACTGTAGGAAAGTACCAAGTTTACAGTTAGATTTTCTGAACAGAATAAGTCCAACTATTCTATGTTTTCAGACAATACTGTTTTAGAATCTCCACATTTTCTAGACTCCATGATGGTTAATCATAAGGTACTTAAGTTACATTATTTTTTTAAAACATACCATTGGTTGAAAGGCACACTTGAAAAGTGCTAATGGAAACACCTTATTATAAGAACAGGAATAATCTCTATCAACTTATTCAGAGAAAATTTAACATCATAATGTTTTTACTCCAGAAATAATTTAATTTTGCAAACAGGTTATCCAGTGGTAGAGACAATGCTTTTAACTTTTAAACCAGAATAAAATGACAGGTTTTATTTTCTTCCATAAATAGGCAGTAAGTTTGTTTTTAACTTAAGGTCTTTGAATCCAGTTGTTTCAAAGTTAACAAATGAATGTCCAGAGAGGACACTAACTGTATCTGCACTGCTTCAACTAATGCTCCTGAAGTGTGAGATACTCCAGAAACAGAATCATGTTTCTGTAGCTCTAAGACAAACAGTAAAATGAGGTCAATGTTTACAGTGCTCATGATTGGACTACCTTCTGGCTAGACTCCAGGTGTACCTGGTGGGTTTTGTGTAATTTGAACAAGCATGCTATGAAATAGTACTGATATCTGAGTTGACTAAAATGGCAAATCTTCTGAATAATAAAGAAGACTGAATACTTATATAGATTCAGGAGTTGCTTATATGATTATCAACACAGGAGATAAAAGAATGGATGACTAATTTAATCACTTTGGACAGCGTGGAAAGGAACTTTTATGAAAAGTCCATCTGGTAAATGTGTTTGTTTTGTTTTCCTTCTTTGCCCAGATTGCGCATTTGGGCCCAAAATTTATCTGTATTCTTTTCTGCTGAGGATTTACTTTTAGGTGGGGCTTCCGATGTCCTCTCAGCACTCACTTTTGACAATGAATGAACTAGAAAATTTTCCCATCTGTTGCTGTTTTAGTTGAAATTCTATATTCACATATTTGATACACAGCTATAAAAACGCCATCTAACTTTTATTGACATAGACAAGAATGTGAACAAGAGAGCAAATGCAAAAATAAATGTGGACTTGAGGTTCTGCTTTTCCTTTTATAGGAGAGAGACTAAATGAGGTTTATTCAAAGAATCTTCTAAAATTTCAAATTACTAAATGATGGAGTCAATTCTTTGAAAACTCTTCACACCTATTAATAACTTTTAAATGTAAAGAATTCCAGTATTTATATTTATAAATTATATTTGTTTATAAAATATGTTATTACTGCCATCAGCTCATGTCATCTTTGTCAATATGCCTAAAATACATTTAAGCATACACATTTCATAACAAAATACCCATCTCTGGATACAAAAGAGAATCCTGTTTATATTAGGACACTTCTTACATATAACATTCTTTTGTTTATACATACCGCAGTGACTGTCAACTAAATATGTACATCCATTTTTTTGTTCAGATTTTTAAATGTTGGCTATAAAAAAAAAAACCCACAGCCCCCCAAATTGCATTCTTAATCTTCTCAGCTACACGGTTTACTATAACAGCATCGAAGTGCCTGCAACATCATAAGCCTTCAATAGCTACGTGCTGAAGAAATGAGTAGTCGTTTGTAACACTTTAACATCTATGTACAATAGGTGCTCACCTGGCTTGCTGCAGAAGGACTCGCGCAGTTCTTCCGGTAACATGCCAACATATGGGCAGTCTGATTAACTAGAATTTCCCGGATGACCTTCAAAGGCTGGTGGAGAACTGCTTTAAAAGCTATGTGCACAAAACAATGAAAAGGACACGAGTTTTAGCTCAGACACTGGTCTCTTCAAATAATCAAATAAAAAAGAACAAGTTGCTATTATCTTCAGACCACCCAGCAAGAATAATAGCATTTAAATCTGTTCAAGTCATTTGTTAATGGTCTCCTCTTGACTAAATATGATGATCTAACTAATGGAGAACACTGGTCTACCTACAGCAAAAGGTTATATTGGCCAGATTTATCTTCAGAATATTAGAATTGTACACACAGAAAAAAAAAAAGACAGGCCAATTAGTCATTTTTTGACGTCCTGACTTCTTACAGGCTGGATTGCTATGTTTTCCAAACCTTAGTGTAGAATTTCTCAAGGAAAGCCAAAGAAAATTCCACCTTGGGCCCATTCTATTTCATAGTTATCATGGTATAGATAAGCAAGTTGAGTCTAACATTAGAGATGGTCTCCATCCATTAACCCAATGTGTCAGACGGCATGATCACATACCATAATAAGGGTCTAAGCATAATATTCCTAAATTTCAATTCAGACTGCCACTCCACAAGTTAACTTTAAGTAAGTCTGTATAGCCTGGCCCTGAACTGAGTTATCTCACTTATTAATTTAGACTTAGGAATGCTGACTATTCTCTCTCAACCTTTGCTTTTATTAGTTCTGAATTTACCCACCAAAAGGTTGCAAAACTACAGTGCTTTTCAGCTACTGACATATCTTGACTGAATTACTAAGCAAGGTTTACTGAACCTCAGGATTGGCAGTGTTACCTGACTTGGCAAAGAAGTTGATAAGAGCATCTGTCTCACAGCTCTTATAAAGATCAGCTAGCTGGGAGCTGCAGTTTAAGCCAAGATTGTGAATCCGAAGTCTTCTTTGACCACTGATTGTTGTGTAAAGCACAGCACACTGTAGAAGCAACATTGAGGTCACATGTTTTTCTCATTAACATATCCACCCAAGCTAGCTTGATCTTATTTGCATTTACAAAACACTGTGTACAGATAGATAAAAGACCTCTAACTATTTTTCCACAGTTTTTTTTTTTTCTATTATTGTTAAAGAATGAACAACAGGAAGTATGGGAGAATAATGACCCATCCATTTGCTGGATTTCAATGTAGCACTTCACTGGTTTAAATTGTTGAGTGATTCACATATAAATATCTATTCACATTTCTACAACTAGTCTGCATTTTTCATAGCTCATGTTTTATTACCAGGGATCCTGGTCCCCAAACAATACCTCCAGGTGCTCAGAGCCCTACTCAAGGCTCACTGTCTTAAAAACATACAACTAGCTTTCACAATGGACTTAGATCTTATGCTGATGATATACATTTGAAGAATGCATAGATAGAAGCACTTTCCCAAGTATCTGTGATTAAAAAATACTTTAATTAAAAGTTCTTCCTCAACCTAATGCCAGCCTCTCTTCATCCTTTAAAGATGATGCTAATGTTTGAAAACTATGACCATGTATATCTCGTGGTCATAGTTTTTCTTGTTTTAATTCAAAGTCTCCATGGCTTCTAGTTAGTTTCACTTTAAACAAAGCCAAATCCTATTCCACTTGCTTATAATATGACAATGTGCTTAACATAGTATTATGGGCTGAACTTTGGCTCCTCAAATGTCCTAACCCCCTAGTATCTAAGTATTTGGAGATGAGGTCTTTAAAGTAGTAAATTAATTAAAACGAGTTCATTAGAGTGCACCCTAATTCATTATGACTGGTGTCCTCAAAGAGGAAAAACTTTGGATATAGACATGTAACAGAGGGAAGATGATGTGAAGACACAGGGAGAAGAAAACCATCTACAAACCAAGGACAGGGGCCTGGAACAGATCCTTCCCTCTAGGCCCTCAGAAACCTTGATCTTGGAATTCCAGCCTCCAGAACTGTGAGAAAATAAATCTCTGTTGTTTAAGCTGCTCACTCTATAGAAGCTCTAGCAAATTAATATACATATGGTAGACGTAAATAGGTGCTGAAGGCTAACAGAAATGAATCCTGTTGGAAGTCAGTTTGCTAATGCCTGTGATACTTACCACAAGTTTGCTGGACTTGCACGCAATGACACATAATTGTCACTTCATGTAAGTAGCAAATATGAATGAGTACGGAGAATCCTCACAACTGAGTGCTTTAATCTACTGACTTTTGACTTTGGAGAAAGATAGCTGAGTTTTTATGAAGAGACTAACACATTTGATGGTATTTCAGTCTCCCCACTGATCACTGTCGGCAACAAACAAAAAAACGAAAGATGGGAATAAACTCTCAGTCACCTGGATTAAGGCTCCAGTGTCTTCACTGAGTTTGTCATCGTGCTTGAACTCCACGGTCACTGCCTTGTCACAATCGATGGCAGCCATTTCTACATCGGTGGTGTTGTTCATCAAGATTCCACCAAAGAAATCAGTGGCTCTGAAACCTAAAACGAGAAAAAGGGAAATTTTCTCTTTATTTTACTGTTATTTTCTTTGTTGGCCTGTTATTAATTTGAAAAAGAAACAATTATACAAGAGAGACTTGAAGAATTGTATAAACGATAATTACCTGTGCTGGTACGAACCCTCATAATAGCATCAAAGCCTATTTTCTTTTCAATATCATTTCTGAGGTCGTTTAAAAATTGTTGTCTATCCAAGTGCATCTAAAAAATAAAGTCTGATCAATGTCCACCAGATGGCAGTAAAATACTTAAAATAACAGTTCTCATTTTAATCCTGAGGTATTTTTTAAATCCTGATTTGGCATATTTTTGTATATATCTTATGCTTCTTTGGTTAAAGAAAATATAGCATCTTTGGAGACTGTTTCTTAACTTTTGAAACTACAATCTCATCTATTATTTTCTTTCATTTTAAAATTTGGATGAGAAAATCGATTATTAATTGCAAATGGGAAAATTAAGACAGCATAAGTGATCCACTCAGTGGCTTAGGGTTAGAGACAAGGCTAAGACCCAATGTATAATACCCGTTTAATGAGGCTGGGGAAAGGCCTTGCAATTGGGGCTTTTAAAAACTCTGACCACATTCAGAGCTTTGTGAAGCTATGTCAGGAAAAGTAGAAACCCTTTCTCCTAGCCCTGTTAACTACTCTACAATCACCATATTTCTGAAAACTGTCCACATTCCACAACTAAGCAACATTTATATAATATGCACATGTGCACAGTACTGAGCTCAGAGGTCACCCAAGAGAGTAAACAAATTAGCTGAGCTTCTAAAGCTTCTCATCTGACCTTGTCAGTGAAGCTCTTTAGGAAATTCTCACTACTATTTGACTCTGACACATGCATCTCATCCTTTCCCCCCAGTCCCAAACACGAAGGGAATGAAGGAGGAAGGGAAAGATGGAGATTACAGACACAATCTTTATAATAATCCCTGTAGTTGCTTACATACAACTGGGTGCTGCCTGCACAGTTCTTGATCATCATTTTTATCTTATAATGTTATTGAATGAAAAAGACTATTAAAGTTTGTGTTGTTGAAGATGAGAAAGAAATGCTATGTAGGATTCAGTTTTGCAACAATTGGAGTAAATATAAACAACTGAATAGCAGCATAGGCAACATTAACACTCTTTTATTATAAAATATTTTACTGCCTGTTTACATCTTATAGGCTTTTCCTCTGCTGGATTATAACATTTCTTTTTTAGTAAGATTGAAGGAATCAGTAATAATTATGAATACATTGAGGTACAAGTAAATATTCCTTATTATATCAGAAAGTACATGGAGTTGGCACGTAACTCAAAAACGTAAAGAAATAGGAAAAAAAAAAAGTAATAAGCTTGGATGATTACACTGCAGAGCACCCCCTGCCTACACATCACTTGGTAGGCTGCTCTTTGAAGCCAAGTCACTACCAGGTAGATGATCACACCAGTACATAGCAAACAACCTAGCAAGAACCCCAGTACAATTCACATATGCCAGGAATGGAAGATGATCAAGTTCTTTTTGGAAAAGTGGGAAGAAAAAGCTTCTATGAAATTTATCCCCCTAGCTGGAAAAGGAGCTAAAATTGATCAGCACGAGAGGCTTCATGTACCTCAATACCCAGAATGTGGGTAGAATGAGTAAGGGTTAGAATTCTGTATGATTATTAAGAGTTTATTTTGTAGAGTGTGCCTGAAAAAACATACTTTTATCCAGAAGTCTTAGAAAGAGTTGTTAAAGCTTTTTCAATTTCATTTCATTTACAATCTTTGGTCTTATCAAGTCCCTTAGTTTATAATATAAATAGGTAACTGGTCTCTATTAATAATTTTATTGATGATTAATAAAAATAGATGATGACTAACATTTGTCATTTATGTTGGAGAACACACCTTCCCAGTCCATGCCTCCATGTCTGCCCAGCCACACACATTAGAGGCACACCCCTGACCCCTTCTCCTTAGGTGAGGGGGAGTGACTCATCCGATTAATAAGTTTGGGAAAAGGAACTGAGTGGGCACAGCTGAGCCTCTTCTGGGTCCTCTTCATAGGAAGGCAGCTTGCCTGCAGGAGGCACATATTTTCTGTCCCTCAATACAGTACGTTTTCAAGGCACACGGATCCACAGGAGAAACTCAAATTGTGCCCACTGTGTGCCTGCGTGTATAAGTTTGTCAAATTCAGGGGTGAATCAGCAAGCCCACCTGCCTGCAGACTCAGGTCCATTACAGTGCTGACATTTTGATTATCTCTTGAATCTCTCTCAATTCAGTCTTGGAAAAGAGAAGTGTAATGAATTGATCCCTAAAATCCCAATAATTTAAAACAAATATGCAGTCACTTCAAAAAATATTATCTTAAGTATATTTTACATAAAATATATTTTCCCCATTATGAAAGCTCATATTGATATTTAACTCTGAGGACGAATGAGCTCATTCTATCACCAAATACTTAGGAAGTATGGAATTGCTGAACCATAAATATATATGGTTCATATACACACACACACACACACACGCACAGTCGTCTCTCGTTATCTGTGGGGGACTGGTTCCAGAACCTCCCACAGATACCAAAATCTACCAGATGCTTAAGTCCCTGACATAAAATGGCATATTTGCATATAACCTACACACATTTTACATATCCCTTAAATCACCTCTAGATTAGTTATTTTTAAATTTTTTGTAGAGACAGGGTCTTGCTATATATATAGCCCAAGTTGATTTTGAACTCCTGGCCTCACGTGATCTTCCCACCTCAACCTCTCAAAGCACTGGGATTATAGGCATTGGGCCACTGCGCTCAGCTTACATTACTTATAATACCCAATATAATGTGAATGTTATGTAATAATTGTTATACTACAGGGGATAATGACAAGAAAAAAGTCTGTACATATTCCGTATAATGCAATATTTTGTTCTGAGTATTTTTGATCCGAGGTTGGTTGAAGCCAAGACACAGAACTCTCCTGATAAGAAGGACCAACAGTATACCTTGTTTTCCATCTGCTCTTGAATTTGTATGTGTCATCTACCAGGGAACACAGCTTTTTAAACCCATAATCTAAACAACGAAAATTAAAATGGGAGTACAAGACCAAGGTGAACAAATTGCTGGCATTTACCTGGAAATTGTTATATTTATAAAGGGTTCCTCCAGTGAGCTGAGGAACCAGCCCCAGCGAGGCCACATCCACATACTGACTAGGAAAGAGGAAGAGTGTCACAGAGCAGCCGTGAGCCACGCAGTCCTTGGCCAATGAGTCATAGACATTTGTTTGGGGCTGGAAAAGTATCTGGAAAAAAGATGCAAAAAAATAAAAAATAAAAAATAAAAATTACAAAATGTTTTTGGTTTAAATTTTAAATTTCTATTGAATTCTTACTGAATTTTCAAAATGGAGAAATAGACATTTTCCCATTAAGTGAACTGGGCTAAAGAAACACACTGTGGTCATCATCAGTGCAGTGGCCACCTGCTGAGCACCCAGTCTGTGCCAGGTCCATGCTGTGTGAAATAATTGTGTGTTCAATTTTATTTGATACTCCATCAATCCTAATGGAGCTGATACTGCAGCTCTTACTTTACAGACTTAGATGAGGCAACTTGTGTGTTGTCACTTAAGCACTAGCTGGATCCCTAGAGCCGTAACCTTATCCTTCCCACAGACGTTCCCCTACACTGTCAGGGGTTTTAGGTGAAGGCATATTTTGAGATCCCCACACCTGTGCTTCATGCCTCAGGCCTCTGCCTCCAAAGGGTATTGTCAGATGGTACAGTCTAGATTCTTCTTCCACCCTTTATCTTCAATCTGCTGTTTCCCCCACTTCCTCCATTTCTATAATAGTCTCATCATTCAGTCTCTCTTACACTGATTATCCATGAAAAAGTTTGGGACCCTTTATTTTTTTAGATGGAGTCTCACTCTATCACCCAGGCTAGGAGTGCAGTGGCACGATCTTGGCTCACTGCAACCTCCACTTCACGGGTTCAAGGAATTCTCCTGCCTCAGCCTCCCAAGTAGCTGGGATTACAGGCACTCGCCACCGTGCCAGGCTAATTTTTGTATTTTTAGTAGAGACGGGATTTCACCATGTTGGCCAGGATGTTCTCGAACTCCTGACCTCATAATCCACTCGCCTTGGCCTCCCAAAGTGCTGGGATTACAGGCATGAGCCACTGTGCCTGGCCTGGGGCATTATTTTAATTTACATATTTCAGACATGGTTTTTCTAGGAATATAAAATATTTTAAGTTGTTTGTAATCCAAAATATTCCTGTAATATACAATGCTCTGGACTTAATTTATGAGATTTAGTTTCTCCCCTTTTTTCTTACATGAAGAACACATTGCCTCTTTAACATCTCTTAATAACTGACATATGGATACTCAAAGAGTAACTGTTTACAAAGTACCTTCTCTTTGTCTGTATTAACCAGTTTTTTGTCATCTCTGTTTTTGAGCTTCCCTGGTGCTTCAGCAGTTGGCAAGGAAGAATGGAAGATGAACAGCTTCCCAGGACAGTCTGCTGCCTAAAAAAAACCCAAAAACCCACAGAAAATGGCTTGAGTAGGAACATTTTAAGAGAATCAGAAAACAAAATATAAGTTATTTCTATGAGCTAAGCACTATATTCATTTAATTTAACCCTCATAATAACCTTTGTGTCCTTGGGCAGGCACTATTCTATTTTATAGATTAGAAAACTGAAGCTGAGAGAGGACAAGCCAAAAGTCATACAATTTGTAAATGAAAGAGAGCCAACATTTAAAGATAGGTCTGTGTATCATGACGCTTTAAGAAAACTATTAAAATGATGTATTACAATGACATACTTTCTTATTTAGCCTACAGTACAGTCTTTCAGGACCAGGTAAATCCCATAATATAAAGTAGATGGTAGAAATCCCAGGATGATGATGCAAGAGAAGCTCTTATTTCAAATCTTCAGTAAACACGGATTAAAGCTACAGTGGTATTCTGAGGAAGAATGCATAAGAACGTAGTGGTGGTGTGGCAACAGTAGACACCAGGAACCAGCTACGAGGCAGGATGCCAAAAGGAAAAGTGTGGGATCAAGATTATATACCTGCAGTCTCTGGGAAGCAACAAAAAGAAGAATCAAGCTCCATGACAGTCAAGTCAGCATTAAGAATCAAGATTTAAAATCTTATTTAAGGAGTTAAGAAGTAACCTACTAAGCAAAATTTCCTGGAATTAAGTATGATTCAATATATTGTCCTTCCAACCCCTGCCTTTCACCAAACCACACTGCACACTGCTCCAGAGGGCTGCCTCTGAAGTGGAGACAATGGCTCTGATCAGATATGTGGCTTTTATCCTTACGAATCCTGAAGAGCTGAGCACAGTAGCTCATGCTTGTAATCCCAACACCTTGGGAGGTCAATGCTGAAGGACTGCTTGAACTCAGGAGTTTGAGACCAGCCCAGGCAACATAGTGAGACTCTGGTCTCTACAAAAATAAAAAGATTAGCTGAGCATGGTGGTGCATTCTTGTAGTCTCAGCTACTCAGGAGGCTGAGGTGAGAAGATCGCTTAAGCCTAGGAGTTTGAGGCTGCAGTAAGCTATGATCGTGCTACTGCACTCCAGCCTAGGTGACTGAGCAAGACCCTGTCTCAAACAAAGGAAGGAAGGAAGGAAGGAAGGAAGGAAGGAAGGAAGGAAGGAAGGAAGGAAGGGAGGGAGGGAGGGAGGGAGGGAGGGGAAGGGGAAAGGGGAAAAGAATCTTGAAGGTTTTCTAGTACAGGATAATGTCCACAGTCCTTTATCTGGGTGGGAGCAGGAAGGGTGAGAAACAGTGAGATGAGCTGCTACCAACATTTACTGCATGCAGCTCTGTGCCACGCTCTTCACACGTATTTTCTTTAACACCCACAACCTTGTTCAGCAGGTACTATTGTTTGCATTTTAAGAATAGGAAAACTGAGACTCATCCAATTTGCCCCAGGTCACACAATCAGTAAATGATAGCTTTAAAGGCCCTTTGAAGTTGAGTCTGAATCTATCTTTCCAGTCTTATTTCCAACATGTCCTTACCCCTGACATCTGCTTGCACTGGAAGTTTTAGCCATACAAGCTTCTTGCTTTCCTGGGATACACCACATGCTTTACACACCTCCATATCTGTGCACATTCTGTTCCCTTGGCCTGGAATCCATTTCTCCAGCTCTCTGCCTGCAGCTGTTATTTGCAAAGGCACAGTTGCAAGATGTGCAGTAAGTGCTACTAATAATAATATGGTACTTAGGTTTGTGAATAGCTCTCTTAAAAACAAAGAGCGAGAATTCAAGGTCAGAATTCAAGGTCAGAATCCCAGTGTCTCTCTCAGTGAGTGACATTCTAAACTCTGTGGAGCGGGTCAGAGAGGTGAAGACCCAGCTGACACACTGAGAAGGGGTGTAACCTGGGGCCTGCTG
This sequence comes from Macaca nemestrina, assembly GCF_043159975.1. NCBI lineage: Eukaryota > Metazoa > Chordata > Mammalia > Primates > Cercopithecidae > Macaca > Macaca nemestrina. The sequence continues at coordinate 70,687,001 of NC_092127.1, read as the reverse complement.
TCTTGTCTCTGCTATGGCCAGTAGTGAGCAAAAATGTGTGTGCTTTGATCTTATTGTTGCATGTATCTTTTACTGAAAATTACTGATAGATGCAGCATTAATAAGAACATAAGGATAAATGAAGAAGCATATGTACGAATCTACAGGTATATATACTGCATAGGAGAAAGAGACTAGCAAGGTTTTGGCCAGTAAAGACACATTAGCTCCAATGACCAAATCAGAGTAAAATTTACAATAATATTGATTATAAAATGTTAAGCATGTTGAAAACTCTGAAATTCTATGACTGTGAATTTATCATTTCTGTAGCTTTTGTTTGTTTGCTTGAGATGAAGTTTCACTCTTGTTGCCCAGGCTGGAATGCAATGGTGTGCTCTTGGCTCACCACAACCTCTGCCTCCTAGGTTCAAGTGATTCTTCTGCCTCAGCCTCCCGAAAAACTGGGATTACAGACAAGTGCCACCATGCCCGGCTAATTTTGTATTTTTAGTAGAGATGAGGTTTCTCTATGTTGGTCAGGTTGATCTTGAACTCCCAACCTCAGGTGATCTGCCCACCTCGGCCTCCCAAAGGGCTGGGATTACAGGCATGAGCCACCATGCCCAGGCCTGCAGCTTTTATTATTATAAAAATACTTTTAAAAAAAATTCAAATATCAAAGAGGGTATAAAGCTTTAAACAAGTCTACCTTCTCCTCAACTTTTCTTGCCTGGCCTACCCAATTCCTGTAAGGCATTCACTGTCAAAAATAATATTCATTTAGATATTCTCTACTCATATTAATATTGCCATTTTATACTACAGCAGTAAAGAACATGGGTCCCACCTGCCACGATCAGAATCAGCTATTTTATTATCTGAATGACATTGGACAAATTACTTAACTTCTCTAATTCTCAGTTATCCCACGACACAGGCAATACATTAAACTATACAAAATATTGTTGGGATAATTCCATCATCCAGTACACAGTATTAATCATAATTAAACATACTTGATTATCTTGTTAATATTACCTACAGTAGGCTGGGCATGGTGGCTCACACCTGTAATCCCAGCACTTTGGGAGGCCCAGGCTGTCAGATCACGAGGTCAGGAGATCGAGACCATCCTGGCTAACACAGTGAAACACCGTCTCTACTAAAAATACAAAAAATTAGCCAGGCGTGGGGCGGACATCTGTAGTCCCAGCTACGTGGGAGGCTGAGGCAGGAGAATCACTTGAATCTGGGAGGCGGTGGTTGCAGTGAGCTGAGATCATGCCACTGCACTCCAGCCTGAGTGACAGAATGAGACTCTGTCTCAAAAAAAAAAAAAAAAAAAAAAAATTTACGTATAGTAAAACTCTGAGGGGAAAAAAAAAATTCAGGGCCCACAAGGAAAAAAGGTCTATATTGTTTAAAAAACAGTCATATTTATTTATTTTTTCCTTATAAAATGGTTAATTTTAGATCCATAATTTCATAAACACACCACTATATAGTCTTTTATAAGTAGCAAATTAATAAAAGATAAAGCTCCTATGTGTTAAATGTTTTATTCCCTACAAAAATTTGTGTTTTCACCAAAGCCTGACTTTGCCTATAGGAGCGACTCATACAGAATTAATGAATACCACATATCATTCTTATCATGGCAGAAAATAGGTTGAGAGAAGCTGGCCTGGAGAACTCATAGTTTGAAATTCAGCTCTGACACCCTTTCCTCTGAGAGACATGTTATTAACACCCTCGACAGAGCTTATTGTCTCCATCTGCTCTTCTTTATAGAAAAGACTATTCTAGAATTAATTAAAGGCATTTGTATCACAACTTTAAGTATTCTACTGTCTTCTCTTGTAGATCAAGGGCTCCCTGAAAAGGAAGGACCTTGATTTTGTGTTTCTCCAACCCCCATTGAGACTACCACTTTCCATTCTATGGTGCTCCATAAACCATTGTGCAAGGAGCATTGTTTGTGATGCATTCCCCTGCAATCACATTTAGTATGTATTATGGATAATTGAAAGATAAATTCCCCCCAACTCGTCATGTATTTTAAGCATAACCACTGAAGGTCATTTTCTTATCATTTTTTTTTCTTCTTTTTTTTTGGCCAAATCTTACCCCCAGCTTTATGGTGGAAATAATAGCTAACTCAGAAAACGGTTCTTTGGCCAAGTTAAATGACAATGCCAGCACTTCATGTATAGTTGAGTTATGAAGGTCAGATTTTGAAATAAATGCAGATTTTGAAAGACTATGTGGGGAAAAAAGTGCTATGAGTACAAGATGTTATGGATATGGAAGCATTTACAACAGAAAAGAGTACACTGAAGCCTTTAGCTGGATATTTCAAGGACTTTTTGAAAAGACACATAAGAACTTTCCAAACAGTTGCTGTTTATCTTCATGACAAATTAGCAGTTTTTGTCTACTCTGTTTGCTTCAAGAAGTTTACTACTCCTGATTATATATAGATTTTACTTGGCATCTAGCTGATAGAAAATAAACCTATAATTCAAATAGGGGAGTACAGTTCTGAGATGTTTTCACTTGAATACACAATAAGAAAGCTTTAACTTTATGTTCTTTCTATTTCTACTCCCTGTGCACAGGGGATGAGACTCATCTCTGGTCTTCCGGGCAGAATATCCTGAGTTAGTTGGCTGACCAGCCACAGTCCTGGGCTTTCCAAAGTTACTCTTTGCCCTTCTCCCACCCCCATTTAAAAAAATATAACCAACGAACATTACGTTTTGTATTACAGAGTTACATCTCTTCCAGCACACTGTGAGCAGCCTCGGGGCAGGGACAGCAGCGGAGCATCACGCAGCCTCTGCATGAAACTGGCACTGGGGAGAACAATGTTTACTTTGCCAGCAGGGACGGTAGTAACTGCCATTGACATTACGTCCAACAGTGTCACTTTGTAAAGGCAGTTCCTTATCTATTTAAAAAGAGTTACGTACCTTTTATAAAGATAGTTCATTCTACTTTGTAAGAACACTATTATACTACACATTAACTTTGTATTTATGAAGTTATCATGAGTTGTTATATATTTAGATATGTTTATTCTCATTTTTAAATGTCAAGGTAAAAATATGCATTACTATAACAATAAAATTGCAGATATAACAAAAAATAAGATGCAAAAGATATGAAGAAACATCACATCGGCTGAAAAGAGCTGGACTCTAGTAAACTGGCTGATAGCTGACTATACTGATTGCTGCAGTCGTTGGACCGCAAGAGCAACCTTGGAGAACATGGCTATTAAGAACATAGTGCTTTTCATAATGTATCATAATTAGTATCAAATTTCAGATACATAGAATGCATGTACACAATGTGCTTTATATATTTTTCCTTGTAAGCTGTCAAGCAGCCTCTAGACCTCTTGTGGACTACCAGTGTGGAAACCATTGTTGTAAGACAGCATTGTTCCCTTTTAGAAATGAAATATGGGGTTGAGCTGGGACTCTACATTCAGATCCTCTGGCAGCCTGGGCTGTACAATTCTACTTTACTATGCTCTCTTAATTGGTGAAATAGTAGCTAATGAATATCTACTCATCCTTCCTTTCACACACTAATCCATGAACGTAATATTATTCCCAGTCCTGACTTCTTAGAGTAGAAAGACTTGTATGGTGATGTATGACTTATTGTGTACAGGAACATTTACATATGCATTTCTAGATAACTTACTGGAGGAGAGAGGAACAACAAAAACAACCCTTTCAAACTGAAACAGAAGGTACTTGTTTGTAGTAACGTGGAATAAAACAAATTCCCTTCTTTCTGAAGACCAACCAATTATTTGTTTGCTTCTGTTAGGTGAGCCCTAATATCTTCAAGTTGCTTTATGATATAATATTTGTTATTAATTTTTATGTTAAATTAACATATATTCTGAGACTTTTTGAGTGATACCCACAATAGCCTTTGATCCCATAAATGAATACTCTTGCAGATTAAAAAAACCCAACAAGAATCACTGTCTTAGAACCAAGTTATGCATTTAGATAAAAAATTATGTGGGAAGTGTTTCATAAACTCAGTTCTGTAATACAGTCGTTGCTGTTATTGTTGTTATTACTAAGCAGTTTATTTTAAAAGTTAATTTAAATTTAGCTTTAACAACAACATTTTAAAATTAATTTTAGAAACTAGCTGTCATGGCCAAAGTGGTTTGACTCTTGTGTTAAGGTAATAATGATGATTTAGAGTGAGGGTTTTTTTTTTTTTTGAGATGGAGTTTCGCTCTTGTTGCCCAGGGTGGAGTACAGTGGCACGATCTTGGCTCACCACAACCTCCGCCTCCCGGGTTCAAGTGATTCTCCCACCTCAGCCTCCTAAGTAGCTGGGATTACAGGCATGTGCCACCACGCATGATTAATTTTGTATTTGTAGTAGAGACAGGGTTTCTCCATGTTGGTCAGGCTGGTCTCGAACTCTCAACCTCAGGGATCCACCTACCTCGGCCTCCCAAAGTGCTGGGATTACAGGCGCGAGAGTGAGTGCTTTTTAATCATTATGGCTTCTTCAGTTTACTGTCTTCATTACTATGAGAATGATCAGAGTCATTTTGGGTTCCGCTTCCCAACTGAAGACATGGCCAACCTCTCATCTGCTTCTGGCAATCAGCATGCACATCTCTGTCATTGGCTGTCACAAGACCTTGGCCTGGCATGTTTGAAAATTCCATGGCTGTGGAGGGTGATATGGTAATCTGGTAGATCTGATACTGTTGGACTAACTTTAAAATAGACCATATAAAGTTCATATAAAAGCCAGAGGGAGGAGCTAAACTGGAAATCCTGGCAAAATGAGTTGCTCAGATGCTAACAGTGCTGGAATGGACACGCTGGGGGCAATCTGTGGTTTTGGCCGTTTCCTCCTGAGATTTGAGTGGAAGTTTGGAATAGCCTCTAGTGACCCACGTGTTTTAATGAAGACTGTATTTTCTTTCATAAATGAAACTTTCTTTCTTTTTGTCTCTCTGTTTTTAAAATTTATTTACTAGTAATCAGAAGTGGCTTCTTCTCACCTTTAGTGCTTCCATGCCAGCCTGGATGACAGGAGCGAAGACAGTCTCATTTTCATTAGAGTCTGCAAACATGTCTGGAATCTGGTCCAACAAACTAAAAGACATGAGTAAGCAAAAGGTTTGAAATGTTTAGCATATTTTAATACATTTCAAGCATTAAATCACTGACATTTCAAGCCTAAACACATATGGTATTTATTTGACACCAACACCTATAGGTAATTTTCCTTAGGAAATGATATCTTAGCATGGCTTGGCACCAAAATCTATGATTTGAATGGAACATTTACAAAATCACTCTTTGTAGATATTTTTTCTATTCACTGCATTACTGATCTCTTAGACCATAAATTCTTGGAACAGTGGCTATATCTTCAGTTATGACCATCATCATTAATACATTCATCCACATACAGGAAGTAGCTCCCTTGCAGTACCTTTCCAGAAAAAGAGGAAGAACCGATAGGGTTGAATGTGAGTATTTAAAAAATTCTTTCTCTTAGATACTGGTCTATATTTTAAAAAGACGGACTTAACACAAATGATAGAGTTTAATAATCCATGTCTTAAAACCCCCTTGCTAATGATAAAACAATGTATGATTGAATCAAAACACGGTGCAATTAAAGACAGACACCTGATTCACTTTTAAATTATAATACACTTGATATTTACTTATGAATCACAGATTGAGATTCTTGATAGTTGACAAGGAAACCATCCAACAAAGGAACAAAGACTTCTCCAACATCAGTCACCACCATCATCTGAGGCTGGGCCAGATTACTCTTCACATTAAAGAAATGGAGAACTTTGTTATACGTGATAAAACCCACTCGAATTGCAGACATCTCTTCTTGCTCTTCCCTGTAAGGAAAAAAAAAAGTTTTTGAGATGCTTTACAAATTTAGAATGAAAAGGAGGTTTCTATCTGAAATTCAGTAAGTGTGTCTTCTATAAAATACATAAAGACATGTTTAAAGTTTTTGTCTTACTTTCTGTTACTGGGTGTAAACAATACTAGTCATGGCAATAGGGGATAGGAGTTACTACAAAAATAAACTGATAAGGAAAAAAATCCTCAAAATTCTACGTAAAAATCAAGTAAACACTTGTTCATATTTCTGTAACATATTTATTTTCAATCTATAGAAAACAATAATGCTTTTTTCATGAATAAGCTAGGCTTATTATATTCCTTATAAACAAGGCTCTCTCAAAAGTCACCAGAAGGTCAGAAGAACAAATGGAATATTTGAAGCAAGGGATGAGGAAGCCACACTCATATTACTAAGAGGACAGCTGCTTTTACTGAGAAAACACTTGCTCCTCTTCTCTGATTCTTTTCTTACACATCAGAGAATCTCAACAGAAAACAGGATAGATTTGGGGAACTATATAAACTTATAAACACATAGTATAAATATATAAAGTAAGTTACATTTATAAAATGACAGTGTAATTGTTATTAGGTGACCATTTATGATGGTCATGGCAAAGCACTTTTAAAAAGCTCCAAAGCTCCAAAACTTTAACAAAAAGTAGATTTTCTTTTTTAAGGAATTCCAAAATGAGGCCTTAGTATTCTAAGTGTAAAGGCATGAATGCTGTCATTCCAGTCTATAGTCTATAGTAAGTACATTCAGAATTTCAGGGTCTGAACTTCAGTTTCACGCTTGCTGAGTGCATTGTACAGTCTATTTTTCTCTCCTCTAAAAGAAAACACCTAGATACTATTGATGCCCTTACTAATTTTCAATGGAGAATATTATGCAGTGCTCAATGGTTAAGGGAAAGACACAAAACATACATGCCACTTTCTTTGACCATTAGATGTCAGCATAATTTATTTTGATTAAAGGACAACTTTCTTGAAAAGGAACCTGGTTTGCCCAGCTTCTAAATTTTCTACATGGCCTAAAGAGTTACTCGAGTACAAGGGAGAGGAAAATGGAAGTATCTAGATGGAAGTATCTCAAGTTCAAATTGCTGATTCTGCTGCAGACTTACCAATTTCTTTGATATGTCAACAGAGTACAGGCTGATAAGGTACTGGCTCTGAACTATGTTTTCTTCTCTATTTCCTTCACTAACTGAGGGTATTTGTTCTTCACTGGGCAGTTTAAATAGATTCTCATAATCCCTTCCAAAAGCACTTGGAAACTGTTTATATTCTGGACACTTGCAAAGCTTTCAGAAATGAGAATTCCCTATTCTTTCTAACTACACATACACAGACACTCACACACACCTCAATATCCTAAATGGTGCAACTTTATGCAACTAACCACTATGCTATACTGCATCCATGCTTGCCCCAACCCCCACCCGATTCATTTGAACCTTACTCTTCAAAACCAAGTGCAAATTCTTCCTCCTCTGTGAAATCTCCCCTGATGCTACCAATTAGAAGTCATTTCCTCTTCTAAACACCTATAAATCATTCTCATTGGGCTCTTAGCATAAGGTACCTTTTAGTAAACATTTCATGAATCCCTGACTACACGCTAATAAAGGGCAGGACCCAAAGCTTATGTTTTCTGTCCCCTGAGGGTCGAGTACAATGTGGGGAATTCGACATTTTATTGAGGATGATTATAATGATGGTGAAAAACTGGACTTGGGATGGCAAGTTAGAGCCCCAACTGATAACCCAATAGTATACATTTTTTCCCAACTCCAGTTTAGTGATGTCACCCTGATAGTTTAGAACCAGCCTGGCTAGAAGCACTGACACCATGGATTGAGCTAACACTACAAGTCAAGGCTTTATTTATTTATTTTTTTTTTTTTTTGAGAGCTTTTTTTTTTTTTTTTTTTTTTTTTACCAGCACTCCACTAGTTAAGCTCCCATTTCCCAGTAAAACTTTTTATGACATTAGGTGAAAAATATCCCAGCAAATCACAAAGGGCTTTTATTCTCTTTTAATAGTTAATTTAGAATCAACTAAGGCAAAAGACACAAAAGAAAATCTACAGAGGAAAATCTAGATTACTATTTCCCATTGGATTTGGACATTTTCAAGTGACGGGAAAGGAGTATCCTGGGATTCACCGGGTTCACTTAAGATCGAAATTAATGTTTTTTAAAAGCATCTAATCAGAACATCCTACATTATTGCAAAATATTAGTCCTGGTCTCCATGGGAATTTTTTTTTTAATTTGTTTGAGAAACAGAACTGTCCTAAAATTTTCTTCAACAGTATCACTGCCTTATTAAATCATATCCAGAAGAAAACTAATTTTCAGCCTCTCCTTTATATTAATTCTAGACAAGTTTTGTGAAGTTATAAGAGATTTCATAAAGACTAATACGTTGATGTTCTTTTTTTCAATGATTACTTCTCTCAATGCTTGCCCCATCATGGAATGAACCTGACACAGCAATACGGAAGACATTAGTAACTAGATGAACCAGAAAATTTTAAGATCTAGCATTGGGAACATTTTAGTTACAGCAGCATTAAAAACAGACAGACAAAAAAAAAAAAAAAAAAGCCAAATTAACTAAAGAGTTTGAGCTGAATAACAGATGAAACATTTCAAATCTTTTCTTTCCTGTTCCAGAGAAGTCAGAAAAGTCTGGCGACCTTGAGAGGCCAAAGGTATAAATTCAAAGTTAAATAGTAAAGAATGAGGCCTTCCTTTTTCAAAAGATCACCTAATAGATTAACACACCCTAAAATGTTAATCAAGACTTCTGACTGTGCTTTTCAAAAAGCTGTTTGGCAAGTAGATCAAATTGATGACAATCTTACCATTAAAAAAACAAAGTTACACATATGCACAGCCCAAAATAAATTTCAGGGGATAAGAAACAACCAGATTTGTTTTAAAAGATAAAGGAGAAAAAGGTAATTGGCTTGAATAAAATCTTTTAAAAGAGAGATCGGAATAGTGGCAGAGAATAACCAACAGTATCCTTTTATTTTTTTTCTCCTATCTTTACAAAGTCACACATCTCTGCTCCAATGGGACATAAAGTTATAATGACACCAAAGGAAAGAGTGTGATTTCATAACTTATATCAAAGGCTATTAGCTTCATATCACCAGCGTTGATAAGGAACAAGGGACTGGTGAAGTAACTGTCTAGGATAATGGATTCATTTGAGAGAAGGAAAAGAGAGAAAGACCATTTCCAGAAATTAGAGTAGTTTTCTTTCATGCTAATCAAGTTCAAAATTCAGATTAAACCAGCCCCATGAGAGAGTTCTGTAATAAAATATATCATATTCAGTAGAAAATCCATACTTCTCAAGTTTCCTTAAGAATAGGGTAAGGGAAACTACAGTCGCAAACACATCTGCAGGCATCAGATGCCTTTCTTATGCCACCATCTTCAACTTGCTCCCAGCTCGTTCTTCATTTTATAATTTAGTTTGAAATTAACTCGGTGTTTTTTAAACATCCCCACTGCTTTCCCAAACCATCTTTGAAAATATTATGACTTCAGCTTCACAGATACAAACAAAACTACTCCTGGGAGGTCCAGAGTTCGTTTATCTGAGCCTCACATCTCCCAAAGCACCAGTCATACGTGCAAAGAATATAGAGGGGTGGGGACCCAAAGATTCATGGAGCTCTAAGGGCTGAAGCCAACATCCCACCCTCCAGAAAAACATCCTTTTCCAGAACAAAGATTGCTGATGTTCAGGGAGGGGATGGGACACGTAGGGACTAAGTTACAGACAACATTTCCCAGCCTGTTCATATTTCCTCGCATGAGGGATGGCATTCTCCCTGACCATGAATCTCCTTACTAGATGTTATTCCTCATCCTAAACAACTAGCTTTTATAATAAGATAATTTTAAAATAGCCATGTTTGATATTAGTTTTAATATTAGTAATAAGACAGAAAAATAAAAGGATAGTGCTAGTTATTCCCTGCTAGTTTCTAAGTATCTCTCTTAAAAGCTTTTATTCAAGCCAAGATACATTTTTTCCTCTCTTTCAAAACAAATCTGGTTGTTTTTTCTCCCCTGAAATTTGTTTTGGGCTGTGCATGTGTGTAACTCTATATTTCTTATGGTAAGATTGCCATCAGTTTGATTTACTTCTTTGTATTAAAGCAGGTAATATGCCAAACAGCCTTTTTAAAACACGGTCTGAAGTCTTGACTAAGGTCGAGGTTATGTTCATCTGTTAGCTATTAGAATTAGTTTCCCACCTTTCCTTGCTGCCCTCTTGCAATGGCAAGGAATGTGGTGCATCTCAGGCTGTTAACTTACAGGACACAGAGGCAGTAAAGCTGCAAATGGGTTGGACAGCTTATCATAAGGGCAAAAGGAAACTGCTTAAAAATCTACCATCTCTGCCATAAGACAACAGTTCAGTTTCCTGTCATCCCTTCGAACTCTGCCATGCTCAGCAACTACTAGTTTCCACTGGAAAATCAATGCTTTGAAAAGTGAATAACACCTCCAAAGTCTTTTCCATCACACTGTTGGGATTCTTCTCATAATTTATAATGTACTTTGAATGTTTTTTACCATAGCATTTTTTTTTTACCAGTTTGTTTCCTTTGCTTTGTACAAAAGATCACTCTAACTTTCTAAGGACTCAAAACAATGGTGCTGTTTGATTTATGACTAATTACCCAATGTCCTCATTAGCAAAAAATATCAATTGGTCATTCAGCACTTATCTTCTGGCCAATAAATTAATGAGGCAATAATGTATAAGTTGTAAAAAGAATGACAGTTCCCTTACTTTGGAAGTTTTTCCAGCATGGTCTTCAGTTCTTCACATATGAGCTTGACAAGTCCATTCTTTATGTTACTATATGAAACATCAATCATGAAGATAAAGGCTGGTGGATTGGGAGGCTTATTCTTCTATAGGAAAGCAAACACATCACATAAATAGATATAAAGTAAATACATTGCATAATCAAATGTCAATACTCATCAGAAATTCTTGAAAGTTATCAGATGTTTCATTTAATATTTAGGATATAGCATCTGTGGAATTAAATCATTTTTCCAGAATATCTAGAGCATCTGGTTTCAGATGCTATTAAAAAGATAAAAGAAGTTGTTTATTTTTCAGGGTATGACTTGGGTCAGTATTGAATTAGACACTATTATGACATCTAGCACAGAAGGTTCACTTTTGCAAAGCTTTATTATTACAGTTGCTGAAGGGAAAGTACAGAATTATGGCCAGACTTGCTTGTAACTCTCTGCCTTACAGGTCGAAATATGTTTGGCACACTAACAAATTATGCTAAAAAAGAGTACACATAATAGTGTTTGTTTTTGAAACTGTAATAAAACTTCATTAACTTGGATGTCACTATTTTAGACTCTCTTCTTCTATCAGCTCTTTCCATTTTAAAGATATGAAATTGTTTAGGAAAATATAACTGTATACTTTTAAAAACTGTACTATATTTTTAAGCACTGACCTAGTTTTTTACATATTTGTGGTAACATAGAATGTTAGGCCTTTTATCTGTTTAAAACAATCACTGTGACATAAAGCAGCTGCTATGAAAATGTTTTTTAGTTGCTGCTCCCTTTACTGGCTGGTGTTCAAACAGCTTTTAGGAAGTGATCCTTCAGTTGCATCTTACAAAATATTTAGAAAAGAGAGCCACAGGCAAACAACTCTAGTGACCTACACTACAGAATAAAGAATTTAGACCAACTTAATTTTTAACTTTATAATAAATAAACAAAAATGTTCTAAAATTGTATTGTAATTATTTTAAAATTAGACAACAATGTCTGTAAATTATCTTACTGATTTATTCTATATCCACTACAAGGCTAGATATAACTTTTTAAAACAAAATCCTTCATTTTAAATAAAAACAAATTATAGGACTTAAAAATCATCATCCTGAAAACTTTTACCAAAATCAGACCAACAAAGAAATGAAGGAACTCTGCTGTCTATGTGAATAATTTTTATTGCAAATCATTCCTGATTCACACCTACTTTAATTCACAGCATAGACTTATGCTGATTTATATCAGCATATATAACGGATGAAAATAACAGCCATTTCCATTAGTTAAACCAAAACCTCTTTGTGACAAACCCAAGTGTGCTGTACCATTCTTGTAATCTCTTCTATCAGCATTACCAATTCCTCATGGAATATTTTCCATATCTCCAACTTGCACATTTCTACAGAAATGCTTCACTATAACTGGTGAAATATTCAAAATTAGTTCATCATTCCTCTAAATCACATTCTCTTCCCATTTCTCTATATGGGAATAACATCACTATATGCCAACTCAAGGCTTTAAAGTGTGAAATTAGATTTGGCTGTTCCTTTTCCTTCAATAACTGAGTCCCATTGTTTTCAGTTTCAGAATGATTCTTTAACGATGTTTTGGCCCATCCCTACTCATAACCATCTGAAAGCTTGTCATCTTGCGCCTAGGTAACTGTCAGGGCTTTATCATTAGCTTTCTTAATCTATTACCCTACCCATTCAATCCAGCTGGCTTTGTCCAGCCAAGCTTAACATGTATGTACTCTATAAAATGCTGGTTTTCCATGCCAACTTACTAAAACTGCTCTCTTTAAGGTCACTGAACCATCCAGACTGCAAACTACAGTGACTTGAAATAAAAATCCAGCTCTCATCCTAGATCTCTTCTATCTCTTTGCAACTTTAGGCACACCAGACCACTTTGGCTCTCTTAGCTGCCAGAACACTGGAACATCATTTCCTCTCCCAGTTCTCTAACTGTTGCTTCTGTTTTTCATTTTCTCATCTTTACCCAACTTCTCTCCTCCCACCCATGTCCATCACATAAATCTTGTTCATTTGCTCAGTTTTAACCAGCACCTCTATATAGGCAACTCTTCAAATTCTCTCTCATCGTGATTCCCTTTGAGCTCAAGACCAGCATTCCAATTAACTACACATCCATATAAAAGTTCTGCCAGCACTGTAGACTCAAAATTTTAGAGATTATGACAACATTTCTCCCACTATACTGGTCTTTCCTATAAGAAACTTATAAAAAAACACAATAAGCTAAAATAACCTGGGCTTGAAATCTCTCTGTCTCCATGGAATTGTCCACCTCATTTAGCATCCACAACCAATTAATTGTGAAGGCCCATGTGGCTCTTTTAGTTCCAGTAGCCAAATTTAGATCCTCAATTTCTCTCTTTGTCTATTATTTTTAATTGTGGCAAAGAAAACATAAAAATTGCCATCTTAACCATTTCAAGTGTACAGTTCAGTGGCATTAAGTACACTCACATTGCTGTGCAACCATTACCACCATCCATCACAGAATGCTTTTCAGCTTGCAAAACTGAAACTGTACCCATTAAACAACCTCTGTTTCCTTTCTGCAGCACCTGGCAATCACCATCCCATGTTCTATCTCTAGGAATTTGACTACTCTACATACCTCATATAGAATCATTCCATATTTATCCTTCTTGTGGCTGGCTTATTTTACTTAGTATAACATCCTCAACATTCATCCATGTTGTAGCATGGGTCCGACTTTCCTTCCTTTTTGAGGCTGAATAATATTCCATTATACGTATATACCACATTTTGCTTATGCATTCTTCTGTCGATAGACACCTGGTTGCTTCCTCCTTTTTGGCTATTGTGAATACTGCTACTATGAACATGGATATACAAATATCTTTTTGAGACTCTGCTTTCAATTATTTTGGGTATATACCCAGAAGTGAAACTGCTAGGTCATATGGTAATTCATTTTTTTTTTTTTTCCAGATGGAGTCTTGCACTGTCACCCGGGCTGGAGTGCAGTGGTGCGATCTCGGCTCATTACAACCTCCACCTCCCGGGTTCAAGCGATTCTCCTGCCTCAGCATCCCAAGTAGCTAGGATTACAGGTGCCATCACTATGCCCAGGTAATTTTTGTATGTGTATGTGTGTATTTTTAGTAGAGATGGGATTTCACTATGTTGGCCAGGCTGGTCTGAAACTCCTGACCTCGTGATCTTCCCGTCTTGGCCTCCCAAAATGCTGGGATTACAGACATGAGCCACTGTGCCCAGCCAGTAATTCTATTTTTAATTTTTTTGGGGAATTACCATACTATCCTCATTTTCTCTTAGTTGGACGACTACATTAATTTCTAATGCACCCTTGCCTCTAATATCTCCTCTCATTATACAGACTGCTGTCAGAATAAACTGTCTGAGGCTCAATACAGATCACAAATGCTACCTTCTCTGAGAACAGGAAGTTTACTGAGTCCTCAGAGCCTAGCACAGAGCATGGCACCACAAAGAGTGCTGCTCATCAACTGTTGACTGAGTTAATGGATGAATGAATGGAACAACTCCACCTTCACCTTTAATTGTTCTCATGGCCTATTGAATTAATGTAAGTTCTTCAATGGCCTGACATTCAAGACCTACCATGACACTCATTTAACAAACATGTATAAAAACCTAAGAAATCAAAGATACGATGCTGGACCCGGGGGAAAATAAAAAGATAGACTGTGTGTCTCAAAACAACGTCCCAGCTTTACTTCCCATTATTCCCAATACGCATTCTCCCAACAATTTAAGTGGCTGACATTTCCAAAATATCTCCTGTCCAGAAGTCACAGACTAGTGGGCTTAAGCCAAGAATTTGGCTGGAAAGTGTTTTGCTTGGCACAGTGTTTCAAAATATATTTGAATTTGAATGTGTTTTGAGGGAAGGGGGAATATACTCTGTAATTATCCCGGTCCACGTCACTTCATCTACAATGTCTGCCTAGCCCCTAAAGAAATCTGAGTAAATTGTCAATATGTTTGTGAAATTGTTTCTGCTCACTGTTCTAGTTACCGTGTCCAGGCTCATAGTTTAATCAGCTCAAATGTTACTTCCTCTATGAAGCCTTCCCAATCCTGTTTTCTTATGGCACTATGATTGTTCTATTCTTACAGCATTTATCATATTTGAGTTTATATGAAAATTATTTACATTTCTTATCAGGTCTATACATTGTAAGTACCTTGAGAGCAAGTTTATCATCCTGCTAATTTTGTTATGCCTTACGGCACACAGACAAGTACCTTAGACATGTTAGGCATCTGGTAATGTCAAAGTGAATTAAGTGAAGAAACTACATTTTTGTTCAGGAGAAAAAAAAAAAAAAAAAAGCTGACTTGGAAGGAGACTTCACATTTCAAGTACACTTTCCATGTAGCTATATTCCATAAACTTATTAATGACGAACTCTCAGTCATATGACAAAGCTGAGGCCTTTTTTTTTCCAAGGCAATTCCAGGATGATTGTGTTAATACTTGCTCACGTATACACAATGTACTGATTAGAAAATAGGGCTTCTGTGGTCACACAGACACGGTTTTCAGTCTGGCTCCACTACTTTCTGGATGTATGGCCTGAAGCTGGCACTTACGCAGTCTCTAAGCCCAAGTTTCCTCAAATAATGATGGTACGCACCACATGCGTTCACCGTGAGGACTAAATGATACGATACATAGAAGGAATTTAGCCTACAGCTTGACACATGGTAAATGTTCAATAAATGTTAATTTTACTATCTAAAATCAACATTAAGATGAGCCAAGATGAATAGGAAAATGTGATTTTGTAATTCCTCTTTCCAAGTGCATGGTGTAAAAAATACACGTACAAATTAAATAAGCTTTTTCATTGTCTGAATAGCTAAGCCAACTCATCATTATACTTCATTTACATTTTAAATTATAATTAAATTTGAAGATGTTTACAGCATATTTATTATGAACTCTACTTGGAATAATAAAAGGAAGATTATGCTTACGAAAAGTTCTTCAAAATGTACAATTGTTATTTGGTTCCTTGCCTGGCTGGGCGAGATTTCCCATCAATTAGACTTCTGGAATATTTCCAGATAACAGAGTTTGAAGATACTAAGACTTTTGTTCCCAGAAACAGATTTGACTCTCTGCCTAAGTTTCTACTAAAAAAGCATATAATCAAGATCATGTCGCTTTTTTGGCAGAGAACTAGAAACTGAGAGCAGGGTTAGATTTATACTATGGTTGCAAAGATCAGCGAATAAATTTTCCATCATTAGTTACAATGGCTTTCTTACATTGAATTAAAACATTAAATGTTTGTGTGTTGCCCAATGGTTCTCCTTCAGTTAACAGCAATTAGGAACACATAAACTGTCCAAAAGTCACTGTATTTTAGGACATGCTTCTTGCCTAAAATAAAGCATCTGTAGCAAAAATATTCCTAAATTTCCCCAAGTATGTTCAGATGTTGCAACATCTTAAACTAATAATGCATTACATTTTAACAACTAGTTCTGTGTAATATATTGCAAAATAATCATATGAAGCAGTAAAATCAATGCAATAAGTTATGTTAGTGGAAAAAAATTTTAAGGCCCAGTCAATTGAAAAAAATTCTAGTTAGGAAAAATGTTCATTATCATCTATACTCAATATGTGACTGCTCCCCCGCAGACATCTATGAAAGAAATCTGTGGGTCAGAAGCTGTTTTCTGGGAATTGGGCATTAGTAGGCACTCATTTTTAGAAGAGAAAATAAGAAAATAAGTTAGAATGACCCTGTTTCTTCAAGTCCACACATGGTGCTTCAGATATGTGCTGAAATCCGAACGATACCCAAGAAGATGTGATTTTCAAATCAGTGAAGAATTTTAAAGCCCTGCAAGGTACCCATAATGGTGTCATTGTGATACTGGACAAGGGAAATGGCTAGTCCTGGGAATAGTAATACCCGCAAATTCATTCTTTTATTCATTCCACGTACACTGATCAACTCCTATCCTGTGGCAGATAGTGTGGTAAATGTCATAAAGATGACTAGGATATCAGAATCTATGAAGATGGCAGACATGTAAGAAGATTTAAATTCCATGGGGATAAATGCTAAAATAGAGATATAGACCAAATTCCATGAAAAAACAGAACCTATAGTAAATAATTACCATGATAAAGACAGAGAAAGTTGCATATGCATACACACAATAAAATTTCAGCCAGGCATTACAGAAAAGAGAGGGGTTTGCCAGTTGGGGTATGTATAGATGTGACAGGAGAATGGAAAGATATTCTGGTCAAATGAACATCTGGTATAAAGGCATGGAATTGTCAAAGGGGCTGAGTTCAGAGTACACTGTGCAAAGTTTTGTATAACTGAAGATACAGCTGAGGTGATAGTTTGGGGGGCAATGCTTAACGGCCTTATAAAGAAAGCTAAATCTTTTTAAATTTAATTTTTTAGAAAAGAAATAACCAATAGAGGTTTATGGGAGGCAGTGAGTGTGGGGGCGTGTCTTATGGTCACATTATAGAGCAGAAAAATCAAAGGCGAGGATCTCAGCCTGCTGAGATAGACAGTGTAAGGGGGATTCTGAGAGCCCAAACCATTGTGGTAGCAACGGGAGTGAAGGGAGGTACAGAAACACATCAATAGTCCTACTAACAAGTTTGGTTGAGCTCTTCTCTTGGATGGGAAGTTTTCTGAGACTCTTTACAGAATAAGGGAGGCAGAGGCACCGTATGGAACTATTGCATTAAGAACCAGCTGTATTCTGTCTGGCAGGGAAGAGAAATTATTATTTTCTATTTCTGACACCACATTTCAGTTTTTAAAAATAATCCCTCCAGTAGATGGTTTGGCAGATGAATCATGTTAACAACCTAGAAGATGGGATCTGTGTCTTATGCATTTCTACCACTCCACGGTACCACCAAAATGCTTTGTTTGCGAATCAAGAGTCAGTTCTTTACATATGAAAGTTATTCACTTGAATTTAACATCAATGTATAAACACTTGAAGTTCTGGGAACACTTACTCTGCAATAATCCAAAGTGGCAACATATTCATAAGATCCTAGAGATAACTCTGGTTTCTCATAGTGGTCCAGTCTTCTTCCAATGTGGTCCAGATGTTGGAAATAGAATGGTGGAACTAATAAAAACAAAATAGGAAAGAAAATATTTTGTTTTCATAAACAGACAATTTAGTAAGTTCTCAAAACTTATTATGGGAGGAAAGGAGTTAGCATCAGGAAAAATGTATTTTAAAGCTGGAATGTAGCATATCGTAAATACCTACTATTTTAAAAATATGTCTTGGAAAAGAGGAGGGTTCCTCTTCTATAAGTTATTGATGACAAAGAACGTTTATGATTTAGACCATCCTAGAGAAACAGGGTATAAAAGTATTGGTGTTTCTAAGTTGTCACAACCCAAATTCAATTGTCCCCATTTTATTACCTCTTTTAAAAAGAATTCTGACTTTTCTATTTGAATTTTTAATATACCTAATAGAAATAAACATTCGTTATTTGAACTATACTATGAACTACAATATTTATTATGCTTTAATTAAGAGACGTCTTCACCCATGTGGAGTTTGCATGGTAATCTTTAATGTTTGGGCTTAAGAGTGGAGAGGATTACTGTATTAGGGAAAGACTACACCACTAAGATCTCAGCTAAGGAACTTTAATTTGATTCAAATGTCTAAGAAGGTTAGTTCTGGCAAAGATCTGGAAGTCATCCAATAGCACGGGAACACTTATGAGTCACATACTGAACACTTGGACAAATATGGCCTGGTATCTCTGTAAAAACGAACTCCTGTTGCCTTGAGATTAATAGGGCTGGCTACTAAACCACTGCCAATAAAAGTATTCAGAAAAACTACCAATGAATGCTCTGGTTTTAAGCTTTTTGTAAAGAACAACATTACCATTGTAAAAACTGTACAAATAATGCATCTCGTTTTTAAACCAACAATTCGGCATTATTTATTTTTAGCTGTGAAACTGACATAAGAATAACAAGACTGTTTTCTGAGGTTGTTCTTTTTTAAAAAAAAAAAAAAACCACTGAAGCTTGATTTTTCTACGTTGTTACTGTATCATGGCCATTTCTTTTAAAGTAAGTTTTATAAGGTTCTTATGCACATATGGATCTCTGAATTTGGAAGATTCAACTCTTGAAAAGATTACAGAAGTAGAAACTGACAGGCTCAGCTGAGCTAAGTAAGCTTTGAGGGTCTTCAATTGCTATTTTGCTACATTTAGATGAGATGGAGGATGCTGCCTTGGCTATCTTAGAATGCATAGTACAGTAGTTTCCACATAGTATAACATACAATTCATTCTCATCTACACACAGAAATGTAATATGTGAAATGTTTTCCTTTTAAATTTTCTTTTATATTCATTAGCATTTAATATTGTCTATCATCTTTTATAAGCCAACTTTCAAGTCATACCATAAATCATGCACTACCCTTTGGCCCCTGTCTTCCTGCATGTCTCTGACCACACATATTCCCCACTGGGCAATCTCTGGACACTTTGCAAGGAAATAAGAGTGGAACCACGAAAGCAAGCCTGCTGGGTCCTTTCTAACTCCAACAAACCTCTGTCTTTGTTAAACCTAAATGAAGAAGATAGGTGTCAGCATACATCTATGGGAGTCCAGCTTCCTTATAGGGACAAATATTTAAGCCTAGTATGAATAATTCTATTGGAAAATAAACATGGCAGCTTCCTAGGAATGGATACCTGAGGGAACATAATCTGCTGTGTTGAGACACAAGAATTCTGAGTCGTTTTTCTCTTCCTGGAAGTGGCTGGGCCTTTTAAGGCCCTGAGCCGACACTTTGGGTAGGAGGCCAAAGAGTCACAGCAAACTGAAGATCCTTGCTGCTCTTCATGGTGGGTATGATTTTGGTCACCTTTCTAAGAAAGCTGGGGGCTTGGGTGAAGACATCTGAGGAGCTGGTGGGCTCGCTGGAGGACTCTGTCCAAATGCTTTGGGAGAAGCCTCTGTCCCTTCTCAGGATTTTTTCCTCTAAAACTAAAGCACAGAGAAATGAATTGTCACAGGGTTCCTGAAATCCAGGTCCCAAGACTGAATGATAGCCATGAATTTGGATGCAGATTTCATCCAGGTTGAGAGAGGAAACAAGATCTTCCTTAGAAAGAGAAGTAAGGGTAGAGAACTAACAGAATCTGGTCTCAATGGGATATCCAATTTGCACTGAGTGGAAGCCACAGTTAATGCAAGGAGAGAGACGTACCAAGAGGCTTAGGCCATAGTCTGGGATGAGTCTAGAAGCCAATGATTCAACTCCACAGCAACTGAATTTAAGAACTGACCAAAGGTCTGCATGAGAAGCACTTGCAAGGCCAGTCTCTGGCACCCTAAGTTGGGTAAAGTCGTGGACTCTGTGTGTGCGAGATAAGAGGGCAGGGAAACAAGAAGGCAAGCAGCACTCTCCCACCAGAGAATGCTCACAGCCAAGATGCCATGAATGCAATGATGTAGGAGGAATACTGTCCCCAGCTCAGTTGGCATTAGGGAGTAGCCAGCACCCATGGGTAGAACCATGTGTTCATGGGCAGACAGTGCTATATGTTCTTCAAATCTAATTACCTGCAGGGAAGCCTGTCTACAAAGATAAGAAAGAGAGAAGAAAACTCATAATCATCATCACATGGTTCAAAAAATGTCAATGAATATAAGAATGTTCTCAGCCTCAGTATGTACCTCATTTAACAACAAATAATGAAAAATACAAAGACATGTTATAAATGTAATAAATGTAAGAACACTTTCAGCAATGCTGCAGTTTTCTTCAACATCAGTAAATTCGTACTGGAATAAAACAAAATATAATGAATATGGGAAAGCCCTACATTCCTTCCTCCTTAAACAATCCAACATTTACATCAGCGTGAAAAAAAAAATCTACATAAGTGTTAAAGCCCTTGGTTATACCTAAGCTTTTCCTAAGTATCAATGAGCTCATATTCAAGAATAACCTTGAGGAGTGAAAAAAGAGGAGACGTCTCCCAAGTTTATCATCTGTAATCACAAGAGGTAAAAATCTTATTTTCTTTCCCACTGAGGCTTTGTGGAAGGGGATTAAGAAATAAAAATTTTCCCCCTACAGTTAGTTTTCTAAGAAATATTTCAACTTCCATGTGGGGCTCATGTAATTACCTAAGGTTCAAAGGGGTTTAAATTTCCCAAACAGAGCCTGTCATAGTTGGTTTCCTTCTAGAGAAATTATAAAGAAGGTACTGCTATATAGAAAAAAGAATGTATGCTTTTCCTAAACTAAGAAGTACAACACATTTGACTTAATAAAGAATTTCACAAAGAGCTTTTAACAGCACTGCTTACCATCATTCACACAGTTGCAAAATCCACACTGATATCTCCTTCCTCCTTCAATGAACTGCATAAATGGGCACATGTAGGCCTTGCACCTGTTGCATCTGACTGGTCCACTCTCACCGTGATTTACCAAGTAAAGGGGACTCTATGGAGAAACAAGAAAAATTAAATGAACAGATGAGTGTAGGATTTCTAGGTATTATAATTTGGAAAGTCTTTTAATGGCAGGATTTTTTCTTTTCTTTTTTTTTTTTTTTTTTTTTTTGAGACAGAGTCTTGCTCTGTCACCCAAGCTGGAGTGCAATGGCATGATCTTTGCTCACTGTAATCTCTGCCTCCAGGGTTCAAGCGAGTAGCCTCAGTCTCCCGAGTGGCTGTGATTACAGATGCCCATCACCACGGCTGGCTAATTTTTGTAGTTTTAGTAGAGACGAGGTTTCACCATGTTGGCCAGGCTGGTCTCGAACTCCTGACCGCAGGTGATCCACCCACCTTGGCCTCCCAAAGTGCTGGGATTACAGGCGTGAACCACTTCACCTGGCCTAGTGGCAATTTTTAAGGAACTCAACTCTTAGCTTTTGCCCCAAGACAGTAAAAATGTCTTTATTGATAACACATGAATTCAAAGCTATAAGATGTTGTCCAGAATATTCAAACAAAAGTTAATTTAAGTTTATCTCATTTATAAGGATATATCAATATATGCATATTTATGTCTATGTGTGTATGCATATTTGCCAATATGTGTGTGGAGACAAACATACAGTGATGGTAATAATACTTAATTATTCTTACGTTAAAAACATTCTAGACAACTTGTGTCACACATTTTGCTAAGTTTCTTCATAGATTATAAATAAAGAGAGTTAGGTCTGATTTTAGACATTCTAGTTTGCATAGCAGTATGCTGCCTACATAGTTCCCCCAAAGCACATCAATTATTTCTTCAAAAATGCAACTATTTGAAGAAATATGCAATAATGTTCATTTATTTAGGCAAGGAGGCTGATCTACCTTTTCTGTTACTTTATTAGAAAGAAATGTTTCACAGAATACTCACAGTGTGGCTGGCCCTACTTTGCCAGAACTGAAAAAATAAATCATTCAATTGCTTCTTCCTCATAAACATACATAGAAGGCATGATACATCTTTTACAGTTTAGAAGTAAAAAAGTTCAGCATTAAGTCTGCTTTCCCAACACTTACGGCTTTCAGGAGAAAACCACAGAGATCCTTGTTTTTGTGAATCTCCTTAAAGATAACATTTAAAGAAAAACTTGAGAATTGCAGGCTTTGGCATGTCAATTTAATTTTTCTTTACTGAAAAAGATATAAATAAAGCAGACTGCTTTTGAATGGAGGCCTGAAGAGCAGGAGGTCAGTGGGGTGGGGGTATCAGGCTGTTTTCTGCTCCAGTCTTAGAAAACCAAGATCCCCCATTGTCCCTGCCCAGATGTTCAACGTGAAAGCTGAGGTTTCAGAAATCAGTTGGGAGGTCTCAGAGCAGAAAAAAACAGGTTTAACACAATACTCAAAAGAATCAGGGGAAGGATTTAAATTTTTTCCTTAATCATTCCCTTCTATTTCTGCACTGCCCTCTTCCTCACTTCTTGCCCCAAGAAAGCCAGAAGACAGATTGGATTTTCTTGTTTATGGTCGCTTCTGATCCACAGCACGGGCCTGACTCTGGTGCCCCACAGGTAGGGGTTGTGACAAGGATTAGGTGAGTAATACATGTGCAGTTCACAGCATTGTGCCTGGCAAAAAGTAATTGGAAAATTTTTATCTGGAACAGTCTTTCCTCTCTCAAAACCACTCAGCTCAGGACAGAGTCATCTTTGACAGGAGGATAAGTATGAGATGGGCTTCAGGTCCTGAAGGCTACCTGGTCAGTTACTGTAAAACATTATTGTAAACATGATCTAGAAGACAGAGAATAAACTTTCAGGAGATTCTGATACACTCCAATGGTTAAAAGTTGAGAGGCAGAATGCATTTTTAAAACACTCTAGGAATTTTATTTAAATACATAGTCACACATACAAATTCAAATATCTGATGTATACACCACTCTTTCAGACAAACTTTTTGTTAGAAAGGCATATAGTGACAAATATTTGTTCTCTTCAGCTGGTAACAGGAAGAAATTATTTGAGGAGGCAATAGAGAAGCAAAAACATGCAAGTACAAAAAAAGATTCTTAGAACAATAAATGGAGAGCTAGAAGAATAACAAGTGGGAGAATAAGAACCTGCTGTTCAGGTAGCTTCCACTGGATTAAAAGTGCAATTACCAATCATGACTCCAGTTACTGCTCTGTTCCACAACTCCAACCTCTCAGATCAGGAGATGCTTTCGGAAGTTAAAATTGGGAGACATTCTGCAGTTTCCATTCACTCAGCCAAGTTTACTTTTCTCATCCTTTTATTTTCAAAAAGTTCAAAGGCTGTAACAAATCCCCTGATTTTAGAAACCAAATATGATCTAATTATTTGCTAGACAAGCCAAAAGTAATGGAAGGAAATTTGACCTTATTATCACTGATATGATTTGCTCAAAGTCAGGCCCAGCCCAAAGTTACTGTGAAATTGTCGGCAATGAACACCTATGCATTCCAGTCCTGGCAGATTCAAACTTGCAGGACTGAAAATGAATGTCTAACAAGAAACTGGAGTCAAGTCATGACTGTGTCTAGGCTATTAAATACACTTACAGTTTTTTCAATTTTCACTTTTTTAGAAACCAGATGATGGATAGGTAAGTAAGGTCTTCAGACAACTGAGGTGACAGTAAAGAATGTTAAAAGCTTTTTAACTGTTTACATTTTATTTTCAGGCAACAGGGCAAGGGCTTCTAAATTACACTGGCTTGTTTCATCTCTCTCAGGCCATGTTGAAAACCATCAGAGATTTCCCTTTGCACTCTCCAGATGTCGGCTTATCTGCACTATAGTAGTGTGCATGAGCTCATAAATCGCTAACCTTACTTTTCTTTTGAGTTCGATCTTGGTGTGTATGGCTTTTTAAAAAAATCAAATTACTTTTCAAAACATTGCCTAAGTTATCTTTTTTCCTTACCAAGGGAATTATATTTACCTCAGAAATATTTTCCGATTTTAAAAATTTTTGTTTACAAATGTACTTTAATATTTAGCTCTTAGTATATCCTTGTCTGCCCTTTCTTTTCTGTTTTTCTCTTAAGTGGAAAAGAGAAAAGATAGAAAGACTGGCTATAAAAACCTCACCTGGCTATTGTTTGGTTCTGGCCTTGTGTGGCGTGAGTTTACACAACATGAAAGTGATAGGGAGGCTGAGGAAAAATGTGAATCTTTTCCTCGTATTTTTGGATTAACAGGGGTGTGCCAAATACTATGCTGATACTAATTTTACAAAAAGTGCTTTAATTGAAAAAAATGCATCTCTTGTGTATGTATATAATACTGGTTGATTTTGGACCACAAGTGAGAATATCATTCTAAGAAATGAGGCTTAGTACTAAAATGATATCCAACAATTAAGAAACAAAACAAAACAACTTTTGATTATTTTTCCATATAAAAGTAGTAGACATCAAGATGTATCTACCAATACCTTCTTAATACCTCTAGTAAAATTTTAAGTCTTCTTATTTGAATACATTACCAGTTTTCCAAGTATTCCTGCCATTCTCTTGGGTAACTTTAACATTTGTACCACAGGTACCTTTGAGGGACTTACAGTGTAGCAGAGTAGAAAGACAGTAAACAAAAAAGTACATACAAATGCAATGAAAAAAAAACAGGATATGAGGAGAAACAATACTTGGGAGAACATCATAAACAGCTCTTTTTAAGGCTCTTTTCAGCTTAGAAAGGCAATGTTAAACTGTTCACAGATTGTATTTCCAAAACAAACACAGATGCTCAAAGAAAATAAAGTACAGTATAGAAAGACCCAACATGAAAAATCTGTATCAAGTTTGTAGGCTGTGTGTATTTTTGTTTTGGCATCTATATTATTAAGAAAAATGTGAATACCCAAGCCTGGCTACAGTATTTCTGTTTTAGGAAAATAATGAATTGCAGTGAGGAACTAAAGAAAGCAGCTAAATACCAAAGTGTTTTTATCCCATAGATCCAATAGGTGGCACTGTGCAACTAAAAATTAAATCTGTATACACCTTATCAGTAGGCAAGAAAACAACCAAGATAATCACGCTACATTTATTACATGTAACTCTAATAACTTTTAACTGAACATGCTTTTCTTGAAGAAACTTTTGATAATGGTTTAAAAATATTCTGGGCCAAACAAAATACAAATAAACATGGAATACAAGACTATTTTATGCATACATTGTATAGAAACTACAGAATGTGCCAAATTTACTAATAGCCAAGAAAAACTTATTTTTAAAGTTCCTAATCCTCTGCCGACTTTCCTTGAGTGTGTGTAGGGAAACAGAGGTGCGGTTGGGATAGGGAGCCACAGAGTGGAGCAGGCAACCTAATGACGGCCTGGGAAGCAGAGAGAACAAGGACACGAATGCCCTGCTGCCAGCGTCCATGCCCACTCCCCACATTAGCCATCATGGTACAAAATAACAAAGCAACAGTGACATCTGGTACGTCCTGGCACTCGGCAGTACACTGCGATGAAGAAAAATGATTTTCTAAAGCAAACGCCAGTTTCCTGTTGGAACATCCTATCACAGGCATGGTGCTGGTAAAGGGCAGAGACAGAGTAGCCAAAGCCCAGATTTCAGGAATACTCTGAATGAGTAATGTCATACGTGCCCACACCCAGGACACTGCTGGGTGAAACTGGGCCCATCTCTCCTTTCTTCTCTCATTTGCCCACTACCCACTCTCCTTATCTTTCAG